>NC_091455.1:28187909-28511242 GCF_027789765.1 Dendropsophus ebraccatus | reverse complement strand
TATCAATTCACCCCTATGATAGCACATATTCGCAGCGGGATTGACATCCCGCTGTGAATATCTGCTTTAACTCCCTGGTGCCCGCAGCCCCGCCATCGCATCCCCCATCCTTGGCGGCGGAACATCCCCCCCATCCCGGCCACATCCCCCCATCAGCCCATCTCCGGCCCGCCGCTGCGAGCATACATTACCTGCTCGGCGGCGCGGCTGCAGTGTGGCTCCCAACTCCGGTCGGGCTCAGCTGATCTGACCAGGAACGGAGCCGGCAGCCTCACTGCAGCCGCGCCGCCGAGCAGGTAATGTATGTTCGCGGCGGCGGGATGCGGGCGGCGGCGGGGCTGGGGGGGATGTGGTCGGGATGGGGGGGATGCGCCGCCGCCGGGGATACGGCCGGCTATGGGGGATGCGACGGCGGGGCTGCGGGCAACAGGGAGTTAAAGCACATATTCACTTTAAGCTCCATTAGTTACTAGTGTAGTTGGGCGCAATATAGATGGCAACTTTAACAGGAGACTCTCTTGCTGGCAACTGGACTAGTTCAGGAACCAGATAAGCCTGCGATGTGTTTTGGGGGCCTGTTTAAGAGGCTGCTTTCACACTATCCAAAATGTATGCAAAAATGCCATGAGATTTTTTTTTTTTGAGCAAAAACATGGAATGTTAGGAAATCCCATATATGCTATGGGGGAGATTTATCCAACATGGTGTAAAGTGAAACTGGCTCAGTTGCCCCTAGCAACCAATCAGATTCCACCTTTCATTCCTCACAGACTCTTTGGATAATGAAAGGTGGAATCTGATTGGTTGCTAGGGGCAACTGAGCCAGTTTCACTTTCCACCATGTTTGATAAATCTCCCCCTTGGTGTTTTTTGTGGCACTTTTCTCTCCTCTCTAGTAACTTTTTTTTTTCTGAAAACTGTGGCGATTTCTTCTGTTTGTCTTAAAAACAACAATGGCAAAAAAAAACAATCATACATTCAGTCAAAAACTCTCTATCTCTCCCGCCCCGTGCAGCAGACGCCCCGCTGTTCACACATGACACTGGCAGATGCGGCTCCAGCATTTCAGGAAACAAATTTACAAAATACTAACGTTTCCATGACAACGCTACAAGCTCCGCCCACCTCTGCTCGCTCCAGCTACGATGACGCAGCACGCACAGTACGTGCTCTCGTAGCCGATGCTGAGACCCTAGTGACGTCAGACGTCACGTCCCGGCTTCATCTTCCACCAATCATCCCCGCCCGGCTTGTAGTAAGTACATGGAGACCTTATACCGATACGCCGTCGTATGCCCCGCACTGTCCGGGCACGGTGTGATGTGTGGGGCGGGGGCTCGGGCATTGTATAGAATACAGCGCCGCGCGGTGTGTCGCTTGTGATCGCCGTGTGTTATGGAGCTCGGTCCGGTGTATGGCTGACAGGCAGGCACCACAATGGGCCTCGTGTGTAATCACCCCGGGTCCCCCTCCCATGGACGTAGTAGGAACATACGGAGAACGCGAGAAGTCACGTGACAGCTCTGCGACCTATCGGATTATACGTTTCTAGCAGCCAATCAGATTTTGTCTTATATGTTTCTAAGCTCGGCTGGAATGAATAAGCAGTGATGTGATTGGTTGATACTACAGCAGAAGCTGCCTATAGCAACCAATCAGATTCCTGCTCTTATTTATTAAAGGCTTTTAAAAATGATAGGTGCAATCTGATTGGTTGCTATTAGTAACCCCACTTTCCCTGCTTCTTAGGTGAAGTCCAGTTCTCCCCTGACTGGAGGGTGTAGCCGGTCATGGCTGGGCCTGACTACAGTATTAGAAATTGACTGATGGGGGGGGGGGGGGAGATTTATCAAACATGGTGTAAAGTAAAACTGGCTCAGTTGCCCCTAGCAACCAATCAGATTCCACCTTTCTTTTTCCAAAGAGTATGTGAGGAATGAAAGGTGGAATCTGATTGGTTGCTAGTTTCACTTTACACCATGTATGATAAATCTCCCCCATGGGGTCTAAACACTGGGACCCTCGCTCATCACACGAGTGGAAATCAGCTGGGCCCCAAATGAATGGGGTGGGGGGCATTGTTCATGCTTGACCTCTGCTCCAGTCATGTTGAATGCGACTTCTGACCATATCAGCCATAGAGAATGAATGAAGTGGTGGTGTAGCATGCATGCTGCCATTCCAGTCCTCCATTCCTGTGGTTGCTGGTGGTCCCAGCGTTCAGACCCCCACCAGTCGGCTTGCTATCCCATATCCTGTAGATACTGATAACTATTCAGTATTTACTTTTTTTTCATCTGTTTTTCAGTGTAACTCAGTTTTCTTTCTGTAAGATGCCCATCAGTGATATGAGTGGAACACTGATGAGATTTCATCTGATGCTGCCGCCTCATTGTGCAGATAATGGTCATCACATAATGGTGCGTTTACACCAGGGATGGGGAACCTTCGACCCTCCAGCTGTTGCAAAACTACAATTCCCATCATGCCTGGGCAGCCGAAGCTTTAGCTTCGGCTGCCCAGGCATGATGGGAATTGTAGTTTTGCAACAGCTGGAGGGTCGAAGGTTACCCATCCCTGGTTTACACAGATTGATTATCTGACAGATTATTGAAGCCAAAGCTAGGAATGGATTTCAAAAGAGGAGAAATCTCAGTCTTTCCTTTATGACCTGATCTCTATTCATAGTCTGCGCCTGGCTTGGGCTTCAAAAATCTGTCAGATAAATCGCGATGGCGTAATTTCAAAGCTGCACGGTTGTGTCTGTACACCAGCGCTAACTTGCAAATAGTATCGAAGCTCCAGACGTCATAATTATGATTTGGGGAGCTGTGAGATCCATTCCGCAGGACACTGTCCGTACTAGGGAGAATGTGTGAACGCATCCTAAGGCTGGGTTCACACTACGTATATTTCAGTCAGTATTGTGGTCCTCATATTGCTACCAAAACCAGGAGTGGATTAAAAACACAGAAAGGATCTGTTCACACAAGGGTGAAATTGAGTGGATGGCCGCCATATAACAGTAAATAACGGCCATTATTTCAATATAACAGGCGTTCTAAAATAACAGCAAATATTTGCCATTTAATGGCGGCCATCCACTCAATTTCAACATTGTGTGAACAGATCCTTTCTGTGTTTTTAATCCACTCCTGGTTTTGGTTGCAATATGAGGACCACAATACTGACTGAAGTATACTTAGTGTGAAAATAGCCTAAGGGTGCGTTTACACCTACAGGATCCGCAGCAGATTTGATGCTGTGTTCAGTTATTTAAATGAAATCTGCTGCGGATCCGGTAAGTGTGAACGTACCCTAAGGGTGTTCTTAAACAAAACTATAATGGGCCCTATCCGGCCGATTATCATTCTGTGTGATAAACACAACAATCAGCCGATGACAAGGATCATCGCCTGATCGTTGATTTAGGTTTGGACCTATAATTGTTGGGCACCGACCGCGCATCTCTATGTGTAATGGCTGACGATATGCGAAGTGCATACATTACCTATCCACGGTCAGCCAATCGCAGGCCGGGACCGCTGCGGCCAGTGATTGGCTGAGCGGCCTGTCAGCCAAGACGGGCCGCTCTGAAGCTGAAGCACACGGGACCCGGGGAGAAGCGGACTGCAAGAGGAGCCCTGCAGCAGCAGATAGGTAATGTATAGAGTTTAAAGGGGTTATCCAGCACTACAAAAACATGGCCACTTTTCCCCTACTGTTGTCTCCAGTTCAGGTGCAGTTTGCATTTAAGCTCCATTTACTTCAATGGAACTGAGTTTCAACACACCACCCAATCTGGAGACAACAGCAGGGGGAAAGTGGCCATGTTTTTGTAGCGCTGGATAACCCCTTTACGCAAGGGCTGCAAGGACATCGGTAACGATGTCCATGCAGCCCTTGTTAAACAATTATTGGGCCGTGTAATAGGCCCAGTAAACGAGCGCCGCTCTAGCAGATCAGCGCTTGTTTACAGTTATTATGGGGCCCTGCTCGGCCTGTGTAATAGTACCCTAAGAGTGTGGTTTCACCCACACACAATGAGTGAGACTTACACCTGCAGCCTTTCGGATGGTTTACTTTTGAGGTGTAAGTACAGCGATGTAAGGGTCCTATTCCACGGGCCGAGAAGGGCCCGATCAACGATGTAAACGAGCGGCGATCTGCTAGATCGCTGCTCGTTTACTGGGCCTATTCCACGGCCCGATGATCATTGAGCGAGGGCTGCAAGGACATCGTTACCGATTTCCTTGCAGCATCATACTTTACCCGGCTGCAGGGCTTGTCCTCCGCTCCAGCTCCTCCCCGGGTCCCCCACGCTCTATCTTCTGAATGGCCGGTAAGCTGACAGGCCACACTCAGCCAATCACAGGCCGCGGCGGTCCCGGCCTGTGATTGGCTGAGCCCTCCGTCAGCTGACCGGCCATTCAGAAGATAGAGCGCGCGGGACCCGGGGATGAAGACAGCGCGGAGAAGAAGCCCTGCAGCCAGGTAAAGTATGATGCTGCTGTTCTCAAATCGTCGGTCGCCCGCCGTGCACCGCTATTCAACCGTAGCGATGCGCGGTGGGGGAACGATGATTTTAGGTCTGGCCCTAAATGAACGATCAGCCGATGACACGATCATGGGCTGATCGTTCTCTCTATTTCACCGAACGATAATCGTCCGAATCGGGCCAAATGGGGCCGATCCGGACGATTATCGTTACTGTGGAATAGGGCCCTAAGCGCCAGGGAGGAGAAGACATGAGATGTTTTCTTCTCCCCTCACAACAACTTCAAAGGGAAACTCTCAGCAGGTTTTTAAGGCCCTATTACACCAACAGATCTGACGACAGATTATCTGCCAAAGATTTGAAGCCAAACCCAGGGTCAGACTATAATCAGAGAACAGGACAGATTTTTGAAGCCAAAGCCAGGAGCAGACTATGAATAGAGATCAGGTCATAAAGGAAAGACTGGATTTCTCCTCTTTTCAAATCCACTCCTGGGTTTGGCTTCAAATCTTTGGCAGATAATCTGTTATCAGATCTGTTGGTGGAATATAGAAGCAGGTCCCTAAAGCGCACGGTGAGCTGAGAATTAAGGGGATAAGAGATGAGCTAATTTACAGTAATAACAAAGGGAGCCACTTAGTTATCTCTGCAATCCGCTAATCAGCCGGCTGCTATTTAACTCTGCCACTCCTCCCCAGGTGCTGGGAAAAGCTGGATCCAGTTGTGGGAAACTTTGCTTCATTATTACTGTAAATTCGCTCATCTCTAAAGGTTATTATCCAACCTTTATCCTAGGCTCGGTTTTTGTGATATTAGCAGTTTAAGGGTCAGTTCACACGGAGTACAATTGGCAGAATTCCGCGGTTGAATCCCGCCTGCCTCAGTGTGACACTGTTTCTCTATGGGAAGGCTCTCGTGCCTCTGCGGCTATCTGCTCAAAGTATTGATTCGAGTGGAGAGCGACGGAAGTGGAAGTGCATGAGCTCTGCCATAGAGAATCAGTGTCACACTGAGATAGGCGGCATTTCATGGCGGACAGTTCCACCACGGATTTTACTCTGTGTGAACTGGCTCTAATGCTTATGCTAATAAGGAGTTTTGGTGCACTGGGGGCAGGACTACCACCCCCAGTGCACCAATCTGGCTGGCCCGCATCTGGCCCGAGCAGCTGACCATGGGAAGTTATGCCCCCAGTGCACCAAAACATCTCCTTAGCATACCAGATAAACTGCTAATATCACAGTAATGGCACAGACGATAAAGGTAAGAAACGTCATCCTCAGTGCCCCGTGCGCTATAGGGACATGTCAGCAGGTTAGATTCTTCTATTCTGGTGTCCAGAAAATTGTATATATTGCTGAAAAGAGTGAAAAGAAAAAAAAAGTGATACTTACCTACCCCTGATCCCCTACAGGTCTTAGGGCTCTATTACACGGGACAATTATCGTGTGAAAAATCGTTATATAGTTCGAATTTAAACGATAATTGTCCTGTGTAATTGCAGGCAACAATCGAAAAATCGTTCATGTGTCGTTAACGATCGTAACTAACGGCCATCGTTCTGTGTAATATGGTGAACGATTTCTGGTGAACGATCAGCAGTCTCGTTTGCGATTGTTTATCGTTAGTCGTTAATCGTTAAAAATCCCTCCGTTTAATAGAACCCTTACTCAGCTCCTGGTCGGCCTTTTCTGGTTCCCTGCTGGTTTTGTCTTCAGCTTGATGAGATCAGAGCAGGACCTCTCAACCGATCACTGGCCAACGACTGAGATCACTGGTTGGTTAAGGGGGTTATCCAGCGCTACAAAAACATGGCCACTTTCTTCCAAAGACAGCCCCACTCTTGTCTCCAGCTTAGGTGAGATTTTGCTGCTCAATTCCATTGAAGTGAATGGAGCTTAAAGGGGTTATCCAGCACTACAAAAACATGGCCACTTTTCCCCCTACTGTTGTCTTCAGTTGAGGTGTAGTTTGCGATTAAGCTCCATTTACTTCAATGCAACTGAGTTTTAAAACCCCACCCAAACTGAAGACAAGAGAGGGGAAAAGTGGCCATGTTTTTGGAGTACTGGATAACCCCTTTAAGTGGACAGCTCCTACTCTGACCTCTCTTCTTGGAAGTAGGCGGAAGAGACGAGCATTGGGGCACCAGAAAGAGCTAAAAATTTCGAATTTATGTAAAGAAACGCAGAAATCCAGCATGCTGTGTTGATTTATTCTCCCATAGTTTTATGTAGCAATAGGATTTATTTTATTCTGTTTCTCTTACAGACAATGGCGAAAGTGTCTGACATGTATGATGTGAACTGGGAAGGTAAGCCACCGCTGCTTTTTTTTTTTTTGGTAATATCTTGAACTATACAAGAATTTTTGGATTGCAGGTGTTATAGTCTTGTGATTCTTCTAATGGTTTTCAGGTGAACATACTGATATAAACTGGAAGTGCTCTTATACGGACACATATGGCATGCTGTGCAATATTACAGATGTTTGTTTTACTTAAAGGGGTTGTCCAGCGAAAATCTTTTTCTTTCAATTCAACTGTGAAAGTTATATAGATTTGTAATTTACTTCTATTAAAAAATCTCAAGTCTTCTCATACTTATCAGCTGCTGCATGTCCTGCAGGAACTGTTGTTTTATTTTCAGTCTGACACACTGCTCTCTGCTGACATCTCTGGTCGAGACAGGAACTCTGTCTCGGTTTTTTATGAATCCCTATAGAAAACCTCTACTGCTCTGCGCAGTTCCTGTCTCGGTCAGAGATGTCAGCAGAGAGCAGTGTGTGAGACTGAAAATAAAACAACATTTCCTGCTTGACATACAGCAGATAATACGTATGGGAAGACTTTGGGAGATTTTTCAATAGAAGTAAATTACAAATCTATATAACTTTCTGACACCAGCTGATTTGAAAGAAAAAGATTTTCGCTGAACAACCCTTTTAATCTTTTTGCATCCAAAACCACATCCAGAATGCTATTGTTTCCCCTGAGCTTTCAGGTTGCATGAACCTTGACCTCTCTGTAGCTCCCCACTGTGTCATGGTCACTAGTGGATCAGTGATGCACTGAGGGAGACTGAACCACAACTGCGTCAGAATTTCGATTGCAGCTCTTGCTGTAAGTGAAGGTAGAGCTGTCACCTAACTAAAGTTGCATGCTGCATATAGGACGTTGGTATCATCCAGGCTCCTGATTTATAAAGTGTTACATGAATGGGTCTGTCTCTATGGTTTATAAATGTTCTCTCCTCATTTTGTAGCCCCTTCATGGTATTTGGACAGAGATTGCCCGGACTGGTTATATGTTATAATGCCCCACAAATATCTCACTATCTGCTGTCAAGAGGTGGGCTATATTAGACAGCAAGTGATCAGTCAGTTCTTGATAATAAAATTGGGAATGTAATGTTGTGTTTACTCAGAGAGATTTATCTGACAGAAAGACTATACAGCCAGGAACAGACTACAAACAGGGAACAGGTCATAAAGAAAAGAATGAGATTTCACATCTTTTTCAATCCATTCCTGGCTTTGGCTGCAAAAAAATCTGTCCGATAAACCTTTACTTGTAAACACACCATAAGGATCTGAGATGACGGAGTCAAAGCTTCTCCAAAATGGTATACGGTGGTTAGTACCCACCAAAGTTCTCTAAGGAAGGTCACGTAGTATCCAGCCACAGGATCATTTATATTTATGGCCTAACCAATATATTTAAAGAAAGAAGGTAGAAGAGCTACTAACACACAAATTACCAGTAAGTTGACCCCATAAGGGTGCAGTCACTTTTAAACAGCCTTTAGGTTTAAGCCTCCATTCACACGTACAGAATCCGCCGCAGATATCAGTGTAACTAAATTATTGAACTAGGGCTGGGCGATATGGCCAAAAATAAAATCTCGATTAAAAAAATAATAAAATTTGGACGATTCTCAATTTAAATCTCGTTTTTTTTTCTTTTTGCTAAATAAACAGAACATTTTTGTCCTTGCAGCGTCAGATATTATTTTAATGACGTTTGAGACAACAACTGTATTGCTTCCCACTGTACCAGTGCTCCCCATGTGCCACCATGTAGTAGACAAGCCCCCTCTGTGCCCCATATAGTATAGGACATCTTCTTTGTGCCTCCATCTAGGTAGGGTGTAGTAGTGGAGGTATAGTGAATAAGGGATGTAGTAGTACAGGTAAAGATGAGGGGTGTGGTAGTAGTACAGAAATAGATGGGGGTGACTGGGGCAGGCTAGGAGCGACTGGGGGTGACTAAGGGGGACTGGAGGGATTGGGGGTGAATGGGGTCACTGGGGTAGCTGGGGGTGACTGAGGGGTGAATGGGGCAGCTGGGGGTGACACTGGCAGCTGGGGGAGAATGGGGCAGCTGAGGATGACAGGGGTGAATGAGGCAGCTGGGGGTAACGGGTGAATTGGGCAGCTGAGGGGGACTGGGGCAGACTGGGGGTGACTGAGAGGGACTGGGGGTAACTAAGGCAGGAGTGCACATAGCCCTCCTCCTCCTCTCACCCTGGTACACATGTTTCCCTCCCAGCCACATATGCAGGTTCCCTGTATGTGGAGGAGGCTGCAGGGACTGTAGAATAAAAGCCCTATTCCACGGAACGATTATCGTCCGTATTCTGCCGCTACGGACGATAATCGTCCCTCGGAATAGAGTGCAATGATCAGCCGACATCGTTCATGTCGGCTAATTGTTGCAGTGGCTTGTTTTTCAACAAAAACAAGCGACTGATACAGCAACGATCTGCTGCCGGCTCTCTGTTGAATAGGAGCGTCGGCAGCAGACGCTGCTATATCCTATGGGCTGCCCGGACAATCAGCGATCACCTGGGCAGCCCCCCCGCAGCTCCCTGCTGCCCCTCCCGCACTCACCCGCTCGCTGCTGCTGCGCTGAATAGTCCACCTAGCTATCGTCCACCTAGCTGTATCATTAACTATAACCGGCAGAAGAACCCTATTTACTTTAAAGGGAACCATTCACCCCATGGCCCCCGGCAGAAACTGACCTACAGTGACATAAAGGTCAATATACTTACCACATCGCTCCCGGTCCCGTCCCGGATCCCGTTGTTGACACGGAGAAATCGCCGATTCTTCTTCTACCGCCCATTATGGTAATGAGCTGAGATGAGTCCAACGTCCATAGGAAACGACGGACGAGTCCAACTTATTCATGAGGTCCTCTTCTCGTCGCCGCCCATCCACGCCTCCTGGAACTTGATTGACGTCTTCAGTCTTCTGCCGAATTCCCGCGCAGGCGCCGCTGTGATGGTCTCGTCACCTCTTCTGCGCCTGCGCGGTAAACAGGATACGGTCTTCGAGCAAATCGGCGCACGCGCAGTAAACAGTGAAGCTGCGGAGCGGCTTCAATTGTGAACTGCGCATGCGCCGAAAACGACTGTCACGGCGCCTGCGCGGGATCCGGCGAGAAGAAAGAAGACGAGGAGGAAGAGGACCTGGCGTCAATCAAGTGTCGGAGGCGGGGAGAAGGCTGGACTTCGGACCCGGCGGCGCTCATTACCATAATGGGCGCGAGAAGAAGAATCGTCGATTTCTCTGTGTCAACAACGAGATCCGGGACGGGACCGGGAGCGATATGGTAAGTATATTGAACTTTATGTCACTGTATGTCAGTTTCTGCCGGGGGCCACGGGGTGAATGGTTCCCTTTAATAAGATCTGTTGTTTTTTTGGTAATTATGCATTTTTATTGTATAGAAGAAGTTGCCAATTAGGGTAAGGTATATCCCGGATTTTAACCTTTTAAGGAGGGGGCCAATTTTCGTTTTTGCGTTTTCGTTTTTTCTTCCTTGTGTTTAAAAGACCATAGCACTTGCATTTTTCCACCTAGAAACCCACACAAGCCCTTATTTTTTGCGTCACTAATTGTACTTTGCAATGACAGGCTGAATTTTTGCATAAAGTACACTGCGAAACCAGGAAAAAATTCAGTGTGTGGTGAAATTGAACAAAAAACGCATTTCTTTTATTTGGGGGGTATTTGTTTTTACGCCATTCGCCCTGGGGTAAAACTGACTTGTTATGCATGTTCCTCAAGTCGTTACGATTCCAACAATATGTAACTTGTATAACTTTTCTTTTATCTGATGGCTTGTAAAAATCTCTGCCACTAGACACCAGGGAAGTGCTGCAGAAGGTAATCGGATGCAGCTGTCAACTTTGACAGCTGCATCTGATTACCTGATAAGCGGGCATGGCGATACCCGTGCCAGTTAATAGCCGCGGTCCCGGGCTACGCTCTGAACACCTCTTGCGGACGCATGACGTATGGGTACGTCATGCGTCCTTAAGAGGTTAAAGTGTCACTGTCGTATTTTTTTTTTCTTTTGCAAAAGTAGTCCAAGTGATTTTAAGGAACTTTGTAATTGGTTTTTTTTTAGGCAAATATGCCATCATCTGCATTCAAAATGCCTTTCCCCAGGTCCCTCCCCTCTCTCATTCACTGCTCATTATCAGGAAATCTCAACTCTTTTACATTAGTTGAGCCCTGTGTAACCTATGGAGAGGGGAGGGGGGAGGAGAGAGATTAGTCGCTAGCAGAGAACAAAGGATTACACAGTCTACCTGTGTGAAAGCCAGTATTCAGAGGTCAGAGAGGTCAGTGGTGACATCAGAGGAGATAGCCAGTGATGTAGCTGTAAATTAACTCTTTGTTGTCCTGTTTTGGTGCCTCATCTCCCTCCACCCCTCCCTTCTCCATAGAGAACAATGAAGACAGGGGGGAGAGCTTCAAACTGCTTTTTCATAATAAAAATGCATTTTTCAGCTAATAAACCCAATTACAAAGTTTCTTAAAATTACCCGTACTATTGATTTCTGCAAAAAAAAAAAAATTAAATGACAGTGACATTTAACCCTTAGACGACCCAGGGCGTATAGTTACGCCATGGAAGTCTGTCCCCAGACGACCTAGGGCGTAACTCCGGCTATGAAGCGTGCTCCGGAGCGGAGCGCACTTCACAGCAGGTGGGGGCCGGCTGCAATCAGCCGCCGGGACCTCACCGGTAATGACACGCTGCACGCAGCGTTTAAGTGTAAGTGACAGGGGGAGTCCCCTGTCACTTACCGATCGGGGGTCCCGATCGGTAAAACGGACCGCCGGAGGTCTCTCACCTGCCTCCGTGCGGTCCGATCGGCGCTCTGGTCACTGAGCCTGCACAGGTAGGCTCAATGAGCAGATCGCCGATAACACTGATCAATGCTATGCCTATGGCATAGCAATGATCAGTGTAAAAATTAAAGTAGTGTATGTAGAAGTCCCCCAAAGGGACTTCAAATGTGTAAAAAAAAAAAAGTTAAAAACACTAACACACTACCCCAAAACCCTCCCCCAATAAAAGTTGAAATCACCCCCCTTTCCCATTATATAAATAAAACATATAAAAATAAATAAATAGATAAACATATAATATACCGTAGCGTGTGTAATTGTCCAATCGAAAAAATATAACAAGCGTCATTGCGAACGGTAAACGGCGTACACGGAAGGGAAAAAGTGCGCGGATTACCGATTTTATGTTACATTATATATAAAAAAAAATTAATAAAAAGTGATCAAAACGTCTCATCTTCACAAATATGGTATTAATAAAAACTAGAGATCATGGTGGAAAAAATGACACCCCATACAGCCCCATAGGTGAAAAAATAAAACCGTTATAAGTGTCACAATAGTCCCATTTTATTTATAATTAATTGCCAAAAAAAAGAATTTCATTTAAAAAAATATATATAACATTAGAGAATCTGTGTAACCTGCATATGGTTGTGTTCGGACTGACCTATAGAATAATAGTGTCATGTCGCTTTTACCATGTAGTGCATTACGTAGACACAGGAACCCTCCACTGGGTCATTTTGGGCCTGGTCCTCAAAGGGTTAAAAAAAAAGCACCACCCCTATTCTCAAGTTGTGTGTGGTATTACAATTCACCTTAATTCACTTCAATAAAATTGAGCTGCCAAATCCACTCCCAAACTGAGGGCAAAAATTATGGTAGAGGGTAGCCATGTTTTTCCTAAGCCTGGATATCCCCTTTAAGAACCAATACATACCTAGGTCTTCCTTAATAGAGATTTAGATAGTGTTCAAGGTATAATTCCAGTATGGCAGTAGGGGAGGCTTGCCATCATGATTTCTTTACCTAGCCGATTGCACGCCTTAAAGGGGTTATCCAGTGCTACAAAAACATGGCCACTTTCAGAGACAACATGACTCTTGTCTCCAGTTCAGGTGCGGTTTACATTTAAGCTCCATTCACTTCAATGAAATTGAGCAGGAAAACCCCGTCGAAGCTGAAGACAAGAGTGGGGCTGTCTCTGGAAGAAAGTGGCCATGTTTTTGTAGTGCTGGATAACCCCTTTAAGCAAAGTTGTCCAACAACCCCCGTGGCTCCCATATGGACAGCCCTATTCCTTGTCATCTATAATCTGTTAGAAGAAGAGGGTGCGGCGGGGACTTTTGCTTTCCAGGCAGCTCAGGCTAGTATTACAATGTGAGAGGATAGAACAGGGCCACCTTTGTATCGGGATAACATCTGCTCGCGTCTGCGCTTTTCCATGGCTCAGCATCAGCCCGCCGTCCAGTAACAGGTGATCTGTATTAAGCTGTCACTATAAACATCACAACCAATAAACTTTTATTCATCCTAAAAAATCCCTGAGCCTTTAATTACGGCCGAAAAGACCAGAGAGAAATAAAGCCGTTTTCTTTTCCACAAAAGAGATGGAATATTCATAACCAGATAAAACAAGGCCGGAGCCAGGCTAAATATCTGACGTGAAGCAGCGGTGTCCAAAGGGAAGTCTGCGAGCAGTAAATCTCCGGCGTGGAACATCAGCAGTTACTTGTCTCTGAAAGAGAATACGGTTTAGCAAAGCTTCTAATGCCGTCCTAAGTACTGGCTGCTATTAACATTGTTGTTTTTACTCTAAGTGCTGTTCTAAGGTTAATCTGGGAAACGTATCCACCTTAGAAGAAATATGGTTTTCTTACGGGTGATAACTCAGTACCTAGGCTAGTTGTAAAGGGTCACGTCAGGTAAGAGGGCTGCTAGAACAATAACCGAGCCTTCCTGACCGCAAGTGGGACCCGACGCTTAGTATCCAACTCAAGTCTGCTCATAGCACTTTGTCATGTTGGTCTCAGAGCTGTGCAGGTGGGCACGGCAAATTTTGTTCGTTTTCCGTTTTTAACCCTTTAGTAGCCATTTATGTTTTTTTTTTACTTGTCTTGTAAAAGCCATAATGTTTTTTTATTTTTTTTTATTGTTTTGCAGGACATGATTATGAATTTAGCTGCTTTCTTTGCTCATTTTTAAGTTTTGATTTGATTCAAGTACTTCAGTATTAAAGGAGAAGCCCGGCAATTTTTTTTTAATTAAAGTTAAACAAATACCCAATATACACTTATTCCGGGAAATGTCTATAAAGTGCTTTTTTTCCTGCACTTACTACTGCATCAAGGCTTCACTTCCTGGATAACATGGTGATGTCACTTCCTAGATAACATGGTGATGTCACTTCCTGGATAAAATGATGATGTCACAACCCGACTCCCAGAGCTGTGCGGGCTGTGGCTGCTGGAGAGGATGATGGCAGAGGGATGCTCAGTGTCCCTCCAGTGCCCAGTGTCCCCCTGCCATCCTCCTCTCCAGCAGCCACAGCCCGCACAGCTCTGGGAGTCGGGACGTGACATCACCATGTTATCCAGGAAGTGACATCACCATGTTATCCAGGAAGTGACATCACCATGTTATCCAGGAAGTGACATCACCATGTTATCCAGGAAGTGACATCACCATGTTATCCAGGAAGTGACATCGCCATGTTATCCAGGAAGTGACATCACCATGTTATCCAGGAAGTGAAGCCTCGATGCAGGTAGTGCAGGGAAAAAAGCACTTTATGAGCATTTACCGTAATAAGTGTATATTGGTGATTTCTCCTTTAACCTCTTAAGGACGCATGACGTACCGGTATGTCATGCGTCCGCAAGAGGTGTTCAGAGCGGGGCTGTGTGCAGCCCGGGACCGCGGCTATTAGCGGACACGGTCCGATCGCTGTGCCCGCTAATTCAGTAATCGGATGCAGCTGTCAAAGTTGACAGCTGCAACCGATTACTGTATGCAGCACTTCCCTGGTGTCTAGTGGGGTGGATCGCTCCTCCGGGACAAGAGCGATCCACACGTCTATGCCGGCCGGGTGTCTGCTCCAAAATGGCGCTGATCCCGGCTTGGCACTCGGATCTTATTGATCTTTGCTGTATACTTATACACCAAAGATCTCAATGAGAGATCAGTGTGTATATACTAGAAGTCCCCCAGGGGGAATAACCCTAACCCCAGGGGGGCTTCTAGTATAAGTGTTAAAAAAAAAAAAAAAAAGTGTTGTTATTAGAGATGAGCGAACCGGGTTCGAGTCAATCCAAACCCGAACATTCGGTATTTGATTAGCGGGGGCTGCTAAACTTGGATAAAGCTCTAAGGTTGTCTGGAAAACATGGATACAGCCAATGACTATATCCATGATTTCCACATAGCTTTAGGGCTTTATCCAAGTTCAGCAGCCACCGCTAATCAAATGCCGAACGATCGGGTTCGGATGGACTCCAGCATGCTCCAGGGTCGCTCATCTCTAGTTGTTATCAATAAAAAGCCCCCTCCCCTAATAAAAGTTTGAATCACCCCCCTTTTCCCATGTTTTAAATAAAAGTAAATAAATAAACATGTTTGCTATCGCCGCGTACGTAATCACCCGAACTATTAATTAATCACATTCCTGATCTTGCACGGTAAACGGCGTAATCGACAAAAAAAGTGCAAAAATGCGCATTTTTGGTCGCATCAAATCCAGAGAAATTGAAATAAAAAGCGATCAAAAAGTCGCATATGCGCAATCAAGGTACCGATAGAAAGTAAACATCATGGCGCAAAAAATTACACCTGACACAGCCCCATAGACCAAAGGATAAAAGAACGATAAGCCTGGGAATGGAGCGATTTTAAGGAACATATATTTGTTAACAATGGCCATCACAAGCCATCAGATAAAAGAAAAGTTATACATGTTATATATCGTTGTAATCATAACCACTTGCATAACAAGTCAGTTTTACCCCAGGGCGATTGGCGTAAAAAAAAATACCCCCCAAATAAAAAAAAATGCGTTTTTTTGTTCACTTTTACCACACATTGAATTTTTTTCTGGTTTTGCAGTGTACTTTATGCAAAGATTCAGCCTGTCATTGCAAAGTACATTTAGTAACGTAAAAAATAAGGGCTCATGTGGGTCTCTAGGTGGAAAAATGCAAGTGCTATAGCCTTTTAAGCACAAGAAGGAAAAAACGAAAACGCAAAAACGAAAATTGGCTCCGTCCTTAAGAGGTTAATAGAGATGAGCATGCTAGAATGCCATTGTTCAGCATTTGATTACCAGTGGCTGAAGTTGGATGCAGCCCTAGGCCTATGACTCTATTCATGTTGTTCTGGAATCCCTAGGGCTGTAACCAACTTCTTCCGTCACCGGTTATTAAATGCTGAGAGATCGCACACATCTCTTTTACTGAGAAATTTGTCCCTCGCTGTAGTTAGGGAAGCCCGTACGTGTGGTTCAGGCAGAACAAAGCACCGCATAGGGCTCACTTTAAAGTGTCACTGTTGTTTACATTTTTTTTGCATAAATCAATAGTCCAGGTGATTTTAAGAAACTTTGTAATTGGGTTTATTAGGCAAATATGCTATTATCTGCATTCAAAAAGACTTTCCCCAGGTCCCCCCCCTCCTCCTCTCTCTCTTAAGGTGCGTTTACACATAACGATTATTGTGCGAATTTGCGCGATAACGATCGAATTTGAACGATAATCGTACGTGTAAACGCAGCGAACGATCAAACGACGAACGAGAAATCGTTCATTTTGATCTTTCAACATGTTATCAAATCGTCGTTCGCAAAAAATTCTCAGATCGTTCCGTGTAAACAGTCGTCGCGCGATAGTCCGGCCGCCCGCCGCCTGGCCCCCCTGCTCGCAGCCCGGCCCATCTGCAGCCCCCTGCGCCCATCTGCACCCCAATCGCCACCCCCGCGCTGATCACCCCCTGCTCCTCTTCAGCACTGATTTGCGGAAGAGGAGCCATTTGAAATTCCCGGCTCCCCTCTTCAGCCAATCAAAGCACGGCAGCACTGATTGGCTGAAGAGGGGAGCCGGGAATTTCAAACTGCTCCTCTTCAGCCAATCAGTGCTGAAGAGGAGCACTGATTGGCTAAAGAGGGGCTGTTTGAAATTCCTGGCTCACCACTTCAGCCAATCAATGCACTGAAGAGGGGAGTCGGGGATTTCAAAGACCTGGTACACGGAGCAGGTAACGTATGCTCGCGGATGGGCCGGCGGGGGGGGGGGGAGGGGGTGGCCATTGGAGCTGTGGGGGTGGCGATCGGGGCGGCGCAGGGGGCTGCGATTGACCGTGGGGCCGGGCTGCGGGGGGGGCGGGCTGCGGGCGCGCGATCGCAAAACGATTTTTCCGTACGTTATATAAACGCTGATCGTTATGAAAAAAAATCGTTACTCCGACATCGTTAATCGTACGATCGGGCCAATTATCGTTTCGTGTAAACGCAGCATAATTCAGAGAGACGTATTTTAAATTAGATCATTCTGCTCTATATGGATTTAAAGGGGTAGTCCACCAAAAAAAAAATTTCTTTCAAATCAACTGCTACCATGAAGTGCCAGAGATTTGTAATTTACTTCTATTAAAAAATCTCAAGCCTTCCAGTACTTATCAGCTGCTGTATGCCCAACAGGAAGTTGTATTATTTCCAGTCTGGAGAGCAGGAGAGGTTTTCTATGGGGATTTGCTCCTGCTTTGGACATGGACAGAGGAGGCAACAGAGAGCACTGGGTCAGACAGGAAAGAAAACACCACTTCCTGCTGGACACACAGCAGCTGATAAGTACTGGAAGACTTAAAATGTTTTAATAGAAGTGAATTACAAATCTCTGGCACTTTATGGCACCAGTTGATTTGAAAGAAAAAATATTTTGGTGGACTACCCCTTTAATATCCTCCCCTCCCCATCTTTCCCTGACAGGATAACAGAATGCCCCAAGTACCAGACCCCCCTGACTAATCTTTGGCATGGGGTGTGGACGTGTCCAGCGTCAACATCCTATTGGACTAGGATTATCTCTTACGTTCATACCCATTACAAATTGCAACTATCTCTGAACCCTAAAGAATTGTTGTTTCATCAGCTTAGGCCCCCCCGAGGACACCGATAGGCCCAGGACGGTGGCCCAGCTAGTACATATTACCCTTTTGGTGGCTTTGAGGTGCATGTTTACTAACTAGCTGCTGCCTAACACACCGGATTAAGACATGGTGGTGTCACAGTTAAAGTTTTTCCTGAGGGTGGATAAGGTTAAAACCGAACGACACAAGGACTCTGGTACGACACGTTTCTTGAAGAAATGGAGACCTTTTATTCTCACACATTGTGGCGCTAGTGAAATTAGGACGCTTCTGTAGCTGCTGTCTGGTCTGGCCAAGAGAATTACAGACATGTTTTAGTCTTTTTTTTTTTTTTTTGTTTTTTTTACAGACAGAATACAACGCTATAAAATTACATAAAGAGTAATACTCACCTCATTCCAATTCCTTGCCTCACCCATGTGGAAGATGTATTCCTCTCCTGTCTGACCCATCTAGCTGAACATCAATAAGGATAGCTTATCATTGTACCATTGTGTATAGCAGTGAACTCCTCGTGACTGGCAGCTATACAGTACATGGGGGGGATTTATCAAACATGGTGTAAAGTGAAACTGGCCCAGTTGGACCTAGCAACCAATCAGATTTCACCTTTCATTTTCTAAAGAGTCTGTGAGGAATGAAAGGTGGAATCTGATTGGTTGCTAGGGGCAACTGAGCCAGTTTCACTTTACACCATGTTTGATAAATCTCCCCCATAGTGTCTCCAGAGTACACTGCTATAGATGCCATTTGCCACCTTTTACATTTTGGTGATAAAAGTTGCTTTTCCCTCGGACAAGAACTTTTTGGGTGTTAGTCTTCTGAGCTGTGTATGAATTTCTAACACCTCTTTTTTTTTTTCACCCCTGTCCGGTACAGATGTTTCATAAGACAAGAACTCACAAAGTACACAAGAGCACACTGGCTAATAGAAGGTGTCAGAAAGCTATGTGCAAGGACTATATTTTTCTCTTGCTATTCCTCAGAGAAATAATCCTTCTGTCTCTCGTTTTCCCAGGATTTACCAGAATTGCTAATTCCACATTTGGGTGTCAAACATGTACTAGCATTGAAGCAGAACTGTGTGATAGCACAGCCCGGTGCGGCCATAGTTTATACTGGTGCTGGCGCCAGGGTATCTGTCGGAGGGAATGTTGGCCGACAGAGAACTTACTTTGTGTGTTTGGCCTTTACTAGTGTTGTGATGTATTCACACTCGCTCACATCCATACGGTCATGTTAGATTCCTAGTTCACGCAGCATAGAAGAGACTACCAAAGAACGATTATAACATATTAGTTCAGGGAAGAAAAAGAGTGCTGCACCTCACACCTATGGCTGATACTAGTACCTCTCGGCTGCATAAAAAACATCAGAATTCTGTATGTGAATTGATCAAGCCATACTGCCCCATGTACCGCGTGCAGGTATCTGATACACATGGGTCCCTACACTAAGTCCACACTGTGCCTGTCAGCGACCACCACCCCCGCAGGCGTGCACAGTCAGGGAAGGGAGGCCATGGAACGGCCCTGCAACCCCCATGCCACAGGACCAGACCCAAAAATGCCACACCAAAACCCAGCCAGCACCACCGGTGGAGGAAGCTGCCCCCAAATAGCACAAGTCTGGATAAGGTATTGCACTCACCATAGCTATCAAAGATAGAATGGGACAGACAGGAGGGATTAAAACCATGAGCACTCAGGTGTCTCCTGCTAATTGCGGTCATGTGGGTCTCACCAGGAGGAGTGCAAAACATGGAGAAAAGAGAGACACAAAATACGGTTCAGGGAAGAAAAAGAGTGCTGCACCTCACACCTATGGCTGACACTAGTGCCTCTCGGCTGCATAAAAAACATCAGAATTCTGTATGTGAATTGATCAAGCCATACTGCCCCATGTACCTCGTGCAGGTATCTGATACACATGGGTCCCTACACTGAGTCCACACTGTGCCGGTCAGCGGCCACCACCCCCGCAGGCGTGCACAGTCAGGGAACGGGGGCCATGGGACGGCCCTGCAACCCCATAGATGTATCAGCCATAGATGGGATGTGCAGCCGTTCCATTCTCTCCAGTTCGTGTTTCACAGTTCTCCCTCTCTGAACAGCTCGCACTCCTTTATAAGACCCACATGACCAAAATCAGCAGGATATGCCTGTGCTCACATGTCCGAACCTTATGTCTTCCCCATTCTGTGAGAGCAGCAATGGTAAGTGTAATACCATATCCATACTTGTGTCCTTTGGGGGCAGCCTTCCCCGCCGGTGGGGCTTTTTGGGTCTGGTCCTGTGACATTGGGGTTGCAGGGCCTTTCCATGGCCTCCCTTCCCTGCATGTGATCGCTTTGCGGGGTTGGCGGTCGCTGACCGACACGGTGTGGAGTTAGCATAGGGACCCGTATGGACCAGAGGACCTGCGCGGTGGTACACTGGGAAATATGGCTTGATCAATTCATACGCAGACACTCTGGTGGTGATTTTTAATATAGGCCTAGCGGCATTAGTATGAGCCATAGATGGGATGTGCAGCCGTTCCATTCTCTCCAGTTCGTGTATAACATATTAGTGTAGAACTCTGACCGCTTTATAGGTGATTAGAGATTGCCGCTGGCTGGTGAAACCCTTACCGGTTAGTTCAGGGGTGTCAAGCTTGTGGCTCTCCAGCTTTTTCAGAACTATAATTCCCATCATGCCTGGACAGCCAAAGCTTTAGCTTGATGATGAGAATTGTAGTTTTGCAACAGCTGGAGGACCTACAAGTTTGACACCCGTGGGTTAGGAGACTATTACCCGGGACGATGGGGGCCCGATAATAATTGGAAACGAGTGCCAATCTGCTAGATTTACTGGGCCTATTACACGGCCTGATAATCGTTTATTAAGGACTGCATGTACATTGTTACCGATGTCCTTGCAGCTTTTGCTTAAATTGTATACATTACCTATCCAGGCTGCAGGGCTCCTCTTGCGGTCTGCTTCTCACCGGGTCCCGCGCGCTGCAGCTCCAGAGCGGCCTGTCTCAGCTGACAGGCCGCTCAGCCAATCACTGGCCGCGCAGGAGGAGCCCTGGACCATGGATGGGTAATGTATACAGTTTGGAAATCGTCGGCCGCTCACCTCTATACACGTAGCAATGCACAGTCGGAGCGATAATCGGCCGGATAGGGCTGATTATCATTCCGTATAATAGGGCCCTCAGTTAGTCTGATGTTATAAAGCAGTCTGCATAAGTGGATAGTTGCTGTAATGGTCATCACTCCATGCTCCTAGCACTATTTCTTGTGTGTGAACTAGGGCTGGGCAATTAATCGAATTAATTTGATTAATTCGCCTAGAATTTGAGAATCGATTTGATTTTTTTGTTAAATCGAATTTAAAAAAAAAAATCATTAGATGCGGGCGAGCGGGCGGGCTGCTCGCATCCTCCAGCTACTGAAACAGTGAGAGGAGCGAGAGCGCCTAGCAGTCTATGCAGAGCGGCCAGTAGCGCCCTATGCCCCCGCCCCCATAGCTGGATGTGTACACGCGCTCCCTCCCGGCCGCACATGGAGGTCCTCGGAGGAGGCTGCAGGGACTGAAGCATCGGGTGATAGTGTTGCTGAGGTTACTGGAGCTGTACCACAGCGACACTATCACCCGATGCTTCAGTCCCTGCAGCCTCCTCCGAGGACCTCCATGTGCGGCTGCGAGGTGATATTCATCCCGCTATGGGGGCGGGTCAGCTGCGGGGAGTATGTGCGGGCGGGAGGAGAGCGTAAGTGCCGGTGATGAGCGCCTGGGCAGAGGGGGTACACCAGGTATGTTCCCTCCTGCCCCGGTCTGCCCCATGCTCCCACCGATCTTCCCTGTGCTCCCCCAGGTCTGCCCAATTCACCCCCCGATCTGCTTCATGCTCCCCCAGGTCTGCCCCATGCGTGCCCCATGCATGCTCCCCCTCCCCCCAGTGTGCCTTATGCATGCTCCCCCCCCAGTGTGCCCCATGCATGCTCCCCCCCAGTGTGCCCCATGCATGCTCCCCCAGTGTGCCTTATGCATGCTCCGCCAGTGTGCCCCATGCATGCTCCCCCAGTGTGCCTTATGCATGCTCCCGCCCCAGTGTGCCCCATGCATGCTCCCCCTCCCCCCAGTGTGCCCCATGCATGCTCCCCCTCCCCCCAGTGTGCCCCATGCATGCTCCCCCAGTGTGCCTTATGCATGCTCCCCCCAGTGTGCCTCATGCATGCTCCCCCTCCCCCGTGTGCCTCATGCATTCTCCCCCCAGTGTGCCTCATGCATGCTCCCCCTCCCGTGTGCCTCATGCATTCTCCGCCTCCCCCCAGTGTGCCTCATGCATGCTCCCCCTCCCCACTGTGCCTCATGCATGCTCCCCCTCCCCCAGTGTGCCCCATGCATGCTCCCCCTCCCCCAGTGTGCCTCATGCATGCTTCCCCTCCCCCAGTGTGCCTCATGCATGCTCCCCCTCCCCAGTGTGCCCCATGCATGCTCCCCCAGTGTGCCCCATGCATGCTCCCCCTCCCCCCAGTGTGCCTTATGCATGCTCCCCCCCCCAGTGTGCCCCATGCATGCTCCCCCTCCCCCCAGTGTGCCCCATGCATGCTCCCCCTCCCCACAGTGTGCCCCATGCATGCTCCCCCAGTGTGCCTTATGCATGCTCCCCCCAGTGTGCCTCATGCATGCTCCCCCTCCCCCGTGTGCCTCATGCATTCTCCCCCCAGTGTGCCTCATGCATGCTCCCCCTCCCGTGTGCCTCATGCATTCTCCGCCTCCCCCCAGTGTGCCTCATGCATGCTCCCCCTCCCCCACTGTGCCTCATGCATGCTCCCCCTCCCCCAGTGTGCCCCATGCATGCTCCCCCTCCCCCAGTGTGCCTCATGCATGCTCCCCCTCCCCCAGTGTGCCTCATGCATGCTCCCCCCCCCAGTGTGCCCCATGCATGCTCCCCCCCCAGTGTGCCTCATGCATTCTCCCCCTCCCCCAGTGTGCCTCATGCATGCTCCCCCTCCCCTCAGTGTGCCCCATGCATGCTACCCCCCAGTTTGTTCCATGCATGCTCTCCCCCACCCAGTCTGCCCCATGCTCTCCCCCACCCAGTCTGCCTCATGCTCTCCCCCACCCAGTCTGCCTCCTGCTCCCCCCCACCCAGTGTGCCCCATGCTCCCCCCAGTGTGCCCCATGCTCCCCCCAGTGTGCCCCATGCTCCCCCCCAGTGTGCCCCATGCTCCCCCCCCAGTGTGCCCTATGCTCCCCCCAGTGTGCCCCATGCTTCCCCCCCAGTGTGCCCCATGCTTCCCCCCCAGTGTGCCCCATGCTTCCCCCCCAGTGTGCCCCATGCTTCCCCCCCAGTGTGCCCCATGCTTCCCCCCCAGTGTGCCCCATGCTTCCCCCCCAGTGTGCCCCATGCTTCCCCCCCAGTGTGCCCCATGCTTCCCCCCCAGTGTGCCCCATGCTTCCCCCCCAGTGTGCCCCATGCTTCCCCCCCAGTGTGCCCCATGCTTCCCCCCCAGTGTGCCCCATGCTTCCCCCCCAGTGTGCCCCATGCTTCCCCCCCAGTGTGCCCCATGCTTCCCCCCCAGTGTGCCCCATGCTCCCCCTCCAGTGTGCCCCATGCTCCCCCTCCAGTGTGCCCCATGCTCCCCCCCAGTGTGCCCCATGCTCCCCCCCCAGTGTGCCCCATGCTCCCCCCCCCCAGTGTGCCCCATGCTCCCCCCCCAGTGTGCCCCATGCTCCCCCCCCAGTGTGCCCCATGCTCCCCCCCCAGTGTGCCCCATGCTCCCCCCCCAGTGTGCCCCATGCTCCCCCCCCAGTGTGCCCCATGCTCCCCCCCCAGTGTGCCCCATGCTCCCCCCCCCAGTGTGCCCCATGCTCCCCCCCAGTGTGCCCCATGCTCCCCCCCAGTGTGCCCCATGCTCCCCCCCAGTGTGCCCCATGCTCCCCCCCAGTGTGCCCCATGCTTCGCCATCCCCCTCCCCCTTTGTCTGCCCCATGCTCTCCCCCACCCAGTCTGCCCCATGCCCCTCCTAGTGTGCCCCATGCCCCCCCCCAGTGTGCCCCATGCTTCGCCATCCCCCTCCCCCCAGTCTGCCCCATGCTCTTAGCTATGTCCCTGACCCTCATCTGTACCTGTACTACTACTACTGCACCCCTCATCTGTACTACTACTAATACACCCCTCATCTGTTCCTGTACTACTACACCCCTTATCCACTATACCTCCACTACTACTCCCTGCCTAGATGGAGGCACAAAGATGATCTCCTATACCATATGGGGCACAGAGTACATAGGGCACATATTTGGGAAAACTACTTATATGGGGCACAGAGTGGCGCAGAGAGGGCTTGTCTACTACATGGGGGCACATTAGGAGCACTGGTACACTGGGAAGCAATATAGTTGTCTCTAACATCACTAAAATAGTATCTGATACTGCAGGGAGAAAAATGTTCGAGAATCGTCCAAAAAATTTTAAAAATCGAGATTTTCATTTTTGGCCATATCGCCCAGCCCTAGTGTGAACATGTGGAATAAGAGGAGAATGATATTACTGTATCTGTATAGGAAAACAGTATGTTCGCCATTGTTAAGGGGGTATTCCGATATAAAAGTTATTTATATACTGGCTTCAGCGTGTTGTTTTTTTTTTGCTTGAAATCTCTTGTTCAGAAGTTGGGCGGTCTGCTCATTTTAGTGTGGTGTTGTCTCCGCAGCTTTGCGGCTCAATGTATAATCTTCAGCTGTGTATGGAGGCTTGCCTGGATCTAGTCTCTGATGTCACCACCGCTGACCACCCCCTCAAGCCTGCATCCCTCTCCCTCTGTCATAGACAAATATATTTACTGTGACATTTAGGGGAGAGTTAGGAGTTTTTACAGCATGCTAAAATACAAGAGGAGCACACGGAATGAATGCAGCAGGTGCTGCAAATTTACAAATTGAAGAGTAATGCTGCGTTTACGTATAAACGATCGCATTTGAGCGATAATCGTACCGCGTAAACACAGCAAACGATCAAACAACAAGCGAGAAACCGTTCATTTTGATATTTCAACTTCAACTAATATTTCATGTTCTTAAATTGTCATTTGTCGTTCGCTGAAAATTCGCATATCGCTTCGTGCAAACAGTCTTTCACCGATTTACCCTATGTAAAAGATGGGCTTAAGCGATCTTAAAAGCCATCACAATAACTATTTTTCTTACGAATTTTCAAACGATTTTTCTAACGATTTATTCGTCTAAATCCTGATTGGTATAAAATCCAAATGGTTGCTTCAAAATCGTTAAACGATCGATTGGGCGAATTATCGCTCTGTGTAAACGTAGCAAAAGGGCCCTGTTACACCAACAGATTATCTGACAGATTTTTTTGAGCCAAAGCCAGGAATGGACTATAAACAGAGAACAAGTAATAAAGGAAAGACTGAGATTTCTCCTCTTTTCAAATCCTTTTTCTGGCTTTGGTTTTAAAAAATCTGTCAGATAATCTGTTGGTGTAATAGGGCCCTAAGGGCGCCCTTACACACAGAGATTTATCTGACATATTTTTGAAGCCAAAGCCAGGAATGGATTTAAAAAGAGGAGAAATCTCTGCCTTTCCTTTATGACCTGTTTTTTTTTTTTAAATAGTCTTTTCCTGGCTTTGGCTTCAGAAATCTGTCAGATAATTCTGTCTGTGTAAAGGCAGTCTGCTGTGTGTTGAAATGTTCTGCAGTGATTTCCAGTGGGGATCTGGCAGGAGTGCTGGGGAAGGAAGGTAGGCAAGATGGGAGGGCTGATGGGAGAGTAATGCATTGTGGGAATTGCGGTGCTTGGCAAGCAGGAAGTAGAGAGAGGACATGGTAGAAGAGAGAATTACATACCCACTAAGCAAATAGATTTTTGGTGATTTCAGAACTGGGACAAATAGTTTCCGGGGTGGGTGGTATCGAGGCTAGCTGCTGTAAGGTTGAGGAAGAACCTGAACGCTCTGTATTTGCCTCCCGGAGGCTGAAGAAGTTTGATACTGCTCTAGGGCTGTCAGGAAACCATGGATACAGTCTATAGCCCATGGCTGTATCCATGTTTTCCAGGACTCCTTAGAGGGTTATCCAACTTCTCCAGCCATCGGGCAGTCAGATACGGACCGCTCTACACTAGTGGTGGTGGTGGAGTTTCGAGCATTCACCCCTTATTCCTCTTGCTGTCTGATCATAACATGAACGTTGCAGAATATATCTGCTCTTTCTTTATTAGTAACGAAACGCAGCCATTTACGCTCTTTATTTTTCTTATATTTCTTTTCGTTGAGACGGCTTTTAGGCCGGTGGCCACATTTCTTGCAGATCAGGCCGCTTGCTGAAAGACACTTTGGGCAGGACCATGATAGCAGTTCTCTGCAGCTGGTGCTGGCTCCGTCTTTGGCACCTCTATGATGTGTGTATATATAAGTAATCCAGTATAAATACATATATAGGTCCATGTCAGGACCTGCATTGCTATCAGCAGCTTCCTGTATTTGGCAGGGCTGGGGTGATGGTGCAACGTGGCCTTGCGTAAATCTAAAGTAGGCCCTGAGGCATGTAATGTAGGCCTCAGTACGGAGATTGTAAGCCTATGTAAGTGTATTGCGTCAGGCTATGTGCTCCCACCCGCTGTAGAAGAGTCTGGACTATCGGGCAATGTTCCGGATACTTCTCCGGTGCGGGATCATTGGCCTTTCCCAGTCTGCCGTTTGCTGATGTAATCTCTGTTGTCAGAAAGCAGACCTTTTCTAATATACTCAACATTTGACATTTCCTTTTTGCAGACATGCGTGACAAGATGAAAACCTGGCGCGAGGAGAACTACAGGAACAGCGAGCACATCATTGAAGTCGGTGAAGAGTTGATAAATGAGCATGCGTCCAAGCTGGGAGACGATAGTAAGTTTATTACATACATCGGTTCCAGTTCAGTAAGATGCTCGCTGGTGTTGGGAACACCTGCTCGGCTCTAATATTCCACAGGGGACTCCGTTTTTTTTTTTCCGATTGGTGTCAGGAGTAGTTTATATAGGAACGGAGCTGCCCAGAGCTTTACATGCGGTAATAAAAAGTGTGTTTCTCATTACCTTCTATGGCTGTGTATCTTTCCAACTACTTTCAAAAAGGATAAATTTTGCTGTTTTTTTTTTAAAATAATGAAAATCTGAGCTTTTATTGTTGGCTGTTCCTAACCAGAGTATGGGAGGACTAAGCTAACGGAGCGTCTAACAGTTCACCTCCAGCCATTCAAAGTCAGTGAACCCAGAAATGAGGCCCCTGCCGTCTGCAAGGTAATGACCTGGAGGGAGTCACCAGTTTTAACTTAAGTCCCCAGACAGTCGGACTGTGATGATCCAGAACAGAACTGCAGGTCTGCCTGGAATTACAATCCTCCAGGTGCAGCCCCGGTGCAAGAGGGGCTTATTATGTCACCCATGCGGATTTCTGAAATGCAAGAAAGTTATGTCTGTAAAAACATGATGAATTGAGTACAGGCTTAAAGCCGCTCGCCTCTGCTACATAATGTCTCCCTCAGGCTTCCCTCCGTACAGACAACACATATAATAGCTTACAAGATTTCTCGTGGCTACGCCTCCTCTCTCCTTTGTGTTTTTTGCCTCTCGTGTTATCTTCTGGTTGCCTGAGTGGGAGTGGCCTAAGCACCTTGTATAGCCTAGAATAGGTGCCATATAATGTTGCATTTTCCCTGAACTCTGCAAAAGAATTTTTGGACTTTTTTAGTCATATTCTTAAAGGGAATGTGTGACCTAAATTCTGTTTTACTGATTAAAATCAGATACTAAAACTTGTTCTTTTGTTCTAATCAGTTTTTTTATCCTGACTTAATTATTTTTTTTTTTTATTTTACTTTTTGTACGTTGTTATGGGGGCCGTTCTTAACAGCATTTACTGACAGCAAAGCTCATGGACATAGACAACAATAGACAGCGTCTATCTACTTGAGATGACTAAAACATTACAGAGCGTGCTCTGTGACCTGTGAAGAGGTCCTTCCACAGGGAACTGCTATTTTCTCCTCTATCTACTGTGTCGCATGTCGCTGCAATGCTGTACAGATCACTTTACAGCAGCCTCCTCTTATCACAGACACTACAGGGAGTCTCAGCTTAGTTTTTGCCCCAGTGGTGAGAATGGAAACCGCAAGGTGTGGCTGGCAGAATTACATTATCCCCTATCAAATCCCTTCTTACAGCCCAGACCCCTCCCGACCAAGCCTAATATGTATGTCCTCCTTGACATACAGTTTTTAGGCAAATATGCCATTATCTGCATTCAAAAAGCCTTTTCCCAGGTCACCCCCCCTTCCCTCTCTCATTCACTGCTCATTATCAGGAAATCTCTACTCTTTTACATCAGTCGAGCCCTGTCTGTTCTATAGAGAGGGGAGGGGGGAGGAGGGAGATTAGTCGCCAGCCGAGAGCAGAGAACAAAGGATTACACAGCAGGAACTGTGTGAAAGCCTCTATTCTGAGGTCAAAGAGGTCAGTGCTGATGTCAGAGGAGATACCCGGTGATGTAGCTGTAAATTAACTCTTTGTTGTCCTGTTTTGGTGCCTCATCTCCCTCCACCCCTCCCCTCTCCATAGAGAACAATGAAGACAGGGGGGAGAGCTTCAAACTGCTTTTTCATGATAAAAATGCATTTTTCGGTTAATAAACCCAAATACAAAGTTGCTTAAAATCGCCTGTACTATTGATTTCTGCAAAAAAAATCTAAACGACAGTGACACTTTAAGATGTATCTGAATGAAATATACGAAAGCTCCTGCATCATTTGGCAATAGCCTAAAGCATAACCAAAGTACTACTTTAAGGGGCAACCCCTTGGTTAACCATGAGATCGTCATGTAGCCAGCCCCAAGACATGGAGTACTAAAAGCTGAATATACAATTGTCGTTACTTCTCGTTCTTTTCTTTCCTTTACAAACCTATTTTAACCAGCGGACGTGACTAGCGGAGCACGTATCCCTCACGTTGTAAATTCTCATATTATAGACATTTTAGCAAGGTCCCGTGCACACAGTGAATATCGGACCCCATGCTGTCCTGCGAATTGCGATATGTTTGCTGTTAAAGATGTGTAAAATATCTGCTTGGCAGAGAAGTCAGCTTTGTATTGGCTCGCGGCGCTGTCATCACTCAGTGGGTCATCTAAGCCGGTTCTTATATTCCATCTCTCGCCCGCGTACCCCTTGCTCGGTCTCGACAGGATTGCGTTCTGCTGATAATTAGGTCTCTCGTGAGCCGGGAGCTTTCCAAGAATAACATATTCCAGGAAATGGTCACCTAACATATAGGAAATCCGACCCACTCTGGCACCGCTCTTATATTTGGTACCTTTAAACAATATTAAACAGAGTTCCAATAGTAAAAGCTCATTTATCTTTCGAAGCTGTGAACTTTGGCAGTACAAGAGCTTTTCTTCTTTTTTTTTTTTTTTCTTAAGCAAAACCAAAGAAGAAAAAAAAAAGTTGCTTTGCTGTTTGGTTTGGGATGCTTCTTGAAATGTTGTTTTCTATATATAAGACCGATCCTGGAGTTTCAGCAAGGGTTGGGGGCGGGGGGGTGTTCACGTTTGGTCGCAGTTCACCGTCATCTGTGTTTCCAGACGCACAATCCAATGTTCTCTAATCCGTCACAATCAGGTAATCAGACTTGCTGGTTCTTGGTTATAGGTTATTAAAAAAAGCATTGGCAGATGTGCTGCGTTCATTGCGATCCAAATGGCTACTATAAAAATCCATGTACCGGTAATTCAGCGACGAAGGAATTGGACTGTGTGTCCTGTCTGAAGCCAGGCAGCTGTAAAGCACAACATGTTAAATGCTCACTATCAGCTCAAACAACTTCCCTCTGTTTGATAGCCTGTTTGATTCCTAATAGAGACAAGCGTTCTTGGAGCACCTTCAGGTTTGTCCGAACCCGAACTCTCCGCATTTGATTACCAGTTGCTGAAGACATTGGATGCAACCCTAAGGAGTCCTAGAAAACATGCCTATGGCCTATGACTGTATCCATGCTTTCCAGGATACAGGGCTGCCTTTCACCTCTAAATGATGGCACGTCCCCGTTCCCATAGTGGGGACATTTAAAAGTCTTGGCCACTAGATGTCTCCTTTCTTTGCAATCTGCTGTTGACTGCCTGTTGTCAGGGGATTTCTGTCTCTAGTAAGAGAGAGAGAAGGACAACTTACAGTAGGAAGTTGGGGAGGGATGTTACATGGGCAGTGTACCTGGAAGCTTAGCTGCTAAAAGGTAAATCACAGCTTTCCTCATCTCTCACCACCCATATATAGCTCAGGGCAGCTGTTCTTGTGTAAATATGAGTGCACCTACTGTTGTAAGTCCACTGTGCTGCAGTGTAATACCCTACCCCCGCCCCTTAAGCTTCTCAGCTTTCTTTCATTGCTGCCCAAAAAACCCTTTGAAAACCTAGTGCATCAGTAACCTCTTCTCCTCCCCAGATGCCATTATCAGCCCTTTTGGTGTACTTTCAGGCCCGAGGTTTGCACCATGCTCTGATTGGCTAAGAAACTGAGAAGGGAAATGCTTATGTGTTTGCTACAGGCAAACAGCCCAGCTCTGGTCCCATCCCCTTAAATGGATAGAATGAGAAATAGCTGCAGAGGACCCTTTGGCTCAATAACAGCAGAGGGGGCACTAAAATCACAAGCATGTTTGTTTCAGCTTCCTTCATTGGCTTCTTTAACCGATGTGTAGCCATCATCACCTGGGGAGGCACATGATGGGTGCCGGGGTGCCTCTACCGCGCATTCAGGATCCCTTTCGTACAAAGAGGATCTTTCTTGAGCGCTGAGCGCTGTCCTGTAGAAGCCATCCATTGCTGCTTCACATAACTCGTGTCTCTCGCAGTGAATTCGGGAGTTTGCGTGTGCTTCTCGCATTTTCTATAGACGTAAAGTCTTTCTTAAACCTTCTCTTTCATGTCGGGTAAGACATGGAAGCACAGCAAGTCCTTTGGAAGGCGGCATGAACCACCGCCGTTGTTTTTCTCGAACATTGTAGTCATTCCTGAATATATACATAGATGTGCCTGACAGATAAGGACTCTCTCGCCGGCCTCGGCCGCATACTTTCTTAACTTGCTTTAACACCGTAGATCCTACTTGATCTTGGGTTTGATCTCATTGTTTCTATGCAGCTTTTCCAGCATTGATTGTTACCTTCTTTTTCCTTTCCCGGTTACTTTTAGTTTTCCATGTTGACAGTCTCTTTTACAATCACAAAGTATTTGTTCTTACGTTTTCAAAGGATATGTTTTGGCCCCTTAGTCCAATCCTTACCCAAAAATACCTGGCAAGGCATTGTCCAAGCCATTGAGATGGATAAATAACACATGGATGGAGCTTAGACTGCATGTTCTAGATTATAGTTAGTTTTTTTTCCCATTGATGGGTTAGTGGGTTTTTTTGTTGTTGTACAGGGGGTTTCCTACTTGCATATATTGTGCAGATCATGAAGAAGTAACAATATTTGCTGTTAAAATACATAAAAGTTCTCCCTTTGAAAAGCTATTACGTTTACTTCTATGGTATGGCACCACCTGCTGTTGTAAGTGTATAGATGGGTGCACGTCCGCCTTCTAAATTGCTGGTGGACACACATGCTCAGTAACTCTCCCCACTGCTAGATCCTGAGAACAATCAGACAGTCTGAAAAGACCGATTTGAAAGGTTTTGTTTTCATGAACACAGTAGAAACAGTCCTAACATTTCTCCCCCAATAGCTACTTGATGTTGCTGATAATCCTGGCAATGTGGGAGAAATAGGGGCATGGTTTCCAGTGCACTTTAGGGTGCCTTTACACAGAGAGATTTAGCTGACAGATCTTTGAAGCCAAAGCCAGGAACAGACTATAAACAGGGAACAGGTCATAAAGGAAAGACTGGGATCTATACTCTTTTTCAAATCCATTCCTGGCTTTGGCTTCAAAAATCTGTCAGATAAATCTCTCTATGTAAAGGCACCCTTAGGGAAACTGAAAAGGAAACTTTTTTTTTTTTTACAGCTGCCAGAGGGGGAAGGAGGCTTATTAGTGAATGTACTGGGGACTATATATACAGCTGCCAGAGGGGGAGGAATGGAGGCTGGTTAGTGTATGTACTGGGGACTATATATACAGCAGCCAGAGGGGGAGGAATGGAGGCTGATTAGTGAATGTACTGGGGACTATATATACAGCTGCCAGAGGGGGGTGGAGGCTGATTAGTGAATGTACTGGGGACTATATATACAGCTGCCAGAGGGGGGTGGAGGCTGATTAGTGTATGTACTGGGGACTATATCTACAGCTGCCAGAGGGGGGTGGAGGCTGATTAGTGTATGTACTGGGGACTATATATACAGCTGCCAGAGGGGGGTGGAGGCTGATTAGTGTATGTACTGGGGACTATATATACAGCAGCCAGAGGGGGAGGAATGGAGGCTGATTAGTGAATGTACTGGGGACTATATATACAGCTGCCAGAGGGGGAATGAGGCTGGTTAGTGTATGTACTGGGGACTATATATACAGCTGCCAGAGGGGGAGGAATGGAGGCTGATTAGTGTATGTACTGGGGACTATATATACAGCTGCCAGAGGGGGAAGGAGGCTGATTAGTGAATGTACTAAGGACTATATATACAGCTGCCAGAGGGGGAATGAGGCTTATTAGTGAATGTACTAAGGACTATATATACAGCTGCCAGAGGGGGAATGAGGCTGGTTAGTGTATGTACTGGGGACTATATGTACAGCAGCCAGAGGAGGAGGAATGGAGGCTGATTAGTGTATCTACTGGGGACTATATATACAGCTGCCAGAGGGGGGTGGAGGCTGATTAGTGAATGTACTAAGGACTATATATACAGCTGCCAGAGGAGGAAGAAGGCTGGTTAGTGAATGTACTAGGGACTATATATATACACAGCTGCAGGAGGGATAGAGGCTGATTAGTGAATGTACTGGGGACTATATATACAGCTGCCAGAGGAGGAAGAAGGCTGGTTAGTGAATGTACTGGGGACTATATATACAGCTGCCAGAGGAGAAAGGAGGCTGATTAGTGTATGTACTGGGGACTATATATACAGCTGCCAGAGGGGGTAGGATGGAGGCTGATTAGTGAATGTACTGGGGGCTATATATACAGCTGCCAGAGGAGGAAGGAGGCTGATTAGTGAATGTACTAGGGACTATATACACAGCTGCAGGGGGGATAGAGGCTGATTAGTGAATGTACTGGGGACTATATATACAGCTGCCAGAGGGGGAAGGAGGTTGATTAGTGTATGTACTGGGGACTATATATACAGCTGCCAGAGGGGGTAGGATGGAGGCTGATTAGTGAATGTACTGGGGGCTATATATACAGCTGCCAGAGGAGGAAGGAGGCTGATTAGTGAATGTACTAGGGACTATATATATATATATATATATATATATATATATATATATATATATATATATATATATATATATATATATATACACAGCTGCAGGGGGGATAGAGGCTGATTAGTGAATGTACTGGGGACTATATATACAGCTGCCAGAGGGGGAAGGAGGTTGATTAGTGTATGTACCGGGGACTATATATACAGCTGCCAGAGGGGGAGGAATGGAGGCTGATTAGTGAATGTACTAAGGACTATATATACAGCTACAAGAGGGGGATGGACCCTGATCTTTTGTATCCTCTTATATGCTATGTAATGCAAATACACACTACTTGTCTTTATTCCTTGATGAGCTTGTACTAAGCTAATTGAAACAGGCAGAGCTGCAGTGTAAAGCATGAGGGGGGGACAGAGAAGCATTATAGCCTGAGCCTATGATGAAATTAGAGATTTTCACACTTCCCAAATTTCCATTAGACATTGCGCCTAGGCCGGAGTCACTGCTCACACTTCTGTTCCGCTCCTCCTCCTAACATACCCCATAGTTTTACATTTCCAGTATGTAAGAATTGAGTCCGTCATCCCCTCCTATCATTGCTGTGTGGGGAAATATATATGTACTCATTGTCTTCATTTCTATTTTTCTGGACAGTATGGATAATACATGAACAGGTGTTGGTTGCCGCCTTGGATTGTGGCCGTGATGACATAGCAATGGTAGGTACTATATACATCTTGTCCCCATGATATCGTTTATGTCTTCATGTGCCATCCAGTATCACTCTGAAAGTCTCTTAAAGTGACATTGTCCTCTCAGCCATACTGTCATTTCCAGACGTGTCAAAAATTTTATATATAATATATATACACACACGTATAGATGGACGTGTGTGTATATATATGTTCTATATAAACCCTGTTGACAAATGACTTTTCTGTTGAGTGATTTTCTTGCCCCCATCCTCACTCCCTATAGATCTCCTTTCTCCTCTCCGTCCTCTATAGTCTTGCCAGCAGCACCATATTTTTATGATTTTCGCTCCGCGCGGAGTCTCTCCCTTTGATATGAAGCTGCGGTGTAGATTTTCTCACTGTGTATCAGTCACAGAGTGAAACATTGCAGCACATGTTCTCGGACATGTTCCTCGGCCTGTGCCGCGCCGTGTTTAGGTTGGTGCGGTTATGTCATGCATATTTATCATATTTTTTCATCATCGCACACTAAGTTTTTCTGTTCTCGTGCCAAGCGAGTCCCAGATTTGTTTTACTTAAAAACTATCCAAGCGTTTCCAAGTAGTTGCAAATCAGGAACATTTTCGGCATCTCAAGTGTCAACAGAAAAGCAGGAGCCCAGTTTTAAAGTGACAGGGCGCAAAATGCCACCAGAAGTGTGAGATCCAGCGGATGGCCCAGGAACTACTACTGTGTATGTATATATGCTGTACATACACGTATATACAAGGGCTGGACAGTCTGATGGGGTTTATAGATGGGAGTGAGGACTGTATGGGCAATGTGTGGACAGATTAGCCCAGGTACGTACTGTGAACAAATAACCCCTAGTCTCAGTACCAGTGTCTACCATAGGAACTGCTTTTCATTACTACTGCTTACTGCAGGATCCCCTCCCCAGTAACAGTGCTTACCACAGGAACTTCTTCCCAGTAACAGTGCTTACAACAGGAACTTCTTCCCAGTAACAGTGCCTACCACAGGGACTGCTCCCCAGTAACAGTGCTTACCACAGGAACTTCTCCCCAGTAACAGTGCTTGCCTCAGGAACTTCTCCCCAGTAACAGTGCTTACCACAGGAACTTCTTCCCAGTAACAGTGCCTACCACAGGAACTTCTCCCCAGTAACAGTGCCTACCACAGAGACTTCTCCCCAGTAACAGTGCTTACCACAGGAACTTCTCCCCAGTAACAGTGCCTACCACAGAGACTGCTCCCCAGTAACAGTGCCTACCACAGGGACTGCTCCCCAGTATCAGTGCCTACCGCAAGGAGTGCTCCCCAGTAACAGTGCCTACCACAGGGACTGCTCCCCAGTAACAGTGCCTACCACAGGGACTGCTCCCCAGTAACAGTGCCTACCACAGGGACTGCTCCCCAGTTACAGTGCCTACCCGAAGGAGTGCTCCTCAGTAACAGTGCCTACCGCAGGGACTTCTCCCCAGTAACAGTGCCTACCACAGGAACTGCTCCCCAGTAACAGTGCCTACCACAGGAACTTCTCCCCAGTAACAGTGCCTACCACAGGGACTTCTCCCCAGTAACAGTGCCTACCTCAGGGACTTCTCCCCAGTAACAGTGCCTACCATAGGAACTTCTCCCCAGTAACAGTGCCTACCTCAGCGACTTCTCCCCAGTAACAGTGCCTACCACAGGGACTTCTCCCCAGTAACAGTGCCTACCACGGGGACTTCTCCCCAGTAACAGTGCCTACCACGGGGACTTCTCCCCAGTAACAGTGCCTACCACAGGGACTTCTCCCCAGTAACAGTGCCTACCGCAAGGAGTGCTCCTCAGTAACAGTGCCTACAGCAGGGACTGCTCCCCAGTAACAGTGCCTACCGCAGGGACTGTTCCCCTGTAACTGTGCCTACCGCAGGGACTGTTCCCCTGTAACTGTGCCTACCGCAGGGACTGCTCCCCAGTAACAGTGTCTACCGCAGGGACTGCTCCCCAGTAAGTGCCTACACCAGGGACTGCTCCCCAGTAACAGTGCCTACACCAGGGACTGCTCCCCAGTAACAGTGCCTACACCAGGGACTGCTCCCTAGTAACAGTGTCTACACCAGGGACTGCTCCCCAGTAACAGTGCCTACCACAGGGACTGCTCCCCAGTAACAGTGCCTACCGCGAGGAGTGCTCCTCAGTAACCGTGCCTACAGCAGGGAGTGCTCCCCAGTAACAGTGCCTACCACAGGGACTTCTCCCCAGTAACAGTGCCTACCACAGGGACTTTTCCCCAGTAACAGTGCCTACCACAGGCACTTCTCCCCAGTAACAGTGCCTACCGCAAGGACTTCTCCCCATTAACAGTGCCTACCGCAAGGAGTGCTCCCCAGTAACAGTGCCTACCGCAGGGAGTGCTCCTCAGTATCGGTGCCTACCACAGGGACTGCTCCCCAGTAATAGTGCCTACTGCAAGGAGTGCTCCTCAGTAACAATGCCTACCGCAGGGAGTTCTCCTCAGTAACAGTGCCTACAGCAGGGAGTTCTCCTCAGTAACAGTGCCTACAGCAGGGAGTTCTCCTCAGTAACAGTGCCTACAGCAGGAAGTTCTCCTCAGTAACAGTGCCTACCGCAGATACTGCTCCCCAGTAACAGTGCCTACAGCAGGGAGTGCTCCCCAGTAACAGTGCCTACAGCAGGGAGTGCTCCCCAGTAACAGTGCCTACAGCAGGGAGTGCTCCCCAGTAACAGTGCCTACAGCAGGGAGTGCTCCCCAGTAACAGTGCCTACAGCAGGGAGTGCTCCCCAGTAACAGTGCCTACCGCAGGGAGTGCTCCTCAGTATCAGTGCCTACCGCAGGGAGTTCTCCTCAGTAACAGTGCCTACAGCAGGGAGTGCTCCCCAGAAACAGTGCCTACACCAGGGACTGCTCCCCAGTAACAGTGCCTACAGCAGGGAGTGCTCCCCAGTAGCAATTGTTATTTCATGAACTACTCCCCAGTAACAACACCTACCATAACACTCTCTTGGTAAATACCCACCACAGGAAACCAACCTCCTTCTGCAGACACTCCTCCATGCCCTGTGACTGTGCCTAGTACAGGAACATGCCAGTATCAGTGGCTAAAGTGACACTTTTCCACCATGTTAGATTGCCTGGTACAGGAACCACTCCCCAGTAACTTCACCAGCCACAACACCCCTATAACGTTGCCTGCTGTAGGAAGCCTTCCCTTCAACAGTACCCTGCACAAAACCACATAATGCTGCCTGCCGTGGTATCTCTTATTACAGTACCATAGTGCCGGCCTCAATGCTCCCACAAATGAAAACCGCACATTTTAAGATGTAATTCACTACCTGCACTTAGCATCCAGTGGGCCGCACGTCCTCACAGTGTCATACAAGTCGTGTCCTGGCGGGTTACCACGAGATACATCGAGGAAGGATAGTGATTTGCGTATTGTAAAACTTTACCAACCATGTTATTGTTGTAATTTTAAAAAAATTCAAAATGATACCTGTAATTTCGGGTAAGTCGTCAGAGGTCTGCAGGGTTTTTTGTTTGCTTTTTACCTTTATAGTAAAATAGATTGTTAGGGTGATTTGGGAGACGTCTGTTTCTAATGCTGACCACTGATCTGTGCCCACTCTGCTTGTTTCTTGTTTGAAGTCTTGTCTACAAGAACTACGAAGGCAGTTTCCTGGCAGCCACAGGGTAAGGAAACTCACTGGCATGAGATTCGAGGCCTTGGAAAGGTAAAATAATGGATACCATGTATACTGCACATGTTGGCGTTTCTCTTTCTTTCTTTCTTTGGTGTTTTTGTTGCTACTATATGTGTTTGGATTGTTTCCTAAAATGTATTCCCTGATATCGACTTTTACAGCAAGACCTAACGGTTGTGAAATCCATGTTCCAGCTTCCTTCATATAGATTGTACTCTATAGGCAGGAAAATACCAGAAGAGTAAGACCTCTTTCTCACAGTCGTAAAGGGATATTCTGGTCAAACATAACTTTTTATATGTTGCTGCCCAAGGTGAGCCTAACAATTTCTTCCATACTTGTTGTTATCTATTCTGTCTCCGTCCCCAGTTCTGAGCTGCTGTTTTTTGCTAATGACCCAAAATCTGTGTGTGAGCTTTTCTCTCTGTCTTCCCCCTTCCCCCCCTTTCTGAGATGATTAATGTAAACAAGTCCCTATCTGCAGCTTTGTAGCAACTTAATGCTGGGGGTAGAGATGTTAATTACAGTGAGTTCATCAGAAACTTGACCTCAGACTAACCCTCTCAGCATTACAAAGATGCTACAAAGTTGCAGATACAGCCTGCCAGAGACATTTACACCAGCTGTCTCAGAAGGGATTGGAAGACAGCTGACACGCTGTTTTGTGTGTCTTCAGCAGAAAGCAGCAGCTCAGAACTGTGGGGAGGAGACTGAATAGATAATAAGTATGGAAGGAATTGTTAGTCTCATTATGGGCGGCAACATATAAAAAGTTATTTTACAGTGGAATACCTTGCTAATCCTGTCCACAATCCGTAACTGTCTGCAATTTGCACTGATCCATTGACTATCCATGGCTCCATCACTGATGTGTAACAACTACAGATGTATATATAGGGCTATAGAAGTCAATGGGTCTGCAATCAGACAGTATGTACGGCTGTGTGACTCACTATTCTGCTGGTATAAGCCTATATAGTGAATAGCAAAGTACAGATACAGTTCAAATGGTTAAAGCAAGGCTGGGTTCACATCACAAATGTGATGTTGATTATCCCTGCGCGAACTACGTTAACTTTACCGACCTGAACATAGTGGGCCGAGTATATATGTCTTTTGTCTTGGATTACTGCACTTTTAAATACAAGGCAAAACACGTAAATGCTCACAAAATGACCCAAACGTAGTCACCAGCTGGCCACGTGCGGTCCATCTAAATCAGTGTGGCCAGTGCCCGCCTGGGCACAGGTACAGTGACGTTCTGTTCATGTGTCAGCGCTATGGAAGGCAAAAACTGAATAAGAATGAGCCCGAATAGAGGCGTGAATCTTGGAATAGCACTTTGGTGGTATATCCTGGGAAAGAACCAGCACCTTCATACAGCATATACACATATAGTATATGAGGTCAATAGATGTTTGTAACACTATTGTTTGTTTGTAAAAACTATAAATTTTTTTCTGTCTGATCTTTTTATTTGTCTACCCTCAACCATAAGCCATCAATATGAGATAGGTAGGGTTCCAAACTTATAGGGGCGTCCTTTACTCTGGTTACCAGGCATGGCTGTATATTTTTTTAGTGGCTGTGTCCAATATTGCAGCATAGTCCTATTCACTGGAATACAATTGACGACAGTAAAAAATTCACAGAACTATGCCTAAGTATCAATGAAGGGGATAGGAGCACCGCAATCCATTCACTCAGCTGATCTGTAGAAGTACCAGGAGTGCAACCCCCTCAATCTGTTGTTGATGCCCTATGTTAAAGAATACCTGTCACGAAATGTAACTTTTGACATGTCATACTTTATTGATCACAGCAGCTTTCACTGCTGAAATCATGAGATACAGCCAGGGAGAGGCAGCAGCCGTGCCATTACGCCTTGGCCATATCTGTTTTACAGCTGACTCCATCAATGATAGTGGAGGCTACCTAGATTACAGAGAAGCCGGAGAAACAACATGAGAAAATATTACGTTACTGAAAAAGTAGTTGTAGTAGTAGTAGTAGAAGTGGTTTGTAAATCAATGGTAACTAAGCCTAAACCTGCCTTGAATAAGCATATATGTATCCTAAGATTAATAAGGAAGGGAATACTAAAAGGGCAGACTAGATGGACCCAGTGGTCCTTTTCTGCCCACAATCTTCTGTTTCTGTGCCTAGTCTATATGGGGTCTCCCAACAGCCCTGATGTGAATGGTGTATTGCATGGAAGAATTCGGCCGATTATCGCTCGGTGGAATAGAGAAAACGATCAGCCGATGATCATTTATTTAGGGCCAGACCTAAAATCATCGGTCCCCCACCACGAGCGACGGGCGACCGACGATTTGAGAAGTGCAGCATCCATTACCTGGCAGGACTTCTCCTTTGCTCCGTCTTCCTCCCCGGGTCCCGGGGCACAGCATCAGCAACTCCGGAGCGGCCTGACTGAGCTGTCAGACCCCTCAACCAATCACAGGCCAGGACCTCCACGGCCAGTGATTGGCTGAGCTGTCTGACAGCTCAGTCAGGCCGCTCCGGAGCTGTTGATGCGCCGCAGGACCCTGGGAGGAAGACGGAGCAGAGGAGAAGTCCTGCCAGGTAATGTATGGTGCAAGGGCTGCAAGGACGTTCACAGAACGATCATCGGGCCGTGGAATAGGCCCATTAACGAGCGCCGATCTAGCAGATCAGCGATCGTTTACATTGTTGATCGGGCCCCCAGTGGCCTGTGAAATAGGACCCGTAGTTTGGCTGACAGCTATTGAAGGCATATGGTCACCTTTATTCTGCTTGTACTTCCTCTCATCATAACTAGTAAGAGTATGTGCACACTATGGAATCCCGACAGAATGCCCATCACGGATTCCACAGCTCGCACGCCCGTTCGCTTACTGAGAGCGGAGTCTATGGCAGGGGCGGAAATGCCCCTGGACGCCAGATTTCGCGAGCGGATGTGAGCTACAGAATCCGCATCGGGTTTTCCGCCGGGATTCCCTAGTGTGCACGTACCCTTATACCTGCTAATACATAACCTATGTAGTCTATATCAGTTGTCTCCCAGACCAATATGTAAGAATAAAATCCCCTTTCTCGCCTTATGTTCTGATAAACATTCCGGCACATAGAGTGCTCCTTGTTTTCCTCCTCCGCACACTCCGGCACATTGTATATCCTCTCCTGATTGCAATTTACATGGAAACCTGAACTGTTTAGAAGTCTCTTTCTGGGGGAGCTGAATCTCTCTTTTTTTACGCTGACTCGTTGAGTTGTTTCTTTCTATGTATGTTTTCTGAAACTGGTTTTCCATAAGCGGTTTTCACTTTCCTTTTTGGAACAGGTATGATGATGCTCTCCAGATATATGACAGGATATTACAAGAAGATCCAACCAACACAGTAAGTTAAATATTGTGACTGTTATAGGTAATTTGAGAGAAGCCGGCTGAGTGCATAGTCTTGGCTAACAAAATATTGCTCCAATTCGTTCTCGCCCTCCCGCAGGGAAATATATTTCTTTTAATTATTTTTTTTTATTAACTTGGACGTATTGTTTTGCTTGCACTCTAAATACCAGAGAAGCGCAGAAATTAATAATATAATAGCTCGTCTTCCTAGAAGGACAGGCTTTGGCAACGCTTTATTGCTGAGTGTCCCGCTCTCGAAATAGATCTTCCATTTTGGGTTTAACTTGAATTTAATATTAAGACTGACAATGACTTCACTTAGTCTGACCTCCCAGAATCACAGTAGTCCATTAGGAGAATGACTGGGACACTGTTCCCCAAACCTGTGGCTCTCCAGCTGTTGTCAAAGTACAACTCCCATCATTCCTGGACAACCTGCGCTTGGGATTTTGCACTAGCTGGAGAGCTATAGGTTCTTCTCTTTATCAAGTTTTATCCTCCTTTGGGGTAGTCCAGGCAAGATGGTGGTGAAAACATAATAAACAAGTAATACTCACCTGTTCTGAACTGGCGCCTATGTGGCGTCGGGTGGGTAATGGTGCGTTTACACAGAGAAATTTATCTGACAGGTTTTTGAAACCATAGGGTGGGTTCATACTGAGAAATTCTCGCGGATAATGAACGCGGAATTCTGCTGTCTGTCCGCGCGCCTTTCCGTTGGCTCCATAGACACCATTCTATGGGCCAGCGTATTCCGCTATTCGCTGAAAGAAGTGACATGTCAGTTCTTTTGGCGGATACCGGAATACACCGGCCAATAGAATGGTGTCCATGGAGCCGGCGGAAAGGCGCACGGACAGACAGCGGAATTCCGCGGATATTATCCGCGAAAATTTTTCAGTATGAACCCGCCCATAGCCAGGAATGGATTTGAAAAGAGGAGAGATCTCAGTTTTTTCTTTATAACCGTTCCCTGTTTATATTATAGCTTCAATGTCGACACTCCGTCACATGGTGCCCATGGATACTATCACAGTATATAAGCAAAAAAGTCCCAGCACTTCACCACAGCTTACTTGCAAATGTGCGTTTATTCACACGACATAGTGCACACATACAACAGCGTTCCCTGTTTACAGTCTGTTCCTGGCTTTGGCTTCAAAAATCTGACAGATAAATCTCTGTGTAAAGGCACCTTAAGTATAACTTTTTTGTTATGTTATCACTGCCTCCTTTGCCAGCCCAAGGGAGTCCTGGAAAACATGGCTGTATCCAATTTCTTCAACCACCGGTAATCAAATACCGCAAGCTCTGGCTTGAAGTTTACTAAACTTTAATACAGAGGGATACTGGCTCCAAGATGCTAGCAGCAGATCCTTTATGTCCTGTAAGTTGAGAGATGCGGCCTCCATGGATGGGACTTGTTCCTCCAGCACATCCCACAAATGCTTAAAGAGGATGTACTATCAGGTACATCCTCTTTATTATGACCCACAGATAGAACAGCGCCGTCACAGGAAGCCGGTGCAGCAGTCCGTTTTTTGAACCGTGGCCCGGTTCCCGTTTACGGCGCCGTACTATCCACGGGTATCGGGCCGGAGCTGAAGCACTGGAGGCGGGCCGGGCAGCCCCCAGTGGGAGGGAACTCCCTCCCCTCTATGACGCCGCTCCTTTAAAATTAATGGAGCCCCGGCCCGGAACCCGTGGATAGAACGGAGCCGTACACTGGGACCGGTTCAAAAACGGACCACGGCACCGGCTTCCCTGTGACGGCGCCGTTCTATCTGTGGGTCATATAAAAGAGGATGTACCTGATGGTACATCCTCTTTAATCACATTTACATTTGGACAATATGAAGGCCAAGTTATCACTCTGAACTCTTTATGTTCCTTATAGCTGAAATTTTCTTTGCAATGAGGCTGTGGCCTTATCACGTTCATGTACGGAAGACCGCTTCCATAAGGGGACTTGGTGTGTACAATGGTTAGGTAGGTAACATCTACGTGACACCAGGACACAAGGTTTCCAGCAAAGCATTGACCATTTCACTGCCCCTCTCTGCATTTCCCAGCCCCATTCCCTTCAGCGCAGCCCTGATGTACAGGTGTGATGCTGTCTCTGAAAGCAAGCGGCCATTTTTCCTGTAGCCATATTGCACTGATAAAATTTCTATGTTTTTTATTTTATACCATAATCTTAGCAACTCCATGTGTCAGCACACACACAAGAAAAAGTGATAGTCTGTTTTGGACGCCAAGATAAACTTAGAGAAAGCTGCGCCTTGAATCCAAAGCCCTCGACCCCCTCCCCCACAGCAGCCGCATATCCACATGGAAGCCATTAGCAGGTAGATGATATATAAACAATTTCAATACCTGACAATCTATCAGAGCGTTTCCATTCAGCATTTACCCCAGCAAAAGCCTCAGCGCAGGCCAAGGATATTTCTGACCATCCTTGGGAGAACCTCGTCCTGTAAACTGATGTGGAGGCGTCTAAAGTGCTGAACCTGGTATTGTCTGCAAAATAATGCGCCCAGTGTGAATAGGAGCTGGTATTTAATTTAAAATGGCAAAATGAGATGAAAAGCTGCCAAAAAAGCCTAATTGCCAACGTTTTACAAGAGCGGTCAGTGCCAGACGTGCCACTGGAAACATTTACTGTGCCCGTACATACCCCGGCCCGAATCGTGCTTAGTAAGGGGATAACATAGTAAAATGTCTATTCCCCGGTGGAATAACAAATAGCTGCAATATTCTGCCTGTCTGCTAAAATGTCGCCCCAAGCTGCAAGATCTGATCCATAAACCTGCAGCCTAGTCCTGTCTCCCCCCCATGGGTGTAATATAGTATCACCCAAGACTCTGACATCCTAGTAGTGGACATCATAGCTGTCCTGGAATTAATAGGGCCCATAGCAAAGGATATGGGCCGCCATTATAAATGTACAGACGTGTATAAATTATTATAGGTCCTTAAATCAAATTGTATTCGAACAGCTGAACAATGCTGGAGACCGAAGACCTCCTTCCCTCGTACAATGCTGGAGACTGCAGACCCCCCCTCCTTCGAGCAATGCTGGAGACCGCAGACCCCCCTCCCTCGAACAATGCTGGAGACCGCAGACCTCCCTCCTCGGAACAATGCTGGAGACCGCAGACCCCCCTCTGCCAAACAATGCTGGAGACTGCAGACCCCCCTCTGCCAAACAATGCTTTAGACCGCAGACCTCCCTCCCCCAAACAATGCTGGAGACCGCAGACCCCCCCTCCCCCGAACAATGCTGGAGACCGCAGATCTCCCCTGAACAATGCTGGAGACCGCAGACCCCCCTCCCTCGAACAATGCTTCTCAATTCCCCCCCTCCACACACACACAAAAAAGTAAAGTTGTTTTTATACAGTGGTCTCTAAATTAAGACCCTCCATCTGTTAAATAGCTACAATTCCCATCATGCCTTGGCAACCTTTAGCTATAGGGATATGGCTGTAACCAGTGTTCCCCTACTTATGACTTTCCTGCTTTGACAAAACTACAATTTTCATCATGCCTTGGCAGCCGAGGCCTTTAGCCATAGGGATATACAGTAGCTGTAAGGCAGTGTTCCCTGATGAGTGTTGCAAAAATACATTTCCCATCATTCACCAAACAGCAAACAGATTGTATGGAGCTGATGATTGAGTTACTGCCCAAGCTCTGCCTGTAGATGTGTCAGTCTGCACTGGGGCCCTAGCATTCTGTTCCCAGCTCCAGGGGGTTCAGGAGAATAGGTTCTGCTCAGAAAGGAGAACATTGACAACGTGGCTGCGGCTTGTGCCTCTATGGTCAGACAGACATGTACATACTCTATCAGCAATGTGTGCTTAATCTCTGCATCTCCAACCTGGGAGTGAGTCAGGGAGGGTATGATGGTGCCTGTGGCCTCATCAGCTGCTAATGCTTTATTAAGCTCACCTAATAGCTGTGTACATAGGCAGCGTTCTCCACTATATCCCCTTTTACTATAATTTAGGATGACAGATTGTTAGTCTTGGAATGCTGGCAAGTGGAATCACAATGCCTTACAGCCAGTAATAGAGCGGTTACGGGAACCTTAAATTGATTCTGACAATGTATCTAGATCCCCGACCGCTTCCAACTATTCGCAAGTCCCACATCTTTATACAGCCGAATACTCCGGAGCAGGTACCAGCAGGCATAGGTATCATTGGGCGATATTGTAGTTTTTACACTGGCTATTGAGCCCCCATGGTGAGCTGACACTTCTTGTACTGTGCACATTGGGAGCAGGGCGAGCAGTCATCTCACTCTCATCAGTGGGCAGGATTTCACACGGATGCTGGGCTCGTAAGGGTATGTTAACACTGGACGGATTTCCCTGTGGAGAAGGGATTCACATCAGAGGCTGGTGCTGGTTTTCTGCCACTGATGTACTGTGAGGTCTTGATACAAAGCCATATTCACGAGTGCTGCATATATGGACCTGGTGAAGAGAACACCAAGATTCTTGAAATGCGTTGTGTTAGTGACCCGATAAAGAAGCCATTGAGATCCTCGAAACATGAATGAGTTGGAATTGCTTTTCATCCACCTTGGCCACATGACTGGTGATTATACCATGTAGGTCTTTGAAGAAACGGTTAAGCTTGTGACTGCTGTCCTGGCCACTAGGTGTCTCCCTTCTCTGCAATCTGCTGTTCACTGACAGCTGCTAGGCAAAATCCGTCTCTAGTAATAGCAAGATGCATCACAGGAAGTTGGGGCAGTGTTTTAGCATGTGCTCTATCCAGGTGGGGGGAGAAAAGGAGAGTGACCCTGGGCTGATGTTACCTTCCATAGGATTTGCACTGTCCTTGAAAGGAAGATCAAGGCTTCTTGCTCTAGGTTAGTGCTTAGTGTAATCTTTCCCTTTCTACTCACATAGCACCTTGCAAAGCCAGTCCATCAATGGCCCACTCTCCCTCCTTATGCTATCTATAGTACTGTACTGTAAGTCCTGCACCAGCACAGCCTGTCCAATCCATGTGCTTTTTCACAAGCACTATGCCACAGCAGGGAAGAGTAAGTGCTGCCCTGTGATTGGCCATAGAAGTGAGAGAAGAAGTAACTGTACGTGTACTACTGGCAAATAACTATCCCAGCTCTTGTCCTGCCCCCTAACATGTAGAGAATGAGAAATAGCTGAGCGCCATGGGGTGGGGGGGAGGGTCAGAGAATCATCACACTGAAGGGTTAATCTAACAAGACCATGCAGGTTTCCTAAAAAAAAAAAAAAAATGTTGAATCTTCATGTCAATCATTACATCACACTGAAGCTCTGTTTTTCTAACATACAAAATATAAAATCCTTATTGCCTACAGTGCCCACTAGAGGGAGCTAACTGTATATAGTTTATTACTGAGTACAAATTAAAGGAGAAGTCCGGTGATCTAAAAAAATGGTGGAACATAATAAACAATGACTACTCACCTCTCCCCTCTCCAGCCCTGGATTGCCGCTGTGGGATCCCCATCGGGCTTTGGGATCTCTTGCTGCTCAAACGTCACAAACAGGCTAATGGACTGACTGCTCAGCCAGTCAAGTGACTAGGGCGGAACACCGCTGAGCGGCAATTCATCACCAGGGTCATGTGTTTTCCTCCCCAAGTCGTGATGACATCAGAACTGGGGGGGGGGGGGAAATACCTTCCTGTGATTCAGCGCTTTGGGGGTACAGGGAGAGGTAAGTAGTGGTTGTTTATTATGTATTATGTATTTATTTCGATTAGCTGTGGTTAATTAAAGTGCCTGTACAATAGTACAATAGTACATGTGATTTTAAGAAACTTTGTAATTGGGTTTATTAGCCGAAAAATGGATTATGTATCATGAAAAAGCAGTTTGAAGCTCTCCCCCCTGTCTTCATGGTTCTCTTATGGAGAGGAGAGGGGAGGAGGCACCAAAACAGGACAACAAAGAGTTAATTTACAGCTACATCATTGGACTATCTCCTCTGAAGTTAGCACTGACCTCTTTGACCCCAGAATACTGGCTTTCACACAGCTCCCACTGTGTAATCCTTTGTTCTCCGCTGGCGACTAATCTCCCTCCTCCATAGGTTAAACAGGGCTCGACTGATGTGAAAGCAGTGAATGAGAGAGAGGAGGAGGGAGGGGGGACCTGGAGAAAGTCTTTTTGAATGCAGATTATGGCATATTTGCCTAATAAATCCAATTACAAAGTTTCCTAAAATTGCCTGGACTATTGATTTGATTTGTGCAAAAAAATGAAACAACAGTGACACTTTAAGTTGATCAGGATAATATCTGTATTGTTAGTAAATTTACTATTATTGCAAACCCAACTCTGCTAGGTGGGAGATGTAGCAGAGCTGTATTTGTTCCCTATGGCTGTGTTATAGCTCTTAGATTGCTTGTTGGCCTGCCGTCCTATGTAAAACCACAAACAGATTGTGATATCACAATGACAGACTCGGGCCCCCTGCATCTGACAGCCCCAGCTCTGCTACTTGTAGAACCCACATGATCTCCAAATAAAGATTTATTTATACCAATTTTTTTTTGTTTTCTTTGTTAGGCGTCAAATTAGGATAAACGATGTTCTCAGCGTTTCCTTTACCATTGAGCTGCAGGCGTTTGGGCAGACTGCACGGGTAACACTGATTCTGGCAGGAGAGCCGGAGAGCAATCCTACATTATGTGTTACTGGACCGGCCTCAAAACCTTCCCGTCCAGTCTCCCCGACAAGCCCTGTAAATCAGCCGAGATCCTGATACATTACTGGAAATATCACTTAACCGCACCACCAGTGAAATCCTCGGCACAGCCAGTCTGAGGGATGGGGCTCTGTGATAAATCCACATGGCCAAGATGTCTGCAGCCTTGCAGAAAGGAAAACCTGATCCCATCCAATTTGTTTAGCCTGATGACATTCCCGGCTATTCTTACATCTCTGTAGTTACATCCAGGCTTGTATTCTCGAGGCGGTTTACAGCAGTTTTCTCTGGAAAAATGTGTCTTCTTCACAGCATTGGCATGTGGCATCTGTGACACCAAGTATACTAAGCTACATTATAGGAAGAGCTTTTTTGTCTGCATTATTGATGATATTGAGCAGCAATACCAGACCTAGCCCAAGGACAAGAGTGGCGCTGTTTCTACACTGTCATACTGCTAGACATGGTTGATCAGTTCTCTCCCCAGCTCGCTGCAGAAGGTGGTCTCCATAGACTTACTATAGAGTTCCGCTTCTAATGTGGGAGAGAAGCGCTCAGCAGAATACTCCTCCTGCCTCGTTCTAACCAGTAATGGGGTCTGAACACCCAAACCTTAAGGCCCGATTACACGGGGAGATTATCGTGCGAACAATCGTTACATTGTTCGAATTTAAACAATAATTGTTCTGTGTAATTGCAGGCAATAATCGAAAAATCGTTCGAATGTCGTTGATCGTTGATTTAGATCTGAACCTAAAATTATTGTTAAAGGAGACCTGTCACCCCCCGTGCCGGGGTGACAGGCTCCCGACCCCCAGCTAGATCCCCTTATACCTACCTGATCCCGCCAAGTCCCGCTGCCGGAGCTGATCCCGGTCAGAAGCTGGCCATCAGAGATGAGTCCGGCTCCATTCATTCTCTATGGACGCCTGGACCTATCTCCAGAGCGCGAGCGCCGGTTTCTGACCGAGATATCTCCGTCCCGGGACCGGCTCCGGGAGCGGGACTCAGCGGGATCAGGTAAGTATAAGGGGAGGTGACAGGGGTGACAGGTCCTCTTTAATCATTCGCTGTAATTCCACATTCGTTCGCAAAAGTTCCACATTTTTTCACTGATCGTTCAGTGTAATTGCACATTGTCCATTGTTTTGCTGGGATCAGAAGGAGTAAATGATCGTAGTAACAATCACATTGTTCTGTGTAATATGTTGATCGATTTCAGCTTACCGATAAACAATCTCACTTGCGATCATTTATAGTTAGTCATTAATCGTTAAAAATCGGACCCTTGGGGGTACTTGTACACAAAGCGATTTTTCAAAGATCAACCATTAACGATAAACGATCTCAAACGACCACTATGGCAAACGACCTGAAATCGTTCACCCTATTACACGGAATGATGATCGTTACTTATGATCGTTCTTGCGGCCATCTTGTTGTCGATATTGCGTTCATGGCTACTGCGAACGACGTCTTATTCCATGCGAACGATTTGTGAATGATCAACTATAAAAATAGGTCCAAATTCTATAAAACTACCAACGATTCCTCGTTGTCTGCTATTACACTAAACGATTTGAACGATAACCATCCCGTGTAATAGGGCCCTTAGCCAATCAAAACTGTTGACATGTCAAAAGTTTTGTTAAATGAAAGGCAATGGATAGGCAGCCTAACCTTGTCTTCCCCCACAACCCATATACCCGTCGGCCGTGTGCCCTGCCGCTCACAGATGGGATTGCAGAAACCCTTCAAGCTGCAGTTACTCTGATCCTGGATATTTAGAGAGCTGGAAGTGGTAGAACAAGGTTGGTGATTGGCGGCAGCATTACAGACCATTGTAGGCCAGGTGGGTGGTGGGGATTCATGAATGTGTAAAGTGTCCCCATATTTTATTATGTTTCCAGCTGTTAGACAGCGTTTCAGAAATCCCGGGTAAACCAACACACTGAAAAAATTTTTTTTTTTATCTTTCAAATTAACAGGGGTAGGTAAGTTATGTAGAATAGCCATTTACTTCTACTTAAAAATCTCCAGTCTTCCAGTACTTATCAGCTGCTGTATGCCCTGCAGGAAGTGGTGTATTCTTTCCAGTCTTACACAGTGCTCTCTGCTGCCACCTCTGTCCATGTCAGGAACTGTCCAGAGCAGGAAAGGTTTTCTCTGGGGATTTGCTGCTGCTCTGGACAGTTCCTGGTGACAGCAGAGAGCACTATACCAGACTGGAGAGAATACACCACTTCCTGCAGGACATACAGCAGCTGATAAGTATGGGGAAATTTGAGATTTTTGAATAGAAGTAAATTACAAATCTTTAGAACTTTCTGACACAAGTTAATGCCCTAAAATCATTTGCAGAAAGTTTGCAGTGTGTGAATGTACCCTTCTGATTCTGTCAGTGTTGGCTGTGTCTGGTACCGCATCTAACAATGCCCTGGTACCAGCAGCTAGTGTGGTGATACTTCTGAAGGTGCCAGCTCTTCTATCAGTGAGTCCATGTATACTAGACATTATAGCAGAGCTGAAGAAACCCCACACAGCTAACACTTCTGGACATGTTTTCTATTGGCATCAAACTTTTTGGTTTGTTCTCCATTGATATCTCATGGCTGATCCAGTGAGGGGGTCAGCCGGCTCTTAGTCTACGGTATTATGTCCATCGCTGGCTTAGCGCTATTACAAGCCCCTTAAATTTCCTTTGGGGCCAGTCAAACCTTTATCCCCCCTCCAGAGATTATCGCAGTGACAGGAAGGAGAGATACAACCCTGAATGGGATCCCGGGATTAGCCTTCCCCGCTGCTTTGTAATTACTACATTCTGACGGGACACTTCTTTGGATGAAGCCATGCATAGTGCTGCTATCAATAGGCGGGCATACGTAATGTGAGCGCTGGATAAGTTTAGCATTGTGTCGCTGGAACAGCATAGCGTGTGTTTATATACTCCAGCCAAACACTGGAATTCCTGGCATTGAGATAATAATTTGCACAGTTAAATTGCCTTCTTCTAATCCGTTCTTAATGTCAACCTATAGGCGACAAGAAAGAGGAAGATTGCCATTCGCAAAGCCCAGGGGAGAAACACGGAGGCAATCCGGGAGCTGAATGAGTATCTGGAACAGTGAGTGTTTTACAAGGGGATTTTGTTTTGCTCTTCTGCTGTATATATATATTTTTTAATTAAAATGGAATTTGCATTTGATTTAGCCCCTTTTTTTTTTTTTTTCTCCCAATCTTTCTTTCCCACCCTTCCCATATTCCTCAAGCATCTGGTTTTCTCGTTACAGATTTGTAGGTGACCAAGAAGCTTGGCACGAACTGGCGGAACTTTATATCAGTGAACTCGAGTAAGTCACCGGGCAGGTTTCTGATCTGCAGAGGAACGTAACAGCGTCCCTGTCGTTTAGAAAAAAAACTTCTGACTTGTCAAAACTTTTAATCTCTTGGGGTCTGAAGGTATTACACGGCCTGATATTAAAGGAGCAAGCGAGCGCTGACTTGTCAGGTCAGCGCTCGCTTGCTTCTCGGTCCCCGCTCTCTGTGCTATTACACACACAGACATTGAGCAGACCACCGCTATGGTCAACATGCTGAAATCATGCATGTTGGCTGATCGTTGCCTTTTAACACTACCTATTACACCAAACCAGATACGGCTGACAATCACTTGGTTTAATAGAGCCTTAAAGGGAATCTGTCAGCTCCTATGGAGGGGGAGTGGTGATGGCTTCGTGCCGCACTTTGGCCCGCCTCACCACTCCCCCTCCCAGCTTGTATTAAATATTCATTGCGCTCACCCGGTCAGTGTAGTGCGTGCACGCTCCCGCGGCAAATGCGCATGCGCCGTAGTGCGTCAGAGCGGCGCAGGTGCACTGAGGACCGAAGCCTATGCCCTCAATGGCTTCGCTCAGTGCCGTTCCGACGCACTATGGCGCATGCGTGAATCGCCACGGGAGCGTGCGCGCACTACACAGACCGGATGAGCACAATAAATATTCAATACGAGCTGGGAGGGGGAGTGGTGAGGCGGGCCAAAGTGTGGCACAAAGCCATCACCACACCCCCTCCATAGGAGCTGACAGATTCCCTGTAAGTTTTCAGATCCTGTCTGATCTCTAGGTATTCTGTCCAGTGCAGCCATGTGTCATCTAGATATCGCTGGGGTAGGGAACCTTGGCTCTCCAGCTGTGGCAAAACTACTACTCCCATCATGCCTGGACAGCCAAGCTTTAGCTTTGGCTGTCCTGGCATGGTGGGAATTGTAGTTTTGCCACAGCTGGAGAGCCAAGGTTCCCTACCCCTGCGCTGAGGGAAGTATAGAGTAGCGCAGTAGACAGGATACCTCGAGACCAGTCATAGTCTGCAGACTCCAAGACCCAAAGCCATCAAAACTTTTAACACGTCATTCAGGCGCATCAAAGGCTTTGATTTCTCCTGTTCGTGTCTTTTAGAAAGACTTTAGATTTTTTTTTCTTCTAGACAACAGGGGCACCTTTAACATGAGGGATATGTATAGAATCTATATATAGCTTTGTCTTTTCTCCCATGTGCAGCACATTAGTTATTGAAATTCATTCATGTTATTAAACGGAATACATTTCCTTCTTCAGACAAAAGTCTTTATATATAAAACAAGGTCAAGGTGCTGAGGTCAGAAGCCGGGGACAATAGGGTATTGTCTCTGTTATGTGAACCTACTTATTGGCTGTGTAATGTTTGGCTTTTATAGCCGTATTGACAGGAGGATATAGTGACATGAAGGATTAGCCAGTAGCTTTGCGCACCCCTTCCAGCATGGCCGCCGCATGTATTCTGTCCACTCTTTGGAGACTAGCACATGTCTTGAGTCTGTCCTGCATAATCCTTTTGTCATATTGTTTTCTTCCCTAGTAAGCAGTGGAGGGGTCAGCGTCTGCGGAAAGTTTTTTTTTTTTTTAATACTTTTTTTTTTCTCTTCTGAAATTGTATAAATCACTAAATGTAAATGTTGCCTGAACAAGCTTTACAATCCTGAAACGACAGCGTATTTAAGACGATATTACAGACTGTTCTTTTTTATCAGTGGTCTGTTTGTAATATAGTGACTGCCAGCACATGGGAAGAAAGTCCTCGAATAGGTGGCACTGAGTCCAGGGAAGCTTGTGACATGATAGTTTGGCTCATAAAATTGCCGCCCCTCACTTTTGAAATTTTTTTTTTTTTTTAACGTACATTGCACAAGGGTTTGGATGCATTATTATCCAGCGTTAGGAAAACATTGCCACTTTCTTCCACAGACAGCACCACTCTTGTCTCCAGTTTGGGTGGAGTTTTGCTACCCTCTTCCATTGTAGTGAATAGAGCTTAAAGGGGTACTCCAGGCTATGTGTATTTTCTGTGTATGGCCGGGGAGAGGGTGGATATAGAGGCCGCCGGTCACTAACCTCCCCGGGCTCCAGCGCCAGGTCCCGGATCGCACCTCCCCGTTCTCCCGTCCGGCCGCCGCTTCCTGGTCTGAGCTGCGGCTTGAGACGTGACGTCTCAAGGCAGCTCAGCCACTTAGCGGTCATAGCGGAGTCCCGTCTTGGCCTCTTAATCACTGAGCTGCCTTGAGATGTGACGTCTCAAGCTGCAGCTCAGACCAGGAAGCGGCGGCCGGACGGGAGAACGGAGCTGCACAATCCGGGACCCGGCGCTAGAACCGGGGAGGTAAGTGACCTCTATATCCACCCCCTCCCCGGCCATACACTGAAAATACACCTAGTCCGGAGTACCTCTTTAATAACAAACCACTCCTGAACTGGAGATAAGAGTTGTGCTGTCTCTGGAAGAAAGTGGCCTTTACTTTCTAACGCTGGATAAACCCTTTAAAGAAAAATCACCATTTCAGGTTTTGGTGCAGTCTTTTTAAAGGGATTCTGTCAGCACTCGGACCAGTGTTATATAGATGACAGCACCCTAGTGGACGTGGTACCTCTGGGTTATCTGTCCATGAAGCAAAAACCTTGGAATCCATGTTTTCTTGCTGTAATCAAGTGTCAAGGAGTAGTAGTGCAAAAGAGGAGCCCGTGGAGCCTCATTGAAGAGTCTCAAAACACAGGACTAGCCAGATATCCCTCCGGGAAGGACCCAGCCAAGGGGCAGCTCCTGTTAGGAAACCACCAAAACCACCATATTAAGTGGCCCTATAAGTCAATGTAATGACAAGGGATAAACCAAGGCCAGGTAACCATCCACAGACAGCTGTTTCGGGGTGTTGCCCCTCATCAGTGTGAAGCAGGACTCTTCAATGAGGCTCCACGGGCTCCTCTTTTGCATATTCATGTTTCCCTGGGGGCAATGCACCTAGGACTTCACTGCATTGAGGGCTTTCACTAGCAGCCGGCAGTGTTGTCATTTGGCTGGTCTCCCTGAGTTTAGCAATCTGTTTCTCTTAAGGAGTAGTAGTGGCTCTGCGGCCGTTCTGCGCTGTTACTCTTGGTTCCTCCTGTCCCTTATGTTTAAATAATTTCTGTCGGCCTCCTGCTCGCACTGTTTAAATTTGCGTACCTGTCAATGGTGTAAAGGGTCGTGCACATCCCAAATCCTAAACTCATGCACGCCCCATAGCCATCATTTCTACCAGTGCATGTGCGCCCCGCTCTTTTTGGCTACAGCGCCTGCACGAGTTTAGGATGCAGGAAGCGCACAACCCTTAACATCCGTAGTACGCGTACTGGAGGCTTAAAATAAAATATTATTCTAATGGCAGACGGAGGGTGAACCAGGAATAGGTGTCCCAGACTGCGGCATGGTACAGTAAGAACAACTGGGTCGCACTGTTTCTGTTACATGGACAGATAAACCAGGGTGCTGTCACCTAAAGTGTGTACAGTTCATGATCCGGCCCAGCCAGTAACGGAGAAACGAAATCAATGACATAAACATATAGGCTACCAGTGGCCACGTTTCGGTCGGCATCCAACCGTTTTGAAGCCTTTGTAGCTTTAGAGCAAGGATGGGGAGCCTTCGGCCCTCCAGCTGTTGCAAAGCTACAATTCCCATCATGCCTGGACAGCCAAAGCTTTGGGGATTGTAGTTTTGCAACAGCTGGAGGGCTGAAGGTTCCCCAGCCTTGCTCTTGAGAATACGGATGGCGGACGGCACACCATATGCATTCTCTAGAGCAGGGGTAGGGAACTTTGGCTTTTCAGCCGTTGCAAAACTACAACTCCCATCATGCCTGGACAGCAAGAGCTTCAACTTTGGCTGTCCAGGCATGATGGGAGTTGTAGTTTTGCAACAGCTGGAGAGCCAAGGTTCCCAAGGAGCTGAATGCCGACTGAATTGTGGCCACTGGTAGCCTATATGTTTATGTCATTGATTTCATTTGTCCATTACTTACTGGGCTGGATCATGAACTTCACAGACTTCGAATAAACTTTTCCTAATTGACTTTAAACTTGAGTGCCATGTTCCTTGGATATTGTGGAATCCCTAACTACTGGCACCGGCATCCTTACGAGAGGTTTTGTAAATACCTATATAACACTGTCCGCAGTGCTGACAGATTATCTTGAAGCCAAAGCCAGGAGTAGATGTCGCATCCACTTCTAACTTGGGTTAAAAAACTGTCAGTGTGTGACGCCTGCCTTAGGGTCCATTTACACAGAAAGATTATCTGACAGATTATCTGGCAAAAATTTGAAGCCAAAGCAGGAATGGATTTGAAAAGGGGAAAAATCTCAGGCTTTCCTTTATGACCTGATCTCTGTTTATAGTCTTTCTGGCTTTGGCTTCAAATCTTTGCCAGATAATCTGTCAGATAATCTTTCTGTGTAAATAGACCCTAAGTGATAGGTCACCCCTCATGTATAAAGCAGCTTGTAATGTGCATTTTTTTTGTTTTCTTTCTAAACTCTACAGCTATGCCAAAGCCGCCTTTTGCCTGGAGGAACTCATATTGACAAATCCGCACAATCACTTTTACTACCAGCAGTTTGCTGAGGTCAGTATATACAGCGGAGCATCTGTAAACTCCAGTGAAGGTTATGTACCTTATAAGATTGGCAGCATTAGTCTCACTGGCCCATGAATGGATAGTATAGCACACAGGGCGCTGAGGATGAAGGTAAGTGTCTTAGTATCTTCATCCTCGGTGCTGTTTCTCTGATATTAGGACAGTGTTTCTCAACTCCAGTCTTCAGGACCCACCAACAGGTCATGATTTCACAGGTGATATAATTATAGTCAGTGCACCAGTAACTGCCACAGCTGTTTGTTATATGGGATATCCGCAACACATGACCTGTTGGTGGTCTTGATACACTTGATACCCTTTTACACAGAAAGATTATCTGACAGATTATCTGCCAAAGATTTGAAGCCAAAGCCAGGACTGGATTTGAAAAGAGGAGAAATCTCAGGCTTTCATGTATGACCTGTTCTCTGTTTATAGTCTGTTCCTGGTTTTGGCTTCAAATCTTTGGCAGATAATCTGTCAGATAATCTTTCTGTGTAAAAGGGACCTTATGGTGTGTTCACACAGACAGATTTATCTGACAGATTTTGGAAGCCAAAGCCAGGAATGGATTTGAAAAGAGGAGAAATCTCAGTCTTTCCTTTATGATCTTTACCCTGTTTGTAGTCTGTTCCTGGCTTTGGCTTCAAAAATCTGTCAAATAAATCTATCTGTGTAAACTCAGCATGAGGAGTGTAATCCTTATGCTAATTAGGTATTTTGGTGCACCTGGGTGGGACTACGAGCCCCCACCCCCATTCCATCGCTCTGCTGGTGGTATTCATTAGAAGGGGCAAGCCAGACGGATGTCACATCCATAGACCTCATGAATGCAGACCATAGTGTATGAGTAAAGGGAATTTTGTGACATGAGAAATAGTACAGAGGAATATTAGACATATTAGTAGTGGGTAAAAAAAAAACACATCAAATATGGTAAAATATATATTTATTATAAAATAAGTCAATATTTAGTTTAAAAAATTAGATTTTTGTGAAGGGATCAGAATACGGTTGATGGTGTCTCTATGAAGAGGTAGGTGATTGTCTCCTAACCCAGGGTCTTCTCTCTGGATGAGGGCTCATTCACACTACGGAATCGGCACCGAATCCTGCCTTCTATCTCTTTGACCGGGAGGGCTTGCGGGCCTTCGGCTTTGGCTGTCCAGGCATGATGGGAGTTGTAGTTTTGCAACAGCTGGAGGGCCTGAGTTTAACACCTGTGTTATAGATGGTGTCCTCTCTGTTGGAGTCTTCAGGAGCCTCAGATGTTGTAGATGGTCTCCTCTCTGTTGGAGTCTTCAGGAGCCTCAGATGTTATAGATGGTCTCCTCTCTGTTGGAGTCTTCAGGAGCCTCAGATGTTATAGAGGATATTGGGAAACTGCAAAGAAATCAGAGAAATAAATAAATGACTGAGGAAACTTTTTGTCTTTGCACAATTGTAGAACAGTCAGAGATGAAAGGGTTGTCACTGTCAGGCTCTTACCTCTAGATGAGTCCCAATAGATGTTATTAGATGTTCCATCTTCCGCGCCTTGCCATCAGTCAACCTCCATGTCCTCCACTGGCGGCAGGTGCTTTTTGGAAATCTTCCTCCTCTTCTTCTTCCTCTCCACATCCACCATCTCCACATCATCTGGAAATTGACGTCCGCCAACCTCCATGGGCTCACAGATTCTCCTGTAAGCCCTCTTCAGTAGACGAGATGGTCTCGCAACTGGAGCACGATGTGGTGGGGCAGGGTTGGATGGGGCAGGGTTTGGTGGTGGGGCAGGGTTGGATGGGGCAGGGTTTGTTGGTGGGGCAGGGTTGGATGGGGCAGGGTTTGGTGGTGGGGCAGGGTGTGGTGGTGGGGCAGGGTAGGATGGGGCAGGGCGTGGTGGTGGGGCGGGGATGGACGGGGCAGGGTTTTGTGGCTGGGCCACATTAGCCTGCCAAAATTGCTTGAAATAGTTTCTCTTCATCCTGAGACAGTCAGAAGAAAGCTCCTACTCCAAGGGAAGCTAGCCGAGACTAACTGTGTTGTCAGGGTGCAGCTTGGTTTTATTGTCACAGCCAGGTTCTATTGTGACATCATTCTCATACGTGACATGATGACATCACAAGCAGTGGGTGTGGCCAGAGCACACAGAGATAAATACTAATACTAAAGTGTAACTGGCCCAGTTGCCCCTAGCAACCAATCAGATTCCACCTTTCATTCCTCACAGACTCTTTGGAAAATGAAAGGTGGAATCTGATTGGTTGCTAGGGGCAACTGAGCCAGTTACACTTTACACCATGTGTGATAAATCTCCCCCTATATGTACCTGCACTGGTCTCCTACATTATAACATTACAGGATTTGTTCTCCACTTTTAGTCCCAATAGTAAATAATAGTAATAACCAGTGTTCTCTCTGCCTGGTGGTGCAGGACGGGGTCTATAGAGGGGCTTTATTACGGGTGATAATTTATCAGGAATACACCCCCTCCCCAGGTTGGATACAAGTTCCTCTTGCAATTGACATAGGGGGAGATTTATCAATCATGGTGTAAAGTGAAACTGGCTCAGTTGCCCCTAGCAACCAATCACATTCCACCTTTCATTCCTTACAGACTCACTTTACACCATGTTTGATAAATCTCCCCATAATGCTTTATGGGATATGCTGAGTGTTGTCCTACCCTGACGGCTCCATCATGAATGAGCTCCAATATATCTGTTAGATGGCTCCTATGTTATGGATGGTAGATGCCGCTGTTAGGCGTCTCACAACCTCCCCAGCGTATATTTACATGGAAGCTACCATCATTACCCTGCTTTCTAATTCTCTGCACCTCTATATGATGGGGCTCTGCTGCCTTTAGGTAGGGCAGAATAAATCACATGGCAGATTCACTTTTAGGGTATAAACACACACACACCGTATACGCAGCGTATTTACTGCTGCGATACGCAGCAAATACGCAACAAATACGCAGCAGGTTAGATCTAAATAACTCAACACAGCATCAAATCTGCTGCGTATCTGCTGAGTATACGGTGTGTGTGTGTTTGTACCCTTAGGGTAGGTTCACACACAACGGAATCGCAGCGGATCTCACACTGTAAGTTCGCAACAAAATCCGCTGCAATCCCCCTCCTGTCAGTTACAGTAGTATTACATATTACATACTGAGCAATTGTCATCTTGCTGTGAATATGTAAGCGGCAGCCCCCTTAACCCCCCGCGGCCCGGTGCATACATTACTGAGTCTGCGCTCCGGCTTGTTCTGTGGCTCCCGGTATCTGGACGTCCTGTTAGCCAATTGGTAGCTGCGGTGGGGCAGCGCACTGATGGCTGAGCGGGACGTCCAGACGCCAGGAGCCACAGAACAAGCTGGAGTGCAGACCAGGTAATGTATGCACCGGGCCATGGGAGGTTAAGGGGGCTGCCGCTTACATACTTGCAGCAGGATGATCCTATTGAAACTGACTGGAGGGGAATCGCAGCGGATTTCACTGCAAACTCGCAGCGTGAAATCCGCTGCAATTCTGTTACCTTTGAAGCTACCCTTAGACTATGTACACACAGTAATTTTGTTTAGTTTTTTATTTTAAGACTTAAAGGGGTACCTAAGTGAGAAAAAAATGTTTTTATGTTAGCTGGTGTCAGAAAGTTATATAGATTTGTAATTTACTTCTATTTAAAAATGTCAAGTCTTCCAGTACTTATCAGCTGCTGTATGTCCTGCAGTGGTGTATTCTTTCTAGTCTGACACAGTGCTCTCTGCTGCCATCTTTGTCCATGTCAGGAATTGTCCAGAGCAGTAACAAATCGCCATAGAAAACCTCTCCTGCTCTGGACAGTTCCTTAGTTTCATAGTTAGTTCGATTGAAAAAAGGCACGTCCATCAAGTTCAACCAAGGAGGGAATGGGGAGGGATGATGGGTAGGTTCTATACATATGCATTAATATTATGTTTGTCCTGACATGGACAGAGGTGGCAGCAGAGAGCACTGTGTCAGACTGGAAAGAATACACCACTTCATGCAGGACATACAGCAGCTGATAAGTACTGAAAGACTTAAGATTTTTAAACAGAAGTAATTTACACATCGGTGTAACTTTCTTACAGTTAATTGGAATTTCTTTCCCCACTGGAGTACCCCTTTTAAAGGGGGCCAATGTTATCCCCATCCACAAGAAAGGGAGTAGAGAGGAGCCCAGTAACTACAGGCCGGTTAGTAGTAAAAATAATGGAGACACTTAATAGTGGATCACCTAAGAATCAGTAATTTGATGCATCCAGACCAGCCTGGCTTTACTGCTGGCCGATCATGTCAGACTAATCTCATTGATATATATGTGACTGTGATAAATGTGGTGGATGGAGGCGGTGCAGTAGATATCCCCTATCTGGACTTCAGAAAAGTCTATGATACAGTTCCCCATAAAGTTAGAGAAGTTAGTGACAATAAGATTTAATCCCTGGATAGTTCAGTGGGCACAATTTGGTTGCAGCAAATGTATTGCATAATTCCTGGGTATTACGTGCAGATTTACTCCTGAAATATACATCAACCCTACATCCAAATCCATATATATATATATATATATATATATATATATATATATATATACACACAGTGGTGCCTTGGATTACGAGCATAATTTGTTCCGGGACCGTGCTTGTAATCCAAATCACCTCTGAAACCAAAACAAATTTTCCCATAAGAAATCATAGAAATGCAGACAATTGGTTCCACACCCCAAAAATAATCATTTATTATTCTGAATAACATGTAAAACAGATGTAACAAACATTTATCAACAGCAGAATATGTGATATTATAAGTTACTGTATAGCAATGGAGAGGATGGGAAACACAAGGGCGGACAGAGACTGCAGGGAGTATGAAGGAATGAGCAGGACAGATGGGGGCACATACATGCAGCACTCTCTGTCCGGGGAGAGAGGGGTTACAGCTATGGAGAGATTACCTCCACAGTCCTGTCCCCTGATGCACGCCCCAGCCTGAAGTGGATCTGCTATGATTTGGAGGGTTAGGGAGACTTCCTGGGTCAGAGTATAGGGCTGTAGACCCCGCTATACAGACAATGCGTTCCTACCCAGTACAGGGAGCTCTTAAACCAAGTCACAATTTTGAAAAACTGTGAGCTCTTAAACCAAAACACTCTTAAACCAAGTTACTCTTAAACCAAGGTACCACTGTGTGTGTATATATATATATATATATATATATATATATATATGTGTGTATATATATATATATATATATATATATATATCACATCTTATGGTTGGTTTGCTGTGTTGGGTTAATGTGTGTCTCTCCCCTTAAAGGGAAACTGTTTGCAGGTTAGAAGCATCTAACCTGCCGATATGTTCCTATAAGACAGGGATGGGGAACCTTCGGCCCTCCAGCTGTTGCAAAACTACAATTCCCATCATGCCTGGACAGCCGAAGCTATTAGACCTCATTTTCAATTTATTTCCTTATGCATGCATATAGTTCTATGGAATAAATATACAGATAGGTTGGACTGTGTGACTTTTGGTGTAAACGTTGCTGTTTGTGCATGTGTCCTTGTTATACGTTATAGGGCATCTTACCTTTCTTTTGCGCTCACTAATGTTTGTATCATCATTATTTTGCAGGTGAAATACACTCAGGGCGGACTTGAAAACCTTGAACTGGCTAGAAAATATTTTTCCCAGTCTCTGAAGCTGAACAACCACAATATGAGAGCTCTGTTTGGTCTTTATATAGTAAGTTATCAGGAGGCAGGTGTGAAGGGTTAGTGGATGCATGAGCTTTGAGCTATATACATATATGACCTGTGCTTTATAGGGTTTCTCTCCACTCCTAAAGGGTATAAAATGTATCACCTGCTTACAGGGTGAAGCCTAAGTATGTGATTGGTGGAGGTCTGACCACTGCCGGACCCCATCTATCCGGAGCACAGGGGTCTTTTGCCCCCTGACTGAATGGTGTGAACACTCAGTGCCTCTCCTTTCACTTATGGGACTTCGGATGATAGAGGGGTACAGCACTAGGATATCTTGGGAAGTTCAGTAGAGTGAAAGAAGTGGAATTGCTGCCCCATTCACTCAATGGAGACAAGGTACCGTGTGATCCCAGCGGTCAGTGCCCACCAATTAGCTGGTTATCCCCTACAGGATACCCCTTTAACCATTTTTGAAATGTAAATATTCTGATACCTGCACATTTTTCAAAATTTAACTCCTTACTGACCGCCAGTGCACTTTTTATCGCGAACATAATCGGGGATGAGTTCTTACAGTACTGTAGTGTACGTGGTGCAAAGGTGTCCAATACCACCGTAGAGCAGGTGTATTACCTGTTGTAATGGTGTAGGGTGGGTTCAGACTATAAATTCCGTCGCTCGTACACGCTCGCGTTCGCGGGCCTCTCTGCCCATGCCATAGACACCATTCTTTGCACAGGCGGATTCCACATTCCGCCGAAATAATTGACATGTCAATTCTTTTGCCAGATAGCGTAATTGGCCGGCCCATAGAATAGTGTCTTTGGAGCCGGCGGAGCGGCCGTGAGCGTGTACTAGCAACAGAATCCGAAATTTATCTGCGCGGATTCCGTAATGTGAACCCACCCTCACACCTCTGTCCCAAGCCATTTAACCCTTTGATTGCTATAGTTAGTAGTGACTATGGCATGATCAGAAACCCTTTGTCTATTTGAATGGGTTTCGCGATGGTCTAGCCAAAGATAGCGGAACCCTTGTGCAGTCAGCTCCAGGGGCCAGGAAAGGACCCTAGGGCCGTGTGTATATTCTGCTGGTAGTTGGGGTACACAGTTGCCTGTGTCCCAGTATTGCAGAGGGTAATGTATTAGAGGGGTGACCTACCACAACTTAACATAAGTGTGCAGAACTTTAATCCATTGATGGCTTAAAAAATATATATTTTTTTAAATTATTTTTAAGAGTGCATTCACATGTACAGCAGATCCGCAGCAGATTTGATGTCAGGATTAGATTAAAAGCAAATCTGCGCCATCAAATCTGCTGCGGATCCTGTACGCGTGAACGCACCCTTAAAAATCATTTTTAAAAAATTACACAAGAAGCATAGAGGAAACTAGTCTGAGGAACAGTGCAACGTAATGCTTTTGAAACATTAACAAAATTGTGTGTTATGCCTTCTCCAGAGATCCATAGAGCTCCTCAGAGAATGAGTGGTCCCTTTTCTTGAGATCATGGGGAGTCCCAGTGGTCAGACCCCCATGCAATCTCTTAGATAGGACATAACTACCCCTTTAACCCCATTAACTATTGATGTAATTACTTGTCCTAAACTCTCACATGTAGCAAAAACCCCACACATTGCAGTAGATCCTATGTTATAGAAGGGGTCTCTGGATTGGAGGTGCTGGGTTTCCTTTGCCAGTTTACATGGAGCATATCATTGTGAACACAGTGTGCATGGTGTGTTACCTATAATATGTATGACATCGCTTGTATGTGACCCCTATGAGCAGGTCTCTGGGCCCAGCTGACTACATAGAGATTGCAGTGGTTTTTATAGTGTACTGGAGAAGTAATTATTAGGCCTTTCCTATTAATCCTCATTTATGAATCCTCTGGCCGCCAAATCCGTGATTCACAGTCCGCCTTTTATAACTTAGGCGAAAAACTGCTTTTGTGTTGTATTTACAAAAAGATGGCAGACAGGGAATCATTGGATACGGGTGGAGCTGTGGCAGAGTTCTAGACACGGCCGCTAGGGAGTCCTGACTAGTAATGAAAAGGACGTTTTGGAATGGAGTTCGGGATACAATGCCTGAATATGTCTGTGCTGTAGCCTAGCAGCAGACATCACAGCCAGCGGGTGTCTGCCTTGGATCTGTTGCCTTCTGGCACCAGCCTGGTCACTATTCTTCATGCACTGCAAGTTAGGTTTCCTCCAGAAGGAAGAAAACTGTATCTAGCGCCATCCATTGAAGAAGTCATTTTTTTACCCATTAATGGAATTATCCCTCTAATAAGCTGCAATAAGTTGTCTCCCATTGATCACTAGTAGTGATGAGTGAACTTGACAAACATTCGGGTTCGGCCAAACCCTCGGCATTTGACTCGGGGCAGCTGTAGAAGTTGGATGCAGCCTTAGGAATGCAAGGAGAATGTGGATACACCCTACGGCTGTATCTATATTTTTCAGGACTACCTAAGGCTGCATCCATCTTCTCCAGTTGACAGGAGTCAAATGTCGAGGGTTTTAGCTGAGCGCGAATCACTTGGCATCTAACCGATGGGATATCTATAAAGTAGCAGTCATACATGTGAAGTGCCACTCCATTTATTGTCAGCAGTCCCATAGACAATGATAGGAGCAGCTGGGACTCACAGGTGACCACTGTTGCATTCAAACAGGAGACTAGAGACCCCCTACGGTCAAGATTGCTGGGTGATCATACATTTAGGGTAGCTTCACACGTACCGACTCGCAGCGTTAATAACGCTGCGAGTCGGCTAGTTCCTGGCAGATCACTTTCACTACATACACATAGCGGTCTGAACGACCGATTTGTGTATGTAATTCTGCCGGCCGCTTAACCCCTTAAGCTGCCGCCCGACTCCGAGTGCGAGTCGGTACGTGTGAAGTGTGTGTGTTCCTAGGCACTCCTTCTCCTCTCCATAGTCTTACATATCTTTTGATCTGATCCCTGCGCTGCTACAAGTCATAACTGTACATGAGCGAATCGCTGATCAAAATGAAGCAAAGAGCTTTGTTTGATCTGTGCTCCGCTCCTCAAGCCGCCAGCCTTTCAGAGCTGCTCTGCTCCCTGCCACTCTACGCCCGGTGCCGGGGAAAAGCTGGATCCAGTCCTGGTAAACTTGGAGAAGTTTTCCAGGATTGGATTCAGCTTTTCCCAGCATCCTAGGAGGAGGAGTGGCAGGGAGCGGAGCAGCACTGAAAGGCCAGTGGCTTGATGACCAGAGCACAGACCAAACAAAGTGCTTCCCTTCTTTTAGATCAGCGATTTGCTCATCTCTAGTCATAACCAGTAAAGGACACCTCCGGCCAAAACATTTTTTTTAATATGTTATTACTTTGGAAAGTTTGATAAATTCCTAATGTACATTAATAATGGGAAATGCACATATACTGCTATTTCCCTTAATTTAGTAAATCAGGCAGGCTTCAGTTTCACTAAAAAAAAAAAAACCGTAATGTCACGAATCAGGTGTAATCCCTATGAAGTGTTCAGTAGGGGGTGCAGTATATGTAGAAGTCTATGGAACTGTATGTAATTGTCTATGGAGCTGTATGTAATGTGTTAGATGGGGTTACTGTACACTGTGCTTTATTGATTGCATACACTTTTGGAATACTTTGGGGAGCAAGAACACTTGCTCCCCAAATGGACGGCACCAAGCAGGGAGAGAGAGAGAGGTGCCTGTGCATCTAACTACCTCCCCTCTCCCTCCCTGCTTAGTGCTGTGGGACACATGCACACTGTACTACCCCTCCCATCATGTACATACATAGTATGAGCAGATAATGGAGGAATATGAGCAAATGATGGGGGAGTAGTACCAGGGCCATCCCTAGCGCCACCGCTGCAGAACACATACTATGAGCACATGATGGGTGGAGTAGTACAGTGTGTATGTGGTGGCGGCGCTGGTGGGGGAGTGATGGGGATGGCTCTGGTACTACTCCCCCATCATCTGCTCATACAATGAGCACATGATGCGAGGAGTAGTAAAGTGTGTATGTGTCCCACAGCACCGAGCAGGGAGGGAGAGGGGAGGTAGCACAGGCACCTCTCTACCTCCCTGCCTGGTGCCGTCCATTTAGGGAGCAAGTGCTCTTGCTCCCCAAAGTATTCCGTAACCGTATTCCATCAATAAAGCATAGTGTACTGTAACCACTCTAACACTACATTACATACAGCTCCATAGACAATACAATTCCATAGACTTCTACATATAGTGTGCCCCCTGCTGGACACTCCATAGGAATTACACCTGATTTGTGATGTCACAGTTTTTTAGGGAATCTGAAGCCTGCCTGATCTACTAAATTAAGGGAAATAGCAGTATATGTGCATTTCCCATAATTAATGTACATTAGGAATTTGTCTAACTTTCCATAAGTTATAACATATTAAAAAATACTTTTGGCCGGACTTCTCCTTTAAACAAAAGTTGTTGCTGTTTAGTGGATGACAGTTTAGTGAAAAGATGCTTCATAACAGAAGATGGAAGCATTGTTGTCTAATAAGATATTGTACACAGTTTATTATATTCACTAGTACTATTGATTTTTTTTTTTTTTTTTTTTGCAAACATTTATTTTATTTACAAAATTTTCCATATAGCATATGATATTTTTGTTCAAGTGACCACTGCATCCAAAAGGTGTCCACTCAGTTATAACATAGTCACAGTAGTGATATAGTTTTCCCTTTCAGATTCATTGTCTTGAAGTGAGTTTTCAAGTTAAATTGCTAATCCCCTATCCACAGTGTAGAGGGGTAATGTCAGATCTCAGGGGTTTGGTTGCTAGGACCTCCCCGTCAGTCTCGAAAGCAGAGACCTAAGTATTTGTTTTGAATGGAGAGGTACGTCGTGTGCTGCCACTTCATTCATTGTCAATGGCACTGCTGGATATTGATGAGTCGGCTATATCCAGTAACTTCTATACAGAATGAATGGAACAGCTCCATTCAAAACAAACCTTAGGTCTCCGTTGTTGACATTGCAGAGGGTCCGGTCCCAGAGGTCAACCCCCCCACAATCTGACACACATCCTGTATCCTAAGGGCTTTGGTGACTCAGCTTGGAATACCCCTTTAAATACTGATTGGGAGGGAATGTAAAATGTTGGAAATGAGCAAGAATCCAGTTTTAGAAGAATGTTCCCCCATCACTACTCAAAGCTCAGGTTTCATTTACTCTGTTTTATTTTACAGCAATTTAGTTCATTTCATTTGTTATTACACATTCCTGGCATAGTGCGATCTCACATTCTTGTTAACGTGTGCACTGCGGATTGTGAGCGATACCAACGCCGCCGGACCATGGAAACGCTCAGCGCTAATGTTATTTGTGCAAAGTGACACTAGAAGATTAGGAGGTGGAATTGCTCATAATTTGTCTTTATAAGTATTCAGGCAAATCCTAAAATGCAGAAACCAGTCACTCGCATGTGTTCTGTGCTGACGCTTTTCCTGCTCTCGTCTCATTCCAGTCATCAATCCACATTGCAGCTAACCCCAAAGCTAGTGCAAAGATGAAGAAGGACAATGTGAAGTTTGCCACATGGGCTGCCAGTCAGATCAAAAAAGCTTACCAGGTACATAACCAATATCATAAATGGAATTGTATGTGTATATTAATTTTTACTCTGCTGTTCCCGTTTTTTCTTACTAGAAATAATATGACTACATAGCCAACTGGGTGTTACCAGTTGGGGGCGTATCCCTGCACCATTTCATATTATCCAATCAGAGCTCACAGTGTCAGAAAGTGCAGGGACACGCCCCCAGTTGGTAACACCCAGTTGGTTATTGAGTCATAGATTTCTAGTTAGAATAACAGAGGAACAGCACATCACAGAGATATAGGAGAAAATGTTCCAGAATTGTTATTTCATGGGGAATATAAACATTTACTAAGACCAGTCAGGAGGGATTCAGGTCCTCTTTTATTTATTGCATCTAAGCTGCAGTAATGGTATGACTAGATATTAGGGATGGTCCGAACGTACAAACCCGGACTCTCGGCAATGATTCCCGCTGTCTTCCACCTCCGTGGAGAGGGTGGATAAAGCGGGAGGACCTATGGCTGTGCCTGTATACCGGTTTTCCAGGCGGTCCTCCTGCTGTATCCACCCTCTCCACGGAGGTTTAAGACAGCGGGAATCATTGCCGAGAGTCCGGGTTCGTACGAACCCGAACCTCGGCAGGTTCGGACCATCCCTACTAGATACACATTACATGGTATAATAGCAAGAAAAGGTGGAAGGTACACTGGTTCCTTTAAGATCAGTGCCAGACAGCAGCTGCGAAAGCAGATACAACATAAGTTACAGTAAGATGTGGACAACAAGATTATTTAAAGGGGCGGGGGTATCTCTCATATCAATCTTTAGCTTGTCAAAAGCAATTGGTATTGAGAGTTTGGGTGAGTTGGGTCATGTTACATTGATCCAGAGAAATTATCCAATTACCCCTTGTAAGGTAAGGAAGGAGTTTTTTCCCTCAAACAAGTCAAAATTGGCTCACTTTCTTATGCAGTCCTGTGGATCAAAGAGCTGGGGGTGAGAAAGGTTAAATTTGATGGACATGTCAGTAACTAAAGGCCGGTCACTGCAGACCATTTGGGATTACCAATTAGGTCACCCATTTCCACTAGGGCCGGATAATGCTACCTTCCCCTTTTGTTCTCTGTCAGGAAGTTAAGAGACTCAAAATCTAGCTGTGGAAGTTACAGCTTACGCCTTTGGGGTCGAATCGGTAAACATTTACACCGCTGCCTAAATTGTCCTAAATGTACAACACCAGGAAGGTGTGGGCACAGGAGCTGCTCTTGTATCCTGAGTGGCCCGATCACTTGTGTATTACAAGCTTTATATGAGTCAGAGATTATAAGTTAAAACCGATTACATGTGTTCTATATTCAGTATTAAATATGTGAGGACAGCTGTTTGAAGGGGTCACAGCCTCTTCTTTTCCCCACTCTTAGAACCATACTTTTGTTAGTGGTGGTGCAAGAACTGCAGCATTGCCCCTTTTTCTTGGTGCCAATAAAAATACAGCTAACCAAAGTAACCAAACCAAATAATAAACAAGTGAACTCACCGATTCCGGGTCATGTCACAGCAGCCAGCTTTCATCCTCTGCTGGAAACCAGGTACGTCGCATACCCGGCTCTTCTAGCAGTGACTGGGGCAGTGTCCCTCCTCAGTTACTGATTGGCTGAGCGGGTGATCAGGGGATGTGACGTTTCAGCTAGCAGAGCGGTAGGACCCCGGCTGTGGTGAATGTTTTCAGCACTGCCCCACCCCCAGAGCACTGACCCGGCTGGAGGCTGACCGGCACTCTGGGGTTGGGCGCTGTTCTAAACTGCCTTATGGGACTTAGCTCCACATTAAAACTGCACAGGAACTGTTCCAAAGATGAAGGTAGCATACATACCTTCATCCTCAGCACCCTGTGCACTATAGGAAGCTGTCAGCATGTTGGATTCGTCTAATCTGCTGATAGTTCCCCTTTAAAAGTTGCCTGTTATCACATGCCTGCAACACACAACATACAAAAGCAAGTTCCATTTGGTGTCCTACAATGGCAGTGTTGGTGGGTGGAGTCTCTAATGATGGTAAACAATAAATACTGTCCTTGTCACCATCCGAATATTACGGTGTTTGTATATTGGCCTCGCTTATGTATTTTGGAAAGCGCTAATGATTTGCTCATTCCGAGAAGTCGTCCTGGTCTAATAAAGTGCTTGTTTTTTAAGTTCTTGGTGAGTGGTTTTACACGCCTTAGAGCAGGGGGAATCTTGGCGCTGGGAGACGCAGTATATTATTGCTTCCACAGGGCATTAATGAGATCCCATTCACTTTTATTTTTTCAGTCAAACACTTTTTTTTTTGGAGCTGTTATTGAATTTTAATATGCCTGACCCTCGCTCCTAATTGTAGATGGGCCGAGCCGCAGCCATCTCGGTGTAACCGCTTCAGGTTGCTCCTCGTGATTAATGTAGACAGACTAATTGCTTGTCAGAGAAAATGACCTCCGTCAGCTTGTTGGGAGCCAGTGATTGGAATCGTGTTTGACATCCACATATATAAGGATTCCTAGAAAAGCAACACGTCCAAGTACAACTAAGTCCAGGCAGACGGATTTTATTAGAATCTCGGGTTTTGCCGCTCCTAATGTAAATATTTTTTATGTAAATATATCTTTTCAATCAACTAGAGTATTGACCCCTTAATACTGACATTTTTACTATGTTTTGCATTAAAACATATGACTCCAATTTGTTATTAAGATTAGATGACCAAAAGCGATGCAACATGGCCAGATCATCACATCCGTATGAGCCATTAATATGCGGACCTCTTCTTGGAAGGCGTTCTACATGTTGGAACATATACGGGATTTGCATTAGTATTGTTGGGTAATTTGTTCTGGTTGGTATCCGATGCCACAGTTTATTCCATACCTACAGAGGGGTTGAGATCAGGGCTCTCTGATATAAAGCTTGGACATACGCTATACGCTGTCAGCCACCAATCATTGTTCATGTACTTCCCATACCTTTTGTATCCTCTGTATTTCTTAACACCCCTCAGCTCTCTTTTGGTGACGTTCCTCGGACAGTAATTGGCTAAGCAGGCATTAACTAGCCGGATGATACGTCACAGGAAGAAAGACCATTGGTTGATGTCAATGTGGCAGCTGAGCCGCACAAACAATTCTTGTATCGTTTGTGAGGCAATGGAAGTTCACAGCACAGATATTCATATATCCGTGCTGTCAGTTTCCAGTTCACATATGCAGTGTATACATACCTTCTGCGCTGCTGTATGATCTGGCATCCTGCTTTCCAGCTGTAAGATTTATATTTAGGCTGCCCTGCCTCCTCCAGCTGTCAATCACTCTGGAGGAGGTGGCGGTCTGAAGATACAGCGGTGGCCAGAGCTTGAGGGGAGAGCGTGAGCTTAAACTAAGTTGAGACTTCCTGTGGTAATGAGAGGAAGGTGCTGTAAAGTGATCTGTACAGCATTGCAGCGGCCAATAGGTGTGTATCAATACATAGTATTAGATAGTATCAATACACGACTATAGCAGCTCCCTGTGGACCTTTTAAAAGGTCAAAGAGCCTGCTCAATTATGTTTTACATTCATCTCAAGGGGACAGAGTATGTTGTCGTCTATGTCTGTGAGTCTTGCTGTAAAGCATGTCACTTAATGCTGTTAAAAACAGCTCAGGCAATATGGCCGCCCTCATAACAGTGTACAAATAGTGAAATAAATAAAAATTAAAGTCAGAAAATAGAAACAGATTAGAATTAAAGAACAAGATTTAGTACCTGACTCTAATCAGTAAAAGAAAATTTAGGTGACACATTCACTTTAATTTAGTAGACACAATAGTTTTTTTCTCATACAGCAGCAAACCTTTGCCCACCCCCAGTCATCTTTTAGCACATAGCCTTTTTGTTAATATTTGTAGCATATTTCTAATTTTTTCAGTATTTATGCAGCACTCAGAAATCCGACCTTATTTCATCAAACATCTCAGCGATTTTATCAAAAGATTCCCAAGCATTACTGCCGCTCTTTGTATCAAAGCCGCCTCTGGAAGGAATTGAAACTCCCGTAGCAGCAGATTAGGACCATTCCTGTTTGCCTGGGAATGGAAGGCGAGTGTCAGAAGAAAAGACGTTCTGTTCTCCTTCAGGCCGGGCGTGCTCGACTTTTATCAGCGAGCAGAGTGGAAATAAAGAGTAACCCGTGTCGCCGGACAAAGCTTTTTATCTTCGCCGGCAGCTATGGGAATTTCTGTAGGTGCATTACACCTGGAGCATTCAGCGCAGACACATCTGATATGTTATTATTAAGCCACGGGCAGCAGATGCTCTGAATGGAACAGATGCTCAATCGGTCCCATGTGCGGCCTGTGTTATGCTGCTTTTTATGGGTTCTGCTCTGTAACATGACTTTCATTTATCTAAAGTGCATTAAAATCCTCAAGTCACGTATAAATACTAAGACTTTACGCTTTCTAAAGAAAGCTGGGTACCCACTATGTGTGAGGGGGGCTGTACAGTGATTGGTGGATATGGGTGACAAGGCCAGTGTTCATGCAAGCTAAATTTAAACACACAAACCTCTTAAAGGGGCTGTCCAATAGAAGAATATATGTAGTAAAATAAAAAAAAATAGAAAATTGTGCCATTGTTTTTCACCAGTATCTGTTTGATTGACACCATTTGCGCATTCAGCCAAAAAATTTGGAATAACTAATGGCCATAAATCTTTCATGTTTGTTTCATGTAGCTGTTTGAGGATTTATTTAGATAAATTGTATGGGATTCTGTTCTGGCCAAGACTTTGTTTCAGGAACCTGCAGGAAACCTTAAGGGTGCGTTCACACCTACAGGATCCGCAGCAGATGTGATCGTGCAGATTTGTTACTGTGTTCAGTTATTTAAATGAAATCTGCTGCGGATCCGCAGCGGAAAATACGCTGCGGATCCGGTAAGTGTGAACGTACCCTTTAGGGGTTATCCAGCACTACAAAGACATGGCCACTGTTCCCGCTCTCTTGTCTCCAGTTCAGGTGTGGTTTACAATTAAGCTCCATTTACTTCAATGGAACTGAGTTTTGAAACCCCACCGAATCTGAAGACAAGAGAGGGGGAAAAGTGGCCATGTTTTTGTAGCGCTGGATAACCCCTTTAAAAACTGACAAATATCAGTCTCTGTGTATGTAATCAGATGCAACTCGGCAGTGAGTTCCTGTTTCTAAGAGCTGACAGGGGGAAACCTATTTTAATGAGACTGGCTGAAGCTGCATCTTATAGGAATACATAGAGACTATTGTGTTTGGGAACAGAAGTTGTCACTGATCTATCACTTGACAATGAGCAAGTGCAGTGATAAAAATCCACCCCCTTAGTCTATGCAAAGTCACATAAAATGATGGCTATATTAGGGAACCATATCAGAAAGGGAGGACTCAAAATAGCATAAACAGCGCATCAAATAAAACAGTTATACACAGCACACACACAAGAGCGTCTTTGTTTCTCCTTAATAACAACCTGCCCTACTCTATATGTTAAAGTGTACCTATCATTTAAAAATAAAGACATGCCAGAAGTTTGCATCGGTTGGGGTCTGGGTGCTGAGACTTCCGCCGATTGCTCGAGTGAAGGGGCAGATGAGCTCAGCACCGTGTGCTCTGCCCCTTCATCTCTGCTGTAACTGCTAATACGAGCAGTCTATGGAATTATAATGGAAGCCTATGGAACTTCCGGTATTTCTGTATACCAGAAGTTCCATAGGCTCCCATTATAACGCAGATTGCTCGGATTACAAGTTTAAAGCAGAGAAGAAGGGACAGAGTGAGCGCTGCTGAACACATCTGCTCCTTGGGGTCTCGGCACCCGGACCCCCACCGATGCAAACTCATACATGTTGCTACGTTTTTTTTTAAAATGATAATTACAATTTAAGTTCCTATCTCGTCATATACTGCCAGTCCATAGAATATTTTATATTTCTCGCACTGCCAGCATTATAAGGAGAAAAAAAAACTACTAATACTGTCTTATGAGTTATGACTTGCAGCCAGGTTTTATGCAGGACCCCGTGGATGTACGATGCAGCCATAACGTCTGCAGTACAATTACAAAGAAACACATAAAGCCTTGCCAGGACCGAAACCAAATCTTGCAATACAATAAAACAAGATATGTGTTGTAGCCAAGAAGAAAACAAATAACCTGTAGCGTAATAAAGTGCGATACGTGGTGTAACCAGGATATCGCCTCCAGCAGATGCTTTTTCTACGCCCGTCCAAATTTTTTTAATTTTTTTTTTACATTATTAAGTGATGGCGAATACATCAGCCGTACTTACCTTATCAAGCCGTGAGCGTGTAATAAAATGAAAAAGCTGTTCCCCACCAGTGATTGATCGGGTCGCTTTGCTAAAGGTCAGAAACAGGTTAACGGCGACTCCCAGCTCCTCGGTGGAACTGTTTCTTGATCACATAATCCTTCCACACACATCATACCAGACTTACCAAATGAATGTAAGTATAGGAGGGGGGTCATAAATCACAGCCGTAATATGCAGCTTTTCAGAGGATATACCATTATATCGAAAATTTATTAAGTGTTTAAATGTTCACATTAGACCGAGAAACTTTTTTCCCCCATTCCTTTACCGATAGCAAATTGCCCAAGTGTTCTCAAGAGAAAATGGCGCTTTATTGCAAACTACGCCTCTCGCTGACAAAAGCCAGCCGGTCAGCCTGCTTGGTATGTGTAGTGCGGCCAGGCCGATGAGTGATGGAGGTTGTCAGGGCTGTTAGAAAACTCATTTTGAAAGCAGCATGAAGCACTCAGCAGCTCTCCATTCAAAGGGGCTTCAGTCACTAACAGCGCGGCCTGGTATACAATTATAGGAAGATGTAATTGGCCCGGCTTAATTTCTTCCTGAGTAAATGCTCCGGAGTGGAAATGAAACCTCAGTTTAATGATAGACTGGATTGTTAATCTTTTCTAAGGCTGCTGGGCTATCCAGCGGAAGACAATGGCCACTCTTTGGGCTCTTTTCTTGCAAAAGAAAGTCACTTTTCTGAACATCGGTGATGGCATCCACATACAAATGTTTTAGGGAAGAAAGGGATTTGTTGACAAGGTGAGACGAGCTTAGTGCCCCCCCACCGATCGGCTAGTAATGTGTCTTGTAGATGGAACATAACTTTTAGTCTTGGTATAAGTACATGAAGGTGTCTATTGATTGAAAGAAGAAGCGTCAGGTGCTCTTTACTGTGTTGCCAAGTGATAGCTCGGTGCTACCTGTCTGTACTCAATCTGTAAAGAGCAGAGATGGGTTGGTCTTATTTTCGACTACTTCTGCAGGGAGTGATTGCAGAACGTGCAGGAGATAAGATGAGCATGCTTTTTTATGTGCAGTGATGCTTCAAGGGGAGGGGGAGTACTGCTAACAGAGTGCAAATAGACTTAAAGCGACTCTATACCCACAATCTGAGCCCCCCCCCCCCCCCCCCCCAACCACTAGTACCTTCGGATAGCTGCTTTTAATCCAAGATCTGTCCTGCGGTCTGTTTAGCAGGTGATGCAGTTGATGCAACTGCCCTACGGGAGTATCTGTGCCCTAACTTTGCACCACCCCTCCGTCCCTCCTCCCCATCCTCTTCATCATTAGGAATGCCACTGGAACATTCTCTCCTTGCTGAACATTGCACAGTTCCTTAACTAACCAGCCCATGTGCTGGGCTAAACAGGTGGGGAATAGGAGGCAATCGGCATTCCTAATGAAGAAGAGGGAGGGGAGGGCGGGGTTGCACGGGGCTGCCAGTTTAAAAATAAATTTTTAGCACAATAACTGCAAAAACGGACCGCAGGACAGATCTTGGATTAAAAGCAGCTATCCGAAGGTACAAGTGGTTTCGGGGGTCAGATTGTGGGTACAGAGTCGCTTTAAGCTGATAATACACATTAGGTAGGTGTTCTCCGAACCAGCTAGGAAGGACAATCCTCTGATATGGTAGCTTTCAGACTTCCCTTAAAGGAGAAGTCCGGCGATAATTTTTATTAAAGTATTGTATTGCCCCCCAAAAGTTATACAAATCACCAATATACACTTATTACGGGAAATGCTTAAAAAGTGCTTTGTTTTCCCTGCACTTACTACTGCATCAAGGCTTCACTTCCTGGATAACATGGAGATGTCACTTCCTGGATAACATGGAGATGTCACTTCCTGGATAACATGGTGATGTCACTTCCTGGATAACATGGTGATGTCACTTCCTGGATAACATGGTGATGTCATGACCCGACTCCCAGAGCTGTGCGGGCTGTGGCTGCTGGAGAGGATGATGGCAGAGGGATGCTCAGTGTCCCCCTGCCATCATCCTCTCCAGCAGCCACAGCCTGTACAGCTCCCGGAATCGGGTTGTGATATCACCATGTTATCCAGGAAGTGACATCACCATGTTCGCCAGACTTCTCCTTTAAGCTGATAATACACATTAGGTAGGTGTTCACCGAACCAGCTAGGAAGGACAATCCTCTGATATGGTGGCTTCCTGACTTCCCTTAAGAGCAGACAATGGGAGAGAGAAAAGCATTAGGCGTGTTTGGTTTCAACATGCCAAAAGCTTTTGTTCTCGGGGAGATAAGCTGCCACCCAAAATCTGATAGCAGATTCCTTCCTTCGCTCGACTAAGCCAATTGTGCATGTGCATGGTGATGATCGTAAGACATAGCTTTTAGCCATGTTTGGTCCATACACTTTAGATCCCTCCAATAATTTCCTCCAATCCCTCCAATAAAATCCCTCCATTCATACTCAGCTCTTACCAATCATGCATGCGTTCTGATTGGGGAGAAGGGAGGACGATGCTGCCAAACACTCCCAGAGTGAACCGTGAGTCGGAAAGCCACCTTAAGCATTAGTAGATCAACAAAAATGGGCAGTTTTGGCTGACATTAATCTAGTGTGTGATGCTGAGAACCTGACGAACTTAAAGGGGTTTTCCACTTTGGACATTCCCTACTTCTTAGATAAGTCCAACCAACCAAGATTATGCTTTAAAATTTTATTCCCATCTGAGCTTGTTATCCCCTACATACAATGAGGATAAACAAAATGATGACTTGGTCTGACCAGTAGGACCCCAACTAAACAAGAGAAGAGGTACGCAATGGCCCTGCAATGAATTTAGGCACTCCATTCATTCTCTATTGGGTCTGCACTTGGAAGCACTTGTTGGCCCCATAGAGAATGAAGTGAGCGGTAGCTATGCAGGTGTGCTTAGTATCCTTTTTACTGTGTGGTGATTGTGTCCCTGTTTTCGGAATTGGTGGGGATCCTAGCGGTCGGACCCTCAGGGATCAGCCTGTTATCCATAGTAGGGGGATAACCAGCTCAGATAAGAAAATCCTTTAAAAATAACTTTAATGAGAGTTTCTGCTATGCCTATGCATAAGAGAGTAAATAAGTACAGTAAATCCAGTAATGTTTCATCTCCTCCTCAGATTGCAGGCCGAACCATGACGGACTCACAAATGTCTCTGAAGGCAGTAGAGAACATGCTGGAAACTTTACAGATAACTCAGTCCTAAATTATCACCACCTAGCAATTTTTCCCCCATGAATGAACCGGTTCATCATCCAATGTACAGAGCGGAGCGCACCCATAGGCCGTACACAGTGGAAGCAGACGGCTTCTGAGACATGCGACCAATCGGATCACCTGGAGCCAATGACATCCCTGCGACTTGAAGATGACCTGCATTAGCATCCTTTTCTTTTTTTTTTTTTTTTTTATAAATTATTTTCCTCGATTTTACCTAAGACAGACTGTATACTTACAAGAAAGTGACTGCGAAGCACAGAGCCACGTTACCTAGAGCCGTCATCAGCATTCGCCCTCATACCACCGCACTATGGAGAGGGTGGAAGCAGCGCACTATCATTTTAGACAAATTGTGGTAAATTACATGTAACCCTACTTTATTTAATTGACACAAATTTGATTAAATTTTGTTTGCACCCCCAATAATGCTTTTTCTTCATTGCCTTATATCACTAGGCTCTATTTTAAAACTCAATGACAGTTTAGCAAAAAGGGTGGAAAGGGAAGACACTTAATAACACGCAAAGGAAACATTTATGTCTGATAAGATTATTGAAGTGTACCTGTCATTTAACCCTTTGAGGACCAGGCCCAAAATGACCCAGTGGACCGCGCAAATTTTCATCTTAGTGTTTTCGTTTTTCCCTCCTCCCTTTCTAAGAGCTCTAGCACTCTCAGTTTTCTATCTACAAGCCATGTAAGTGCTTGTTTTTTACAGGAATAGTTGTACTGTGTAATGGCGTCTTTCATTTTACTATAACATGTATGACGGAATCCGAAATATATTATTTATGAAGATATAAATAGGTGAAATCGTAAGAAAGAATGCAGTATGGTAACGTTTGGGGGGTTCCTGTGTCTACGTAATGCACTATATGGTAACAGCGACATGACACTATTATTCTATAGGTCAGTCCGAACACAACCATATGCAGGTTACACAGATTCTCTAATGTTATATATATTTTTTTATGAAATCCTTTTTTTTGGCAATTAAATATTAATAAAATGGGCTTATTGTGACGCTTATAACAGTTTTATTTTTTCACCTACAGGGCTGTATGGGGTGTCATTTTTTCCGCCATGATCTCTAGTTTTTATTAATACCATATTTGTGAGGATCGGACGTTTTGATCACTTTTTATAGATTTTTTTTTTATATATATAATGTAACATAAAATCGCTTGTTATATTTTAATAGATCGGACAATTACGCACGCTACGGTATATTATATGTTTATCTATTTATTTATTTTTATATGTTTTATTTATATAATGGGATAGGGGGGTGATTTCAACTTTTATTGGGGGAGGGGTTTTGGGGTAGTGTAAAAGTGTTTTGAACTTTTTTTTTTTTTTTTTTTTTTTACACATTTGAAGTCCCTTTGGGGGACTTTTACATACACTAGTTAGATTTTTACACTGATCATTGCTATGCCATAGGCATCAGTGTTATCGGCGTTTAAGGGGTTAATGACACGCGGCAGCGCGATCGCTGCAGCGTGTCATTACCGGTGAGGTCCCGGCTGCTGATTGCAGCCGGCCCCCACCTGCTATGAAGCGCGCTCCGCTCCGGAGCGCGCTTCATAGCGGGAGAACCACCCAGGACGTACAGTTACGTCCAGGGTCGTCTGGTGACAGACTTCCATGACGTAACTCTACGTCCTGGGTCGTCTAGGGGTTAATTATTATTATTTTATTTTTTTTGCAGAAATCAATAGTACAGGCGATTTTAAGAAACTTTGTAATTGGATTTATTAGCCGAAAAATGCATTTTTGTCATGAGAAAGCACATTGAAGCTCTCCCCCCTGTCTTCATTGTTCTCTATAGTGAGGGGAAGGGTGGAGGGAGATGAGGCACCAAAACAGTACAACAAAGAGTTAATTTACAGCTACATGACCGGGCTATCTCCTCTGAAGTCAGCACTGACCTCTCTGACCTCTGAATACCGGCTTTCACACAGGTCCCACTGTGTAATCCTTTGTTCTCTGCTGGCCACTAATCTCCCTCCTCCCCCCTCCCCTCTCCATAGAACAGACATAGAACTGATGAAACAAGACGTGATTTCCTGATAATGAGCAGTGAATGAGAGAGAGGAGGGGGGGGGACCTGGGGAAAGTCTTTTTGAATGGAGATATTGGCATATTTGCCTAATAAACCCAATTACAAAGTTTCTTAAAATCATCTGTACTATTGTTTTCTTCAAAAAAATAAATAAAATACGAAAAAATTTCTTCTATTTGCTTGCATTATTGATCAATGCAACATTTACTCAAAGGACAATGTCTATTTAAAGTGTACGTGTTGTTTTTTTTAAGTGATGCTTTACAATAAGCTGCCACTGTGTGTGTAGAAGAGCATTAATACTATGTCTGGCCATCATATATCTTTTATTGCATTTCTGCTCTGCAGGTTACTGTAAACCTATATTTTTATAGAGCTGGTTAGAGCGATTATCTTTTGTCTTGATGCCTGTCGTTTTAAAAGAAAAAATCCTCACTTGTTCACTAAACAGGCGATTAAGCAATTTATCTGTACGGTAAAAGGACCCAAACCCCATGTGATCCCAGCAAACGAAGGAACCATGTGCTATTACACTGAACGACTAGTGAATGAATGCGGAATTACAGCGACCAATTATCGAAAGATTTACAATGATTTTGGTGTCAGCACCAAACAATCTCCTCCCCCCCTCAACCCCCCCACCAGGAAGTAAAGTAACCTCGTTCTTACCTAATGACTGTTGACCCCAGGCTTTTCTGTAGCAGCCATTTTGTGACAATGACATCATCAAGAGGGAGGCGGGTCAAGCCCTGTTAGGCCGGCCTCCCTTTGTCATTTGACTCAGGTTGCTCAGCTCTGATTGGCTGAATAAGATTTAAGTCATCTAACAGTTCTACAGAGTCAGTTAGACATCACAGGAAACAGTGCATCATGGGAAACCCCAAACCAGGAAGTGAAGAAATAATGATGTCACCAACTGGAGCTTCAGGGACCTGCAAACAGCGGGAAATTCAAACGGAGACAGACGCAGGAGGATGGTAAATGTAAAAACTGTTTATGATTGTTTTTTTTTGTTTTTTTTTTTTAGTTCCGGAGTACCCCTTTAAATGAGGCCTCGTCCCCTTTTTCCCGGCCGGATTCACTAGTGAATCCGTCCGGGCACCCGACCCTGCACTTGGCGTACCAAATCTACTCAACGACTCCTCTCTGCCTTGCTGCAAGTGGGGGATACGGCGAGTGTACGCCAGGGAGAAGGAGCGAATCTACGCCTTCTCCCTGGTGTACGTCCCTGCCATAAGCTTCATAAATATCCTCCATAGTGTCTGTCAAGGCTCTGGGATAAAAATTTCTCTGCCATTCCTCCTCTTATCTCCCTCCTCCATTGATTATATGGTCCCCAGGCAAGGTACGTATCTCATAATAAATGGAGAAGAGCAGATACTACACTTGATCTCAATCAAAAGACCAAGAAGCTTTGCCCACCATCTTTTTGTTTTGCTCTGTGGCTTTCTTAGCAAGTCTGCACCTGAGCCAGGAAACAAGAATTACAACTTATCATTTATTAATCCTTATCTCATTGTCTGTTTCTCTGCTGGACACAGTGTACTACTGATATAGGGTATTTCCATTACTGCTTAGTAATCGTGGTAGCGATGTGCTTGTATTGGGGCCAAGATAAAGCCATTTGCTTTTCCATTTTCTTGTGTGTGGGGGGGGGGGGGGGGGGAGGTATTTGTTATGTAATGGAAGTTTTTGTGAGGTTTCAGTGTAGACCTGTCACAAGCACATTAAGCCCAGATAGGAAATGACAATCTAGAGATGATAAATGATACTGGTTGGTCAGAGTTCAGGTATTCCGCAGTATGTTATTCTTATCTGACGGTAGAATCTTGGCAGGTTTCTTAGTCACAAGAAGGATCTGTGGGATGGACAGCACGTGGGGTCCCATAGACTGCTTGTAGGATAAGCTTCAGGGGGGCCCTAGGAAAAGAGATATAGGACCAAAGCCTGAATCCAATTACTTTAGAATTTAGTAGCACATATAGAAGAGCAGGGGCCCCACAAGCTGTCACTTTAAGTCACCAGACACCTGCAGTTGGGCCGAGACTTGGAGCCCTATAGAGTGGAGGATTCTTCTGTGACTTGCATTGACCTGAATGGAAAGAGCTGTATACAGGTGCCGCAGCCTCCCTGTTCATTCTTCTCCTACTTCAGCGGCCAGACCGGGGGGGGGGGGGGGGGGGTTCTTCCCCCAACCTGCAGGGAAATTAGGAACAGAAAATTGACAGCAGGAAAAGACCACCTAGGAAAAGTCCATCTAGTCTTCCCCATTTAGTATTCCCCTTATTATCTTAGATAGATATGTGTGTCCCAGGCAGGTTTGCATTCCGTTACATATCATCTACTACTCTTTAGGTAAATAATATTTTCTTGTGTTGTTTCTGATCTTTCCCCCAACTAAGCTCAATCGTGTGAATGTTTTTTTTTTTGTTTTTTGTTTTTTTATTAAAAGCTTAATCCTTTAATAAATACTGTATTTACTGTAATAAAAAACTGTATTTTACATACCACATAATAAACTCCCCACCCACCCATTCCCTCCCTGGACACAGTATTCCGGATGTGATGTCACTAGATTGCTCATATATATAATAAAATATATATATATATATATATATATATATATATATATATATATATATAGATATATATAGATATATATATATATATATATATATATATATATATATATATACAGTCCAGCATACCATTGTGTGTGTATATATATATATATATATATATATATATATATAGATATAGATATATATATAGATATAGATATAGATACAGGAAAAAGCCGCATGTCCAGAGCTTGATGAAGCGGGTGCTGTACAAAGTCAGTCCCCCGGCCTGGGGATCCCCAATAATACGTAAAGATGTTCCGCACCACACCAGCATAGGTGAATAAGGTGATTATTTATTGCAAGTAGTACAAAAATACAGAGAGATGCGACGTTTCGACCCTCTCACAGGGTCTTTATCAAGCGTGTGCTGCGGAACATCTTTACGTATATATATATATATATATATACACATACACACACACAGCCCAGCATACCACTATATATATACAGCCCAGCACACCATTATATATATATGTATATATATATATATATATATATACAGCCCAGCATACCATTATATATACAGTTCAGCATACCTATATATATGTAGAGAGAGAGAGAGAGACCAGCATACGAATATATATATATATATATATATATATACTGCCCGGCATACCATTATATATACAGCTCAGCATACCATTATATATATATATATATATATGTACAGCCCAGCATACTATTATATATACAGCTCAGCATACCACTAGCTTTCCCTGCCACCTGGTTGGACTGGTGACTCATTTTAAAGCAACACTGTACCCACAATCTGACCCCCCCCCCCAAACCACTTGTACCTTCGGATAGCTGCTTTTAAGATCGGCAGGTGATGCAGTTATTGTCCTAAAAAACTACTTTTAAACTTGCAGCCCTGTGTCAAACGGGAGTATCTGTGCCCTAACTTTGCACCACCCCTCTGTCCCTCTTCTCCACCCTCTTCATCATTAGGAATGCCACTGGAACATTTTCTCCATTCTGAACATTGCACAGGTGCCTTAACGATCCAGTCCATATGACGTGCTGACACAGGTGAGGAATATGAGGCAATCTGCCTGGAGCATTCCCAATGATGAGGAGGGACAGAGAGGGTATGCCAGCATAATGCATAAACAATCTAGGCCACAGCCGTTGAACACGGGGCTGCCAGTTTAAAAGTTGTTTTTTAAGACAATAACTGCATCACCTGCCGAACGGACCCCAGGACAGATCTTGGAGTAAAAGCAGCTATCCGAAGGTACAAGCGGTTTGGGGGGGTCAGATTGTGGGTACAGACTCGCTTTAAGGCTGTCAGAAATCACTACCCCTAAATCCTTTTCTTCTGAAGTCTTTGGCTAACACAGAACTACCTATATGATCCGCGGATAGAGGACTCCTTCTCCCCAAGTGCATTATTTTAAATTTGGAAACATTGAGAGATTTGGAAACAATTAGAGATAGGATCCTCACAAATCAGATACAATGTATCGTGTAAAAACAAAACTTAGAGCTAAAACCAGTCCTTTATTAGTAACTCTAGATGAACAAACCACCAGTGTAATACACCTATGAAGCCGACGTGTTTCGAGCATCTATAAATCCTGTAGATATCCCATAAATGTCTTCACCCCCTCCCCACTCACTCATCATTCTCACCTCTCTATTCCACAGCCCTCCTGGACATACAGGCCAGATCTCCTGGGTAAAATATATAAGAATTCTAAAATCTGGTTTGATGTTTTTTGATTATTTTTAATATATGTATTTTTCCTGTTTAAAGCTGTTAATAAAAACTATAGAATCAAACACAATACGAAATGATAATGTACGATGAGAACTACCTACAACAAAGACATGGCAGCTAAATCTAAGGTCCCGACCAGATGTTTCAGCACACAACCAAGTTCTCTGGAAACCTTTCAGCCTGTGCTTCAGCAGCGTCAGGCATCTAGAATATCAGCAACATCTGCTAGAACAATCGGTATCTTTTAACCATACGTCTCCCCTGCCCTAGGTGTAAAGGTAGGTTTAATAGGCTTCAAAGGGAACATAAAGCGCACAATTTCTCCTCCACTTAAACACGATTTACTGCCATCTTAGTGTTTCCTCTCCAATCGCATTGCATCAAGTAGGATATTAAAATGGTCTCTCGCAGGTTCAATGGAACAGTGGAAGGGTAGACACATTATGAAATTGGATCCGTCGCATCGGGCCCTCTGCGCTTCACATAAATACCCTTTTAAAGTCACTATTTAAAGAACAGCTCCTTGGAGAGAGTCGGTGCTGTGCTATGGAGGCAGATGTGCTCGCACTGTTCACACGGAGTTGCAGCATAGGACTGCGTAGCTCCAAAACTTTTTTTTGGATTGCCTGGTTTTGAAAAAACATCCTCCGATATAGATATCCTATTAGATCACAGCTAACAGCCCTGATGAAGAGCAACTACAAGGAGAGTGTCTCGTTGGAGGACTTGTCATGTCTGTGGGTTACACTTGTAGAGCATTGATGTCAGTGGTAATGCAATGCATCATTTCTCCTGTGGGGGTGCTGTAGACAGAAATGAAACACTTGCTACTTGGTTCCAATATACAGTAGATCTATAATAGAAGTCTAGTAGAGATGAGCGAACCGGGTCTGGGTTAGAGTCGATCCGAACCCGAACGTTCAGTATTTGATTAGCTGGGGCTGCTGAACTTGGATAAAGCTCTAAGGTTGTCTGGAAAACATGGATACAGCCAATGACTATATACATGATTTCCACATAGCCTTAAGGCTTTATCCAAGTTCAGCAGCCACCGCTAATCAAATGCCGAAAGTTTGGGTTTGGATCGACTCCAGCATGCTCCAGGTTCGCTCATCTCTAAAGTCTAGTAATGAATATTCTATTATGAGCCTGTTGGCATATCTAACAAAAGAAATACAATTGTCTAAAGCAGTGTTTCTCAACTCCAGTACTCACATACCCCAACACGTCATGTTTTGAGGATTTCCTTAGTATTGTACAGGTGATATAATTGGTACATCATGTATCGCTACATGTGTTACCCGAGGACAACACTGGTGTAATGTATTTTAAACACAATCTACAAAGGGATGTATGTGGACTTAAGCGATGTACCTAGTGGTACATTAACTTTTTTTTTTTTTAACATGAACAGACCGGGTAGCACAGTCCTTTCTTCGAACTGCCATCTGATTCCTGTGCACGGCGCTAGTCTATCCCCAAGAAGATCACAAGCAGCACGGATGGAAGTATACACTTTAAACTGACACCGAAGATATACACAGTTTTCATTATAATTTTTGGCCACACATAATCCGCACAGGAAGATGTGCGGCCGACAGTGATAAATTTGAAAGTCCGCTCTAAAGACCAGGTGAGGATCGGTCGTTTTTCTGGTAATTGGCTGACCTCTGTCACTTTCACATGGGATGATTATTGGCACAAGAATTGTTAGTATCACCATAGACAGCAACATATGAAAAGTTACATTTGAGCAGAATACCCCTTTAGGCTATGTTCACACTACGTAAAACTACGGGCGTAGTTCTCACCGGAGAACTACGGCCGTAGTTTTGAGGGGTAGAACATAGCCTTATTTTCAATGGGATCCTGGCCGGAGCGTACACACATCGTATGCGCTCCGGCCGGGATCCCATGCGGCGCCGGAAAAAACTGACATGTCAGATTTTTGCGGCCGGAATTCATTGAATTCCGGCCACAGAAAGACCTGTCAGTGCACACAGTGAAGCGAGCGGCTCCGGCCGCTTGCTTCACTGTGGGCTATGGGAAGCTCTGATGCGGGCGCGCGCTGATGCGCCCGCATCAGAGCTTCGCATCCGGAAAGATCACCCGGCCGATACTTAAGTACCGGCCATGATGATCCGGGCTGAGACCGGCCGTTCCGTGACCTTGCGGGGATCACGGAACGACCCGGTGTTCACGTTGTGTGAACATAGCCTTAAAGTCTTACCACCATTAGCGTTGACATGTCACCGAAATATGTCAAAAGTTTCGATTGGTTAGAGATGGATTCTGTAGGAAGTCTATGGGCCTGCGAGGAGGAAGACGAGGATAGAAGTCTTGTCATTTGTTTTAGTGATCAGTGAGAGTTATTCTCTCAAGTTTCTTGGCTCACCTATGTCGTCCTGTTCGATGAAGCAGAAAACATGACTCATTAGAGAAGGCCACCCTTTGCCGATCAGTGGAGATCCTATTCCGATACCGCCATGAAAACTGAAGCCTTTTCTGCCAATGCAACTTTGTTGTGCCTTAACCATCTGTATGTTTCGGGTTCGCTGAACTGTTGTTGTAGACACGACTGGTAGCCTCCTAGATCATTTTGAGGTTAAAGAAACTCTGTACCGTTACCTTGCCGGCACCATGTTATAGAGGTACCCATACCGTTTAAGGGTCAGTGGACAGCCTGTCTCCCAGTGCTGGTATTTAGAAGAAAAAAGACTTTTTATCAATGTGGTGCGGGCAGTCAAACTGGCGTGGCCTAGAGAATGAGTGCCCTAGACCTGAGGCGCCTCTCTCCCCACCTTCATTCACTTTCAGAACGCCCCTGGGCTGGATAGAGGAGGGTTAGAGGCACCGCAGGCCTAGGGCACTGATGCTATAGGCCATGCCAGTTTGCCCAAACCACATTGATAAAAGTTGTTTTTCTTTTAAATACCGGCATTGGGAGACAGGCGGATCCCCGAAGCAGGTATGGTGTGAGGAGCTCTACAACGTAGTGCCGCCGATTCACCACTCACATCAATGACATGTGGTGCTCCACAGTTTGCAATTTGCAATGGCGCCATTTGTCCACTAACCATGCACTTTCACCACCGCACCATAACAACAGTTCACAAACTTCAGAACGTGATTTTCCTGGCACAAAACAACAATTATATTTTCACCTACAAAAAAATTTACATAATAAAAGACCCATTGGGAACATTTCCTATAATGTTGAATGCGAATCACCACTGGATGTATAAGAAATAGGTAAGTGCCTCCTTATTTGAAGCATTATAAGTCTCCATGGCTCGGTAAAGAGCATTGCACAGGGAACCGCATTCAGTCCCCAGGCGACAAGCCAACTTCAGTGTAGGTCCTCTGAAGGAGGTAATCGGTGATCAAGGAACGCGGCCAGAACAATTAAAACAAACACTGCACTAGGACTGGCCAAGAAAATCATGCAGCATCTTCAGACACTTCGTACGATTTAAGATTTTACTCACAAGAACATTATCAAATAAAACTGCATCATAAATGTAATAACTGGCCCCTGAGCCCTGACTACTAACATGAGGTCACTGCGGGCCCCGGGCCAGAGGACACCTGGGAAAATCCACTTTACAAATAAGGAATCATCCTAGTAGCTTCTCACCTCTAGATTATATTTTGGCAAATATTTATTCAAATTTATATTTTGAAAATTTCAGTCTGTTGAGAAAGAAGTAAATAGCCCCCCCCCCCCAAAAAAAAAAAAAAGCTAGAAAAGAAGACAGGTCCTCCTTGAAGGGAAGGTCACCAAGACAATGCTATCTAATCTATGACCATTATGCTATAAAGTAGAAAGAACTGAGCAGCTTCATATGTAACTTTGTGTAAAAAGATTCAGTATTAGGGTATGTTGCCACTATGGAACACACGCAGAGATTTCAAGCGGCAGCCTCCACTTGAAGTTCCGCCTGTCCCATTGACTCATTGATATTCTAAAGCTGTGTGTTCCGTGGTGGGAACATACTCTAACTTGTAATTTGTTGATTAAAATTCCTGCAAATTCTGTGATAAGGAGTCCAGTGGGCGGTGTCACTCAATGGACTGGACTCTTTAGCAATTAAAAGTTATACTAAATGTTCTCCCATAAAGATATATATCAAACTGTTCAGGTCTTTCTGCTCTATAACATGATGCAGATAGCTTAGGCAGCATTTTCATGGTGGTGGATTCCCTTTAAGAGTAGGTTCACACTATGCAATCTGCGTGGCTAAGTTCCAGCAGATTCCAATGCTCGTACATGTTTACGGCGGCTCCATAGACACCATTATATGGCTGGGCCGATTCCACTGTCCGCCGAAAGAATAGACATGTCAATTCTTCCAGCGGAACGTGGAATTGGCCCGGCCATAGAATGGTGTCTATGGCACAGGTGGATATGCGCACCGGCATAAACATGTACGAGCCACAGAATCAGCCGGAACCTATCTGCGTGGATTCCATAGTGTGAACCTACGCTTATGCACATAATGGAGCTGTATGTAGAGAGCACAAGGCACTGATAGGGTGAAGTAGCAATCACTACAATCCCTAAAATCTGGTGGCAGCAAAACCCCCATATAAAAAATAAGATTAAAATCAATTACACATGGGCACATGCACTAGTTGAATATTATGGCATACCTCTGGTGGCACATGGAGTCTCAGTTGCTCCGTACTCTCTGTGCCTTTGTTTCTTCTATGGTTCTGTTCAAAGAAACAACATATTACAGAGATATTGTCCCTACTAGGCACAAATATAATAAATGGCTCCTAGTATATGGGCATGCCCACTGGTTGAACATTGTTCCTTTAGTGCAGGCATGTCCAAACTTTTTTCGAAGAGTGCCAAATTTGATGAAGTGAACATGTGCGAGGGCCGACCATTTTACATGCTACATGCTTTATAACACAGGCAGATAATAGCAAGCTGGATACCTGGGGGGCCGTAAAAGTTCGGAACGCGGGCCGCAAATGGCCCTCCGGACGGACTTTGGACATGCCTGCTTTAGTGGTACATCGAGTCTCTAAAGCTCTGTACTTCCTGTGCCCCTAGATCAGGGGTAGGGAACCTTGGCTCTCCAGCTGTTGCAAGACTACAACTCCCATCATGCATGGACATGCTTTCACTGTCCAGGCATGATGGGAGTTGTAGTTTTGCAACAGCTGGAGAGCCAAGGTTTCCTACCCCTGCCCTAGATACACCCACTTCCGCATAAAAAGACACTATTGTAATTAATGGACCGTAGTATATAGTAACACCCATAAGTTGCATGTTTTGTCTATGACAGTTTCTGTGATTTCCATACAAATGTCAGATCTAAAGAAGTTATGGGCCTATAGACTTCTATGGGTGCTGTATAAGGGATCCATAGAGCTTGAAGCTTGCACACTGGCCTTTTGTAGAACGCCTAAAGGGAAGTGATGTATAAATAAATGGCAGATATGATCCAAACTGGTCTCACTGTCACCATCACCTCCCCGCCTGTCACTCCCCGATCTACAATGACAGATTCATTTGTTTTTCCAGACCACATAGATGCAATGTAGTTCCTTGTGGGTTCTGTTACCCAGAATTCCTACTGGCGTTCCGTCGGCGATGTGTCATAATCCTTCAAAAACAGGTAGGGAAAAACAAAAACAAAACTTCTATTTATTCCTGACATTTTGGTCAACTTTTTCTAACACCTTGATGATATTTCCCGCCAACTTGAAAAAGTTTCCAAAAAAAAATTCGACTTATGGAAGAAAATATTTTGTAAGCGCGATCTCATCACTCGCAAAAAGATTTCACTTTTTTTTAACAAATAAACATACGCCATGTTTGTACGCCACCTAGCGTAAGGAAGCAGAATTGCATCACCTTATTTACAATACAATAGAAATGTTTAACTCTGTACTTTCTCATATAACACGTATATTGCTGAATATTAATAGTGCGATATGGTGTTTGTGTGTTTTTTAAGCAGATAAAAATTCTATGGAGATCAAACTATTTTCTTATGCAAAAAAAGGTCCTAACTGTAAAGCATTTTTTATAGTATCGGACCGCTCACTCAGGCGACATTTCACCTCTATTTTCATGGTCGGTTCCAGGAGTTAAATCTCCACTCATCAACTATGGGATTCCTTACTCCCCCACTCATCCTGAGAACGGAGACAAAATTGTCCCTGGGAATGAATGGTGCGCACTGGGCATGTGGTTAGCGATCCATTCCCTCTCTATTGGGCTCTATTCACTATTTCAGTTAGAAGACAGCCATGTTTTTCTAATCCTGTGCAAACCCTTTAAATTTACTCCATTTATTCCTCCAATGATCAACTACTGTAGTAATAACCTAGCTAAATAAGGTACAACGTCTCGCGATAACCTCTTTGATAAAAAAAAATTTCCACACTCTTAAATGATCAACATTGTTTTTTTGTAAATCACTTCATTTGCCAAATGATTCTTTACTGCAGAAGAACGGCTATAAAGTCTTGGCCACTAGGTGTCTCCCTTGTCTGCAATCTGCTGTCCACTGCCCAGTTGCTAGGGGAATTCCGCCCCTAGTAACAGCCTCACCAAGACGGAACACCCAAAGTGGGCGGTGGGGCATACCATGAGCTCTGTGCAGGAGAAGGAGAACAACTGGGTTGTGTACCTGCAAGCTGTGGACATTTCATATCTTACCGTATAAAGGATATCTTGGTGGTCTCTCCCTTCAAAAATGCATGTTATTGTTGGTGGACAGTGCCGTATGGGCTGGGCTTCACGGCTGTAGTGCCACATATGCCCGCACACTAGAGGAACAGGAGCTGGTAAGCATGGGGTCTTTGCTATTTTTACTGGCCCAGCATAGAAGTAGTTAAAGAAAGTTGCCGCTACATTCTTGCAGTGGAATGAAAATCTGCAGCGGGAATGCAGAGCCATAGGCCATAACATTATGGAGTATTGCAGCAGATGGGGATAACGTCATTAGGTGGGAATACCCCTTTAATGGACTAAGCTGTGATACCAGACACTAACCACAGACAGGTGTGGCGCTATTTTGGGAAGACCATATTTCAGACAGCCATGTTCTTTTTTTGTAATCCTGTGCAACCCCTTTAAATTAGGGGGTGCAAAGCAATGCATTGTTCCTGGTTTACCGTCAGTCAACATTACACGGGATGACATCATCATGTAGCTCTACCATAACTAAATCAAAGCAGCAATTTCCTATGGTTTCAGTTTTCTCGCTGTCTGGTTCCTAACACGAGGCACTGTAGTTAGTGGGGCTGCTGGGACGTATGAGGTTTCAGCCTGCGCAGCACATTATCGTGTCCCTAGTTGGGGGCTGAAGTTCTACGATTCCTACAAGTAAAAACAACTGTCCATTTTGGATAGAGAGCCTAGCCCTTCTCCTGTTTTCTAGTGGAAATGATTTTTGTCAATGTATGGTTTTCACTTGGCCCGCGCAGTGTTTATGATGGCACCTACGCTCGCTTTTCACTGCCTGTTGTGTGAGCTTTGACTTTAGCCTTTAGTCGTGGAATGGAAAGAAGCTAATTAAGCCTGACTTGTTGGCAAATCGGCCGAATCTTCTCATTCCTTACACTTCCATGGTCCAAGAATACCAAAGACCTGTTCAGTTTGTCTGAGGTTACCGAGTCTTCACTCAGCTTATATAAACTTGTCTACCTAGGAAGAATTAGATAAGTGGAGAAAAGTTTTTGCACCCTGTAGTATTAGACAAGCCCTGCTGATCAGAGCTTATAACGCAAACCCTAAGAGGGTGTTGTACTAATGTACTAGTTTAGTAGAGGACAATGTAAGGTGGCATATAGGAAGTGTCAATTGCTCTGGTATATTGTATCAGAGATTACCCTCTATTTCATGGGGATCATATCATATGGATATTAGAACTTATATCAACGATCAGCCGATGACAACGATCAGGTAATGTATAAAGTTTAAACAAGGGCTGCAAGGACATCGGTAACGATGTCCCTGCAGTCCTTGTTAAACGATTATCGGGCTGTGTAATAGGTCCAGTAAACAAGCGGCGATCTAGCAGATCGGCGCTTGTTTACAGGTATTATCAGGCCCCTATCAACCCTGGCTAAAGTAAAATGTCTTGGTCCTGTTGCCCTTGTTTCTCATAATTGCTCCCCTGCTCTCAAACACGGTAAAATTTCTTGGTCTTCCAACCCCCCTCCCCCCCCCCAGGTCTTGTTGCCTTTGTTTCTCATAGCTGCTCCCCTGCTCCCAAACATGGTGGCTTGTTGCCCTTGCCCCAGGCACCCAGTTGGTTGGCACTTACCTTGCCACCTGCCTTAGCTACGTCATTGGGTTGGACAGCCATAAAACACATTGACAAAGCTTTTATCGAATTTTTGTAATCTTGGATCAAACATTTAGATTTTTGCTTTCATACTAAATAACGTCTCACAGTGAATTGCCATGGCTTATAAGGCCCCGTTCCCACTGAGCAAAGGTAGCGGAATTCCGCGACGGGATTGTCCGCCGCGAAATGCCGTTAGCCTCCCGCTCATAATGGGAGTCTATGGGAGGCGCGCGCTCCTGCCCTGTCCGCGCTGAAGAATGAACATGTTCATTCTTCAGCGCGTACAGAGCAGGAGCGCGCGCCTCCCATAGACTCCCATTATGAGCGGGAGGCTAACGGCATTCCGCGGTGGACAATTCCGTCACGGAATTCCGCTACCTTTGCTCAGTGGGAACGGGGCCTAAGAGTCCAACTTTTTTATATTATGGCTTTTTTCTTTACTTATGTTAAAAGATAAAAATAAGTATAATTATTTAGCCTCAAGAAGAGAGGTCTAGTGGGAAAAGATACAGGAAAAAGTCATCCCAGTCATCTCCAAGTGGAGTAAAAAGTTCAATATTCAGAGGTAAAAAAGCTCCTTTATTTTAAGGCCCCTAAAGCTTTTCGGCTGTCCTACATTTACGTGCATATTTCATGTGACATCTAAAGATGAGCAAACTTGCCAAAAGTTTGAGTTTGCACGAACCTGAATGATTGGCATTCGAATCCCTCGGGCTGCGGGATTTGAATGGTGATCGTTCGGGTTTGTGCAAACTAGTGAACATGCCCTGGTTGCCTATGGCTGTATCCATGTTTTCATTCAGTCCTCGGGCTGCATCCACTTTCTCCAGGGAGTGGGATTTGAATGCTGATCGTTCGGGTTCGTGTGAACTTGGTGACATGCCCTGGTATCCATGTCTTCCAGGCAGTCCACGGGCTGCATCCAGGGAGCGGGATTCGAATGCTGACCATTCAGGTTTGTGCGAACCTGAACCTTCAGCAAGTTCACTTGTCTCCAGTCACATGATTTGGAACAGAGTTACAATGTGGAGTTTGTTCACCTTGTAGGTGTTAGAGGGTGGTATCGACATTATGGATGCAAAGATGGGGGTTCAGGCTGAAATATTCTTCTTTTAAACTCTGTCACAAAATTCTCCCCCAAAAACATAACAGAAGACTGTGGGGGGGGGGGGGGGGCATTTATGAAGGTTCCGCCCGAGGTGTATGCCAGGGAGAAGGTGCAGATCCGCCTCTTCTCCCTGGTGTACGCCTGCCGTATCCCCCGCTTGCCCGATGGGTGGGTGCGGCAAGGCGGGGAGCAGGCTTGGCCTCCTCCTGCTCCTCATTTATCATGACTTACGCCTGCGAGCAGACATTAATTATGATCCAAATCTACACACGCTGGAAGCAGGATCGGGCACTCGGCCAGCTGAATTTACTAAGCGGTGTTCGCCTCTTAATGAATCTGGTAGAAAAAAAGGGTGTGGGGCCTAACCTAAGATGGGCGTATGAGAACGCCGGTCATGATAATCGCCCCCCCCCCCCCCCCCCCCCCCCCCCCCGGGTGTGAATCAAGCTTTTGAGTATGTCTACATATGGTGGATATTTTTGTGTCCCTCCTTTATATAGTCATAGAAAGTGACAGTATAATCTTCTTTCCTGCAGTGTAAGCTGGAGACTTCATGACATTGGTTTTATGGTCCTGTATAACAAACGTCCTCCGGTTTCCTGATCTCATTTGCCAACACCTGACCCACATTCTTTGTATGTTTGTACAACTACTGTAGGAATCTATGAGGCTATCGCTGAGGTTTATAAACCATTGACACAACTGCAGAGCACATAAGGCGTTATGAATGACACTTCTATTCTTTAATAGGACTTCTGTCTTTGATTTTTCGTAAGGTTTGCCTGGTGGATGCCAGGGTAGCTGTTGGTATTTGGTACAGCAAATATACAAATGAAGTCATTTGTCAGATATTGGAACACATATTATACTGTGTGGAGCTGGGCTGAGAAATTCATGGTGTAAAAATAACAAATTATATTAAAGTCTATGTCTATGTCATCTAAAAATTCTTCTAATTGTTCTAAAGATTCCGAAATAAAAAATAGAATAACTTAACTGTCACCAAACATTTCCTATTATCTTGTGAATAATGCCTCTATACAGACCCAAGATCTCCATGGTAACAGACTACAATCCTCTGTAGTCATATCCTGAAAATAGTATTCTTTTCAGACTTTTCATACATCTAATAGTAATAAATATATATATATACTTTTGTTTCGGCCACATGTGATGATTGTGAGATAGCCCTGTCTTCTGCTCGCCGGACAACCCCTTTAACCTGGTCCGACCTGAGGGCAGAGAAGGAAGAGAATAGAAAGGAGAATGCAAAGATTTGGGGATAAGCTGTGCAAGGGGCCTAAATTAAGACTGTCATACAAGTAGTAATTTTTATTGGCACCAGTTTAATGTAGAAACAAACATGGTGTGTATGTTTGTTTTACTGCACAAGCCTGGAGAACACAAATGGCTGCACATCGCAGCCATGGATGATACAGAAGCTTGTTCAGCTACATTAAAAACCAACATCAGAAGTTAGCATATAATTTGATCAAACCATATTGCCTCATGTACCATGTGAAGGTCATCTAATACTCATCTGATACTCCCTACGCTAAACGACACTGTGCTGGTCAGCGACCACCAACTCCGCAAAGCGTGCGCAAGCAGGGAAGGGAGGCCATAGAATGGCCCTGCAACCCCAATGTCACAGGACCAAACCCCTAGGGCTCCCCCCAAACCCCGCAGGTAAACAAGCTGTTACTACTCATCAAACCACCAGCAGGTAGAATGGGAGAAAGAGGAGGTACTTACCATATGTACACAGGTGCTTCCTGCTAATTTGGATCACATGGGTCTTACAAGAGAGGAGTGCCAGCCGCAATGAAAAAAGGGACAGAATACATAAAATATGCACAAGCCTGGAGAACAGAAATGGCTGCACATCGCACCCATGGTCGATACGATGTTTCTTTTACTGCATAGATTTTTTTCAGTTTTTGTACTTTCTATGGCTAGGAGCTAAAGAGTTAAATACCCTTTCATCCAGTGAGAAGTTTCCAGAGAGATGGGAGGAGTTTGTGCTGAGCCCACCTCTTCATTGAGAGGAACAGGAAGTTGTCAGTATTGTAGTGTAGAATGTGAAGGAGATGAATACTTTAGCCTCGCTCTCTAAGGGTTTGTCAGAGACCCAGGATAGCATGGGGCAATACCTGCTTTTGCCGTGAATGAGGTCCTTTCCATCACCCTAAAAGGGTTGTCCAGCAAACAGAAGACAGCTAAAGCCTTCTGCTTACCGGTGATCACTTTCTGAAATTCCCCATCTAAGAAGTAAGCCTTTCAAGACATGGGGAAGCGGGGCTAAGTCACAATCCAATATTGCAAAGACACTGTGCAGCTACTGGATCACGTTTTTCCTCCATACGCGATGATCACGAGGTAACCCTGTCTTCTGCTCACTGGACAACCCCTTTAACCTGGGGCCACCTGAGGGCAGGGAAGAAGAGCAGAAAGGAGAAGACAAGGCTTTGGGGATAAGCGGTGCAAGGGCTCCAGGACAATAGGGGGTATTTTATCATTGTTGCGTCAGTGGCATATGCCAAAGAGAAGGCACAGATTCTTACCTTCTCTGTGGTGTACACCAGCCACAACCCATTGGCACAGGGTGGGAAGGAGGCGTTCTAGCAGGTGTAAGTCATGGCAGAAAAGCTACACCTGCATTTCTGTGCCCACCGTGTAGCAAGTGCAGGTCCAACTGAATTTACTTAAGCCAAAGCCAGTATACAGTATATATTTACCGGTATGTCCTAACAGGCATTTATGACAGACAACAGTTGGGGGGGGGGGGTAGTACTATCTGGTCCCCCGATTGTTTGCTACCTTCTTGTACAGTGGGGCTATCAGGCTTTATTGCAGCACTAGAACAGGTTAACTGTCAGGATCGGAGTTTATCATCTTTGATCTTTGCATACCATCATGTGTTCTGGAATCTACTGGATTTATGTTATTGTGCACATGTTTTTCTTAGTATAACTTGTGCTTTATAATTTATGCTTTATACTTTTATGCTCTATATTACAAAAATGTGATGTCTCAGATGCACCCACGTGTACGCTAATAAAAAAAAAAACGATAAATTTCTAGTTTATTTGTTAAGGCTACTCCTACCCTGTTTTGGGATGGAGCACAGATTTAGACCAGATGCAATGTGACCTGGAGGTGCCAGGAGGAATAGGAAAAGTAAACTATTGCAATGATTTTTTTGGCCCAGAAAGGGGGTTGTCAAACCCATTCAGCAGTCGACATCTTAATCTGAATATTCTACTACTATAAATCTATCCCCCGTAGACACAAACACGACTTTCTCCACATTGATGTAACAAACAGCACAATACAAATATTCCAATCATACAAACTGTTACAAATTCATGGAACCAAACAAACAGCTTAGCAACCCAATGGAACACTTGTATAAATACCGAAAAAGGACCACAGATGGTCGAAAACTAAGACGTCTCAGCCTATGCCAAGCGGCTCTGCTCATCTCAAGAAACCGCAGATCTTAAGTCAACTTTATTTTCAAAGCAAGAACACACGTTATTGGTACGGAATACTTTTCTAGACACTGAATACTTTTTACAAGCCCAAAAAGACTGTGGTGCAAATCAGTCTGTTCCAGGACAAACGGCTCTTCAGGAAATGAGAGTTACCACCAGCTGCTGTACTCCGTCCACAGGAACCACCTGGCAGTGGGCAACAACCACAATGACATGGTGCCGTAAATATGTAGCAGGAGTTATTGCTCATCTTTTATATGGATCACTAAATCATGTAATGTTTCCTATTAATCTCCCTGACACAGCAGGGCTCAAATGTACCAACTCTTCATCAGAAAAGTTCCAGTCGCTGACCCTTTCCTAATGATCTAACTCTGACCAGAATTCCTATATGGGTCATAAATAGGCTACAATGACTCTCTTAAAGCCACTGTTTATCTGGGGTGGATCTGTCTTGGAATGACCATTATAGTTAATGCCAAATAAATAGTTGACAGTGTAGGAGAAGGAGTCATAGCTTTGATTTCCTTATCGTTGGCCAATGATTCTGTTTGCTGCCCCTGCTCCTCTATCTAAACACCTTCACAAAGCAAAGGCAATGCAAAATGGCTTTTTGCCTCCTAGTACCTGGAACCCCGCACATGCCACCATCTCTTACTCACAGTGATAGCAAGTATTTTTATATATGACTATAGATGAGCACAGCTTGAGCATGCTTAGCTCAGCATTTGGATACCGGTGGCTGAAGAAATTGGATTCAGCCCTAGGGAGTCCGGGAAAACATGGATACAGCCTATGGCTCTAGGGCTGCACCCAACTTCTTCAGCCACCGGTATTCAAATGTCAAATGATTAGACTCAAGAATGCTTGAGGTGCACTTATCTCTAGCTATGACGTCTTGAGGACAGATAAGTTGGGATCTCCACATAAGGACTAAGAGCTCAATATGGAGGAAGACTTTTTAGTGACTTACTGAATCTATAAAATAGGAAACTTTGCACAATTTTCAGAACTCAACAATCAACTCCTTTTACTGACTTTTTCCCTCCTTATCGTAAATTGTACCTGTCATGAGGGTCACTGCCGGATCTGCGATGTAGTCCACTCTTCGGGTTGGAAGTTCAGGTCTCTATGCCTGCGAACACACGTTACCATAATACGCATGGCCCCCACTGGATCAGAATAGGGATCGAATGCATTATGGTATCCTGCATGTTCATAGCTATGAAAACCAGAACTTCCATCGCTGATGCGGTGGACTTCATTGCTGATCGGGCAGCAGCCCTCATGACTGGTACACCTAAAACAATTTCCGATAAGGTGGAAAGGAGTTAGTAGAAGGGATTATTTGTTGAGTTTTGTTTGGTCAGGGTGTTTAGACCCCCACTAATCTCTAAAATAAGCCAAAGGAAACGTGTAGTTATGTGCTTCACCCCTCGGCTGGCTCCAGTCTCTGTCTCACTTCACAAGATAATTATAAGTCTATGGAGTCCCCTTATGGAGGGAGAAGTGGGTCATGAAGTGAAATGCTTGATGGTGTGCTTCTCCTGGCTTATTCTAATTATTGGTGGGCACTCAGTACTCAAAACCTGACAAGAGAAAAGTTGTTGTGTTTTTTTCATCACAGGATGATTAAATGCAGAATTCCAGTGCAGTAAAATAACAACATGCAGCATACTCACCTCTCCCGATCCAGAATTAGTGCTCCGATCCTCTCCGGTCTTACCCTGTTATGCTTCCGAAATGCGCAAGAAATAGTGAGTTGTCATGTCTAGAGATGAGCGAACCGGGTTCGGTATTTGATTAGCTGGGGCTGGTGAACTTGGATAAAGCTCTAAGGTTTCATACAAACGAACACTGGGCTTAATTCATAAAAAAATATATATGATTTTTATTATGTATACATTGGTACCAAATACATATTACATTTCATTGAAGTAAAATTTAAAAATGACCACAAAAATTTAATTTTTTTTTTACTTCAATGAAATGTAATATGTATTTGGTACCAATGTATACATAATAAAAATCATATATATTTTTTTATGAATTAAGCCCAGTGTTCGTTTGTATAAAATATAGTGTGGGTTGTTTTATTGATAAGGTGACATCTGGTGGTGCAGGGTGGTACTGCAGCCTAAATTGTTAGATTACCCCGTTCCCCTTATCTCAAACCTTGTGTGTAATTAAAGCTCTAAGGTTGTCTGGAAAACATGGATACAGCCAATGACTATATCCATGATTTTCACATAGCCTTAGGGCTTTATCCAACGTCAGCAGCCACCGCTAATCAAATGCCGAAAGCTCGGGTTCAGATCGACTCGAGCATGCTGGAGGTTCTCTCATCTCTAGTCATGTCTGAATACGTATTGTCAAGAATGAAAATGATCAAACATCTTCTAGGTATTGCACTATCTTTGTGGAACCCTACTATGGCACCGGGATACACGCTTTAATAACTCCTAGGCCAATTCCACATCCTTTTGTTTACTAACTATGCCGCTTCTCTTTAGAGAGTAGTAGTAGTAGTAGTAGTAGTAGTAGTAGTAGTAGGAAAGAAGCAACTAGTTTCCATCTATGGTATACGTGCTACTGTTCAGAGAGATCTACTATAGACTAAGAGCAAAAATATGGCAACACCATCTTCAATTTTGAAAAACAGAAAAAAATTGGTGGCACATTGGCTACTTTCTCTGTAAAGACAGCCCTTATAGAAGACAACTTTCAATGCACTTTTGGGAGGTCATCTCAAAGAATACTGAGTGTCCTTTAAAGTTTTAAAAGAGTCGAAATACTGAAAAACTATATGTTAACATAGCCAAATGCTGCAAGTAGTTTATCCTCTACATCTCCTGTAGCGATTATAAATCACTATTCTCTGGTTTAATTTCAGGAACCTTAGTATATAACTCAGTCTGGTATCCTAATATTGGTCCCATACATCACTTTATGCCTATAGGGCGAGTGACAGAATACCAAGTGATCCTATAACCTACTGTTTGATTTGGACCTTGTGCTTGGAAGTGAGATGTTACACCGGGTTAATGGGGTGCTCGTGAATTAAACTAACATGTAAAGTCAGCAAAGGAATGGATCCAGCAAGTGGAATTTACCAAAAATAACAACATTTTCTGGCCCCGACTTCTCATTAATTGCATCTGACAAACCAGAGTATCTGACTCGCTGGACGAAATCTTTTTCAACCAGGAGGTATTTTGAGTGAGATTTATATCTGGTCTCTTGGTGATGTATCCGTCTATGCTTATTCTCATTCAGAAGGAGAACACATTTCAGAGAAATTTCCAAACCGCACGGTCCTGACTAACATCTGTGCTTATTGTAGACCATAATTTCTCAATTATAAAATAAACTTTAAAACATAGCGAAACCACTGTATGTCTAACATCCTTAGTGTATGCCGCTGGAGAGAGGCATCAAAACTTATAAGTGTAACCTAGTGTATAACCAAAATGAAACAGGTTGTTAAATTCTCCTTCTTCAGCCATAGGACTGCATAAATAAACTAGACAAATTCTTCAAGACTTGGAGGACAACTTATTTGCCTCGGGACGGTTCCTGGGCCAAATGCCCATTGTACTTGGCCATTACATCAACTTGGTCTCTTAAAGTTAAAAAAGCCACACCTAGAAGTTGACTGGTATTTTTTTTTACTGTATCCTTTTTCAGACAGGCAGGCCTAGGCAACGGCATTGACGTTAGGCAACAACAATGCCCGTCATGGTGACCGGCAAGGGCTTTATTCTTTAAATTGAATTTGCAGGGTGAAATGAGGTAAACTACTTTTTCTTAGACTATAAAGTAATATTTTACCAAGTTCTTTGTGCCGCTTTGTTAGTTTAACTAGGGTAAGGGATCCTTTAGCCTAATTTCTCTATCCCATTGAGCTATGGACTTTGGAATGACAATGACAACCTCTCTGACCAAACACTGCTGACCAAGAAGAAGCATTAAGTATGGTAGAAAGTCGAAAGATTGGTTTCATGGTTTATACCCAATGAATGAAATAATTGGTTGGCACAATTTTATTTACAACTTAAATAAAAGTTAGGGTCCTATTACACGGCCCGATCAATACTGTAAACAAGTGCCTATCTGCTAGATCGACCTGATAGTCGTTAAGGAAGGGCTTCACAGACATCGTTAGTGATGTCTGTGCAGCCCTTGCCCAGTTTACGTGACCTGTCCATGGTCCTGGTCCTTCTCTGGTTCCTCCCAGGTCCCATGCGCTGCAGCTTCAGAGCGACCCGTCAGAGCTGATAGGCCGCCGAGGCAATCAAAGGCCGGGACCATAGCGGTCAGTGATTGGCTGAGCGGCCTGTCAGCTCAGAGGGGCCACTCTGAAGCTGCAGTGCGCCGGACCAGGGAGGAAGCAGAGCGCAGGAGAAGACCAGGAACATGGATAGCTAAAGTAAACTGTTTTTTGAATCGTCAGCCCTCAGCCTTGCATTGCTATAACACGTAGGGATGCACGGTCAGCTGCCAATTATTTTAGGTCAGGGCCTAAACAAATGATCAGCCGATGATCGTTTCATCGGATGAATGCTGTCTCTATTACACAGAGTGATAATCGTCCGATTTGGCCGATTATCGCTCTGTTTATTTGGGCCCTTAGACTTAATGGGAATAATTATAGATATAGTGTAAAACCTGAACAGAAAAGGTATCGTGGAGAGATGAGGAACAGAAGCATGGTCAGAGAGTCAAAAAAAATCAGCAGTGTGGTGAATTTAGGTTCAAATTCAAGAGGACTATAGGGTCCAAGCTACGTAATCTGGCAATCTGGCAAGTCTTATAGCTGACACTTGGAGGCCAATGGGTTTCCTTTCTAAGTATGTCTTGCTCTTTGATGAGCTGGGCAGCCATATACACTGAGATCACACCACCAAGCCAAAGGAAACCAGGAAGCCAGCCAAAATGTAAGGCCAGAGTATGGAAAGGTATTATAATTCACTAGTATATCATGGAAGGTGGTAGTCATTGAGGTTGATGTAGGATATGTTGGAGTATGGGCAGAAGAAACACGAATAGTAGGCTTAGAACTTTACACAAGTAGTAGTGCATACAAAATAAATGAATTAGAAAACCAACCAGGAATGAAGGACCAGACAGCAGGAATACTGGGGTACGGGTACACCACAGCGGGAACACAGGAACCAGGACGCAAAGTGCAGGAACGCCACAACGGGAACACAGAAACCATGACGGCAAGTGTCGAAACACCGGGCAGGGTAATAACGGTGAATGCTTATTCAGCACAATAACAGACAGACATTAGCAGGGCCGATAGACCTTAACACTTAGGCAAGGAAAATGTGCTGCAAAGCCTCCTAAAATAGTTGAAATACAGGAAGGGGTGGAGAGTAGTTAGGATGCGGTACGTTTCAATTTCAGCTGAAGTGTGCATGCCCCCTCTGGTGGCTGGAACCTGCACTGCAGCATGCTTGGGTCATGCAGATCTCTAATATTTAACAATATCACCAAAATAGGGACTTTCAAGCCCTTACCCCAGGAACACCTACAAACAACTCAGGGTCACCCAAAAATGCTTACTTTTGTGCAAAGTTTTTTTTAAATTGGCATTGTCCCACCAAAATCAAGTCTTACATTAATTACGCAAACAAAGTATTTTTTTTTACAAACTTATCAGAAAAACATTGTGGCATGCCTCATTTGGTGCCATATACACAGAGCTTCCCTCCCTTAGATTGTTGCCTCTAAGCCAGGCATGGAGAACCTTCGGCCCACCAGCTGTTGCAAAACTACAATTCCCATCATGCCTGGACAGCCAAAGGATGTCCAGGCATGATAGGAATTGTAGTTTTGCAACACCTGGAAGGCCGAAGGTTCCCCATCCTTACTCTAGGCGCACAGCAGAGGATGGTATGGAATTATATGGAGCCAGATGTGGCCGTCATGCGGTCTCTTACACACGGATCCAACATAGAGGGTCATACACGGACCCCCTTTTTGATCTCATTTGTCTGTACCCTGCTGCTTTAAATACTCATGTGCTAATTCCTTTGTTTTAATCTTTTCCAAGAAACAAAGTTGTGCGGTTTTCTAACATATGACGGATAATTACAAGGTCACGACACAAGCCGGGCCTGCGGGGAGGGACTGAGCAGAATGATAACATGGTGCAGGCACTTAGTGGCGACTTAACTATGTTCTATTACCGCGGGGATGTAATTAGGGGACATTATAACACATCAGTCGGTGACTATCATCAGAATCAGAGAGCAGCCAACCTGATCATTAACTGCACCATATTATCTGGATTATTATACTCCAAGACTTTATGTTAACAATCCTCTAGTGCCCGTCGCCTTGTCATCTGGGAGCTGCTGCCCACATCCCACATACATGGAGTTATTTGTCATGATTTTGGTGTCACCTTGCGACAATCTTGCTTCTACTGCTTTACAGTTGAACCCGATAGTACTGCATTGTAGTGTATTTTTCTTTACTCATCGCTTGTCCTCAATATTCTTTATATATTTAAAGTTCAATTTTTTTTTTATTTTATATATATATATATATATATATATATATATTTTTTATTATTATTATTATTTGGTTTCATGTTTTTCTATGTCTTTTAACTTTACTTTGTTCATGGTGATGTATATCATGACATACCTGCTCATGATACATTGATATTAGTGTACTGATCCAAATTAAGTTGTCACTATGTTCACTCCATTTCTGTCCATATAAAGGTAGCTTTGCATAAAAACTATATAGACACGAAATGGGTTGAGTGTAGTCACTGCTAAACTATGTTTCTTCATAGGTATGCCACAGTATACGCCGCGATCGGGGGCGTAACTAGGAATGGCTAGGCCCCATAGCAAACTTTTGATTGGCCCCCCTCCCCTCCTGACCACAAACCCGTTAAGTGTAGTCATAAGCAGAAATATTTAACTGTAAGTGCTCGTCAGGAGCAAATAATGGCAGCTCAGGGGACCCCTGATGCGGCGGGCCCTGTACCAGTCGCTATGGCTGCTATGGTGGTAGTTACGCCCCTGGTTGCGATACCTTTTTACTGACTTGCTGACATATACCACCAATTTAGTCTACTGTACAGATGTGAATGTTATCTTATTTATCCGTAATGCTAGCACTATATCTGTATCATTTGGTTGATCGTAAGGCCAGATTTGCATATTTTTTATGTTGGATCTTTATGGATTTGACCAGTGTCCTAAAATGAGATTTTACATAGAATAAAGTGTTTTCTCTGAGGGACTGTCGCAGTTTAGTAGCTGATTATACCATGGACTCTGTAGGGTAGAAGGCTGGCATAGTATGATAGGAGTTGTATTTTTCCACCATGTGGGGGAACACTTTCATAGGGGGAATGTATTATGAACATGGCCGTCATTCATGGATAGGCCAAAGCCACCAGTGCAGGAGCAGCTGTTACCGTTCAGCTTTTCCTTTGTCTCATCGGGTGGGGTCCATATGATGTATCCATACAGACAGGGGCTGTCTGTATAGGACCCCTAACAGAAAACAGATGCCCCTATAGCAACCTATCACCAGTGCCCCTTAATAAGGTTTGTAATTGGTTCTTATTACCTTTTTAGCTCTATCTCTCTGTTAGACCCTCTGATGCGTCTGATGTGTTTACAGCTGTTGTCCTTGTTGCCGACCACCTCTCTGTGTTATCAGCAGTGGCCGATGACTCATTTCCTGGTTGGATTTAGGAGTGCGCATCAGTGTGTGTACAGGCTCCCCTGCTGGCTATCTTATCTTATGTCTAAAGTAAGCCATCTCACATACAGCTCCCAGCACTGTGAAGCTGTCAAAGTTGGTGAAGCAGAGCTAAGCACAGAAGAGAAGAGCTCAGCACATAACAGCAGAGCTCAGCACAGAATAGCAGAGCTCAGCACAGAATAGCAGAGCTCAGCACAGAACAGCAGAGCTCAGCACAGAACAGCAGAGCTCAGCACAGAATAGCAGAGCTCAGCACAGAACAGCAGAGCTCAGCACAGAACAGCAGAGCTCAGCACAGAATAGCAGCACTTAGCACAGAATAGTAGAGCTCAGCACAGAACAGCAGAGTTCAGCACAGAATAGCAGAGCTCAGTGCAGAAGAGCAGCACTTAGCACAAAACAGCAGAACTCAGCACAGAATAGCAGAGCTCAGCACAGTACAGCAGTGCTCAGAACAGTACAGCAGTGCTCAGGACAGTACAGCAGCGCCCAGAACAGTACAGCAGCACTCAAAACAGTACAGCAGAGCTCAGTAGAGCAGCAGAGTTCAGCACAGAACAGCAGAGTACGACACAGAACAGCATAGCTCAGCACAGAACTGCAGAGCACAGGCCAGCAGAGCTGGTGAAGAGGAGCCTGTCTTTGGACCATTTATGAGAATATGGTTTTTATAACCCATTCAGATGTATAGAAAAAAAAAAGTCAAGTTCTGCACCAAATCTGCTCCATGTGAACGTCCTCTGAGACGTCTTCTTCAGTAAGACTTATTCCATCCGTCACCGGAACACTAGGATACAGCGCACAGCGTCAAGCTATTTATCATCTATTTATTTTCAGTGACTAGTTTTGGCACGTATGAAGCTCGGCCTTTGCCAGACATAGATTAGGAGCCACATTTGAAGATGTAATTACTTTATAGCCCAAAAGAATAAACTTGGATTGGAGCTAATTTTGTTATAAGGCTTTTAAGTTTTTAATTGGGTTCAGTTGCGATGCCTGCCAACCGCTGACTGAAAGTGCTTTAACCTCTCTATTGCTGTGATATTTTACAGATTTACAGTTTTTATCGCCTATTTTGCTCTGCAGTATTTATAATAATTGAATATGAGAATCCTATGATGTCATAAATTCTATCAACTTCAGTATTTATTATATACATTATCTCCAGTAACCCCTTACAGACCAAGGACAACTTTCTTTTTTTGCATCAGGGATAGCAGCAATGGGTCTGATTTACTAAGATTGTTTGGTTTTCAAGAACCCTAATCTTCGGGGGTTTTAGGCATACAATGTTAGTAAATGTGTTGAAAGAAGAAACTGTCGGTGAAAACTTGTAAGAAACTTAATTTTGATGACAGAAACATGTTAGTAAATCAGCCACCATGTGTCTTAATAATAACCAGTCCTAGACTGGAAGAAGCGCGCTAGACGCGTGAAACAATTGTAGTCTACTAGTGAGCATGTGCTCGCTCCAGTCACCCCCCTCTCTGCACTATGAAGATGCATATGAAATAAACTAGCTGTGATAAGCAAGTAATCGGTGAGTGCTCGCTACTTTTTGTCTCCATTGTTTCCTATCATTACTCTGTTCCTGTTAGCTGAGCACCATGATACACTACCGTTCTGGGATTGTACTCACGGCTCATCTCCACGCTAGACCCAGGTGCTGGAGATTGCGTCAGCAGTGCCGTCCGCTTATACCATTGATTGCTGTCTTAATAATAATGTTGCAGATGATAGAAGTTACCCATTGGATCGTAGTATAGTGTGGTTGTCTGGCTACTAGATGTATGGCACCAACTCATTTAGACTCTGTCTCCTCTGAGGTTGCTGATCTCTAGCTGGTTGGCTCTTAGTGTTGTCCCAATAAATACTTTGCGCTCTGTAGTTTGCAGTTCACTCTTTGGTTTAGCTGAGACAACTACTACGCCCGGCCAGCAGCTTTAAAAGGTCCTTGACTTTTTGCTATGGAGCTCCTGTACAAACTTATCTTGGTTTTTCTTTCTCTCTTGAAGGCTGAATGTGATGCTGGTCCCCCTCAACATGAAGGCCACAATGATAGTGGTGCCATCTTCCCTAACTTTTTCCGACCTTTGCAACGTTCGGTAGCAAACCAAACCTTTTGCAAAGTTCAGAACGAATTGTTGTTTAGGAGGCCTAGCTCGCAGTAGTAGAGGCTTGGCGAGCAATACTACTGGGGTGCATCTGACATCCAACAATACAAGTTTCTATGGCACACTGTAAAACCTTCTGGAATGTTCTGCAACATGCTAGAAGTCCAATATGATTTGTGTGGACTTCTGTCTGCCATCTTTCGAGAGCTTATCTAGTGCTAGAAAAACATGGCCACTTTCTTCCAAAAACAACACCACTCTCCTGTTTGTCTCTGGTTGTGGTTTAGTTCCAATGAAGTGAATGGAGCTTAAAGGGGTTGTCCAGTGAAAATCTTTTTCTTTCAAATCAACTGTTTTCAGAAAGTTATATAGATTTGTATTTTACTTCTATTTAAAAATCTCAAGTCTTCCCATACTTATCAGTTGCTGTATGTCCTGCAGGAAATGTTGTTGTTTTTTTTCAGTCTAACACAGTGCTCTCTGCTGCCACCTCTGTCTATGTCAGGAACTGTCCAGAGCAGCATCAAATCCCTATAGAAAACCTCTCCTGCTCCTGACAGTTCCTGTCTCAGACAGAGGTGGCAGCAGAGAGCACTGTGACAGACTGGAAAGAATATGCCACTTCCTGCAGGACATACAGCAGCTGATAAGTATGGGAATATTTGAGATTTTTAAATAGAAATAAATTACAAATCTATATAACTTTCTGAAAACAGTTGACCCCTTTAATTGCAAATCCCACATCTAAACTGGAAACAATAGTTATGCTTTTCCTGGAAGAAAGCGGCCATGTTTTTCTAATGCAGGGTGGCCCCTTTAACCCCTAGCTGCACCAGGACGTTACTGACCCCGCTCTGAACTGCCGCGATCTTGGGTACTATATGCAGCCTGGGACCGCGGCTATTAGCGGGCACGGTCCGATTGCCGTGCTCGCTAATTAAGTATTTAGATGCAGCTGTCAAAGTTGACAGCTGCATCTAAATACTTGATGTCCGCCTTCGCTGGTGGTCTAGTGGGGAGATCGTCCCTCCCCCGTGACGCATTTGCAGAGGGGCGATCCCCGCATCCTCACCCGGCCGGGGTCTGTGACGTAATGACGCTGATCCCAGCTTGGCACTCTATTGCTCTTGGCTGCAGCTGCCGAAGGCAATAGAACACAGATCTCATGGATTTATGCTGTATAACTATACTGCATAGATCTCAATGAGAGATCAGTGTAGTGATACTATAAGTCCTCAAGGGGAATAACCCTAACCCCAGGGGGGCTTCTAGTATATGTGTAAAAAAAAAAAAAAAAATTATTAATACAAAATCCCCTCCCCTAATAAAAGTCCGAATCACGCCCTTTCCCCATTTTATAAATAAAAATAAATAAATAAATAAACATGTTTGGTATTGCTGCGTGAGTAATCGCCTGAACTATTAAATTATAACATTCCTGATCTCGCACGGTAAATGGCGTAAGCGTAGAAAAATTTTCAAAATGCAAAATTCACATTTTTGGTCGCATCAAATCTAGAAAAATTGTAATAAAAAGCAATCAAAAAGTTGCATATGCGCAATCAAGGTACCGATAGAAAGTACACATCATGGCGCAAATAATGACTCCTCGCACAGCCCCATAGACCAAAGGATAAAAGCGCTATAAGCCTGGGAATGGAGCAATTTTAAGGAACATATATTTTTTTTAAAAAAGGTTGAAATTTTTTGAAAGCCATCAAATAAAAGTTATACAAGTTACATATTGTAATCGTAACAACTTAAGGAACATGTATAGCAAGTCAGTTTTACCCTAGGGCGAACGGTGTTAAAAAAAAAAGCAAGTAAAAAAATTGTGGAATATTTTTTTTCAATTACCACACATATAATTTTTTTCTGGTTTCACGGCATATTTTAGGTAAAAATTATGTCTGCTATATCAAAGTACAATTAGTGGCGCATAAAATAAGGGCTCATCTGGGTCTCTAGGTGGAAAAATGCAACTGCTACGGCCTTATATACACGAGGAGGAAAATCCGAAAGCGCAAAAATCAAAACTGGCTGTGTCCCCTAAGGGTTAAGGCAGTAGTTTTCACTCCAAGGAAGATAAATACAGAGTCATGATGATACTATGGTCCATTGCCTGGGAAGGTTTTCAGTTGACTTTAATTGGAGACCCCCTTTAATATATAATCTCTTTGTATTTCTTTTGCCGTTAGTCTTCTCCTTTAATTGTGCGACATACTTGGCAGATGGCCTGTAATGTATAGGAAGGAAGGAGTGTAGAGGAATCCAGCAGCTATAACTTGTTCATTACTGGGGATAGGCCTGCACTGGGGGTTCATCTTATATTATATTTCTCATAGCTGCTGATGTGACGGATCACTTGTAAATATTCATAAAAAAGGGGGGAAATAATATCCTGCTTTATTACCGTAACTCTGGGCAAAGTTTCCTAAGTAGTAAATTGGGTTCAACTAGGGTCATGTAATGTATCAGGGCCATTAATGCCTCTATATGAGGTCTCGCAGATGCTCTGTACATTGGGTATATTCACACACAGATGAATGGTGGCTGAATATCTGTCCCATAAATACCAATGAGGCTATTTCTGCAGCAAGGATCCCGGATTATCAGCTACTTTATGTTCTGCAGGAAGCGGTGTATTCTCTCCAGTCTGACACAGTGCTCTCTGCTGCCACCTCTGTCCACGTCAGGAACTGTCCAGAGCAGGTCAGGTTTTCTATAGGGATTTGCTGCTGCTCTGGACAGTTCCTGACATGGACAGAGGTGGCAGCAGAGAGCACTGTGTGTTGTGTAAGCCCCTGCAGTATTCAGGTTTTGTCATTACACCCATGTCTCATGTATATTTCACTGTATATGCCTAATGGTGATAATGCAAAGGCTGGTGATCACGTGACCGTGCCCTGTTGCCATGGTACCCCCAATAGCCGTCAAGCTTTGGCTGGGGGATACCATGTTACTTCCTGCTGTACCTCAGTCTATTCCCTATCATTGAGGGGATAGGGTGTGTGTCTGACCTCCCTCTCTGCTAAGAGAGAGGCCTGTGTGTGCTCTGCTGCTCCAGTCCACTGGCTGTGTGCCTGCCTCAAAGGTTAAGATTCTCATCTGGGTGTCGTTTTCAATTATCTCCTTCATCATCTCAAGTCATCTACCGCAAGTACTCATTTCAAGTCTATCTCACCCAGCATCCCCGTTCCACTACTACTACTACCCTTATCATCCGGCATGCTCACCTACAGCTTATTGCAGCATCACCCTTACTCTGCTTATCCAGGTTTACTGTATTCCTGGTTGCACCCGGAGAGACTGTTGCTATTGGTTACCACCGTTACAATAAAAAGATCATCACTGTTGTTACTGAACCCTGGCATTGGTGTATTAATCGGTGCCCCAACTAGGAACAACAAAGAATCGCATGTCCAGCCTCCGCATGGTGAGGAGCCCGGTTCTCAGCTGTGTTACCCTCGTGCCAAAACCGTGATAATCCTCTGCTCAGCAGCTGCCCCGGTTCCTGCCAGTAACTACACCTATCAGCGGAGTGGCCCCTAGGGGCCCGGGCATCGCACATACAGCGGCTGATACGTACTGAAAGACTGGAGATTTTTTAATAGAAGTAAATTACAAATCTATATAACTTTCTGAAACCAGTTGATTTGAAAGAAAAGGATTTTCACCAGATTTTCACAGATTTAAAGGGGCATCTCAGTGAATTTTTTTTTTCACATTTCTTTCATAAGGTTATATAGCTTTGTGATATTGTCAGGATGGTATCTTTGCGGAGCGTTATGCGTCCCTCTGCTCGTGCTGTGCGGCCGAGAAGGCGCTGATATTCTCTTATTCTGTTCTGTGTTTTGTTTTGCTGTGTCTGAACACTGGTTTATTTGCTCTCTTTGGGAGACACACCCGACTTCACCTGCTGAGTTCTGTCTGGCCATGTCAGGGTTATCTGTGTTCTGGTTCTGCTGTGACTGACAGGTCTTCCTGCCAGTGATCTGGTTTGTTCTCAGGTGTCTGTGCTTGGAGATCAGGGGGATGGTCCAATGATGTTCTGGATCAGAACCCTGACCTCCTATATAACTTCCTCAGTCTGGGATATCATTGCTGGTTATTGACTTAGTCTCTGCCTGCTTGTATCTTCTGTGTATTTGCTATTCCTGATCTTTGCCTTATTCCTTGACTTCCCTTGCTTGCCGCCTGCCCCTGACCATATTGCCTGGACTTTGACTACGTTTATTGGATATTGATTTTGTACTTTTGCTGCCCGATTGTTGTGACCCGGACTGTTGACTATTCTTCATTGTGTTTGTCTGTCTGCCTGTTTGTCTTGTCTTTGTGTCCCACCTAGCCAGTGCAGGGACCGCCGCCAAGTTGCTCGCCGCCATCTTAGGGCGGATTGTGGCAAGTAGGTAGAGGACAGTGGGCGGGGCTGAGCTTAGGGCTCACTGTCTTGTCTTGTCCTGCTGTCCGGATCCTAACAGAATAACCAGCCATACTTTTTTTTTTCTCTCTCTCCACCTTGCTATGGACCCCATGAAAGCTCTGGTTGAGCAAATGCAAAGTCTCAACCAGCTTGTTCTGGACCTTACGCAACGGGTGCAGCAGGTAGAGTCTTTCCTGGGCCAAAATGCCATGCTATCTGCTGCTGTTCCCCCAGAACCTCCAGTGCAGCTTCCTGATAGGTTCAAAGGCGAAAGAAAGTCCTTTCGAATCTTCAGAGAGGGATGTAAGTTGTTTTTCAGACTTTGTCCCCGGTCCTCTGGGGATGAGAGCCAGAGAGTGGGCATTATTATGTCACTCTTACAAGGACCTCCGCAGGAGTGGGCCTTTTCTTTGCCTCCAGATGCCAATGAATTGTCTTCTGTGGATCAGTTTTTCTCTGCATTGGAGTTACTCTATGATGACCCTGACAGGGCAGCAGCAGCTGAGAGGCAGTTGACTACTTTGAGACAGGGCAAGCGACCGGTGGAGGAGTATTGTGCTGAGTTCCGCCAGTGGTGCGTTCCATCCGGATGGAATGATCCTGCACTTAAATGCAAGTTTAAGCAGGGGTTGTCTGATGGCATTAAGGATGCCTGGACAGGACACCCAGATCCTTCCACCCTTAAGCAGGCCATGAATTTGGCTATTCGTATAGACCGCAGGCTCCGTGACAGACATAGGGAGAAAGTAGACTCTGACTCTTCTAAACAATCTGTCTCCTATTCTGTCAAAACCCCTCTTGTTACCCCTACTATTCCTGAGGACGAACCCATGCAGCTGGGACTATTGGACGCCAGGACCAGGCGAGAACACCGGAGACACAATGGTCTATGTTACTACTGTGGTGACAGTGGCCATTACATTAGTTTCTGCCACAAGCGTCCCAAGCGGCAAGAAAACCTGCACCCAGATCATCGGCGTCCAGGTGACTCCCAGGAAGGTCACTTGGGCGCACAGGTACCCTCCGGCAAAATTAATATTTCTAGTTCTGTTGTACCTGATTTGCCTGTATCTGATGCGAATTTAACATGTTGTTCTGCTCGTCCTGTCAGTAAGCCTGTTCTCCATGCCATGGACTCGTCTTCTGATGAATGGGAGTCAGATGGCAATCTTCTAAGTGAGGTTGAGTCCTGTGAGGGTCCTGAGGCCCCTCATAAAAGGGGGGGGGTACTGTCAGGATGGTATCTTTGCGGAGCGTTATGCGTCCCTCTGCTCGTGCTGTGCGGCCGAGAAGGCGCTGATATTCTCTTATTCTGTTCTGTGTTTTGTTTTGCTGTGTCTGAACACTGGTTTATTTGCTCTCTTTGGGAGACACACCCGATTTCACCTGCTGAGTTCTGTCTGGCCATGTCAGGGTTATCTGTGTTCTGGTTCTGCTGTGACTGACAGGTCTTCCTGCCAGTGATCTGGTTTGTTCTCAGGTGTCTGTGCTTGGAGATCAGCGGGATGGTCCAATTATGTTCTGGATCAGAACCCTGGCCTCCTATATAACCTCCTCAGTCTGGGATATCATTGCTGGTTATTGACTTAGTCTCTGCCTGCTTGTATCTTCTGTGTATTTGCTATTCCTGATCTTTGCCTTATTCCTTGACTTCCCTTGCTTGCCGCCTGCCCTTGACCATATTGCCTGGACTTTGACTACGTTTATTGGATATTGATTTTGTACTTTTGCTGCCCGATTGTTGTGACCCGGACTGTTGACTATTCTTCATTGTGTTTGTCTGTCTGCCTGTTTGTCTTGTCCTTGTGTCCCACCTAGCCAGTGCAGGGACTGCCGCCAAGTTGCTCGCCGCCATCTTAGGGCGGATTGTGGCAAGTAGGTAGAGACAGTGGGCGGGGCTGAGCTTAGGGCTCACTGTCTTGTCTTGTCCTGCTGTCCGGATCCTAACAGATATATTTTAATTAAAGAAAATATTATTCTTTTTATTACATTTGTTTATATATTGGCAGCTGTAAGGGGCGATACTGCCCTCTCTGCTGCCACCAGTGGCTGTGCTGGGAGCTGCAGGAGTGCACAATCCCTGGTCCCAGGACAGCTACATATAGCAAGCACTGCATTACTGATACTGATGTCCATTCTAAGTCATGTTAGCATGACAATAGACATGACCATTGGGGAAGCTGTCTGTGTCAGTAGCGCTGCTGTCGAGGCAACACCTCATTGAGACTTGAGCTCTTGGTATGATCTACAGCTGACGTGTCATCCAAACTTGTTGAGTTTTGGCAGGATCAGCTGACCATCCAATGTGTATGGTTGCCTCCCACCTTTCTCCAAACTTTCCTGGGGAGGGATCACTCCCAATCAGTTTGTTCTCAGAGAGATAAGCTGCTGCAAAAAGAGTCTGGCATCTGCACCTTCCATCTCCTCTCTTTTCCAAACATGTAAACCACCGCTTGGCTACTCTATGGGGGTATAGAGGAGGGCCTGGCAACTATATGGGGACAAAGGGGGGGGGGCTGGCTACTATATGGGGGCATAGAGAGGGCCTGGCTACTATATGGGGGCACAGAGGAGAGCCTGGCTACTATATGGGGACAAAGGGGAGGGCCTGACTACTATATGGGGGCACAGAGGAGGGCCTGACTACTGTATGGGGGCACAGAGGAGGGCCTGACTACTGTATGGGGGCATAGAGGAGGGCCTGACTACTATATAGGGACACAGGAGAGGGCCTGGCTACTATATGGGGGCACAGAGGAGAGCCGGGCTACTATATGAGGACAAAGGGGGGGGGGGGCCTGGCTACTATATGGGGGCATAGAGGAGGGCCTGGCTACTATATGGGGGCACAGAGGAGAGCCTGGCTACTATATGGGGACAAAGGGGAGGGCCTGACTACTATATGGGGGCACAGAGGAGGGCCTGACTACTGTATGGGGGCACACAAGAGGGCCTGGCTACTATATGGGGGCATAGAGGAGGGCCTGGCTACTATATGGGGACACAGGGGAGGGCCTGGCTACTATATGGAGGCACAGACTAGGGCCTAACTAATAAGAGTGGGCACTGTTACATTGTGGAGCAATATGTGGTGATGGGGGCCGCAGCAATGGGGGCATGGTTATGTGGCATGGTGATGCGGGAGTGGTTATGAAGGATGTTGATTGGGGCGTGGTTATGAGGCATGTTGATGGAGGCGTGGTTATGAGGCATGTTGATGGGGCGTGGTTATGAGGCATGTTGATGGGGCGTGGTTATGAGGCATGTTGATGGGGCGTGGTTATGAGGCATGTTGATGGAGGCGTGGTTATGAGGCATGTTGATGGGGCGTGGTTATGAGGCATGTTAATGGGGGCGTGGTTATGAGGCATGTTGATGGGGGCGTGGTTATGAGGCATGTTGATGGGGGCGTGGTTATGAGGCATGTTGATGGGGCCGTGGTTATGGGGCATGTTGATGGGGGCTTGGTTATGAGGCATATTGATGGGGGCGTGGTTATGAGGCATGTTGATGGAGGCGTGGTTATGAAGCATTTTGATGGGGGCGTGGTTATGAGGCATGTTGATGGGGGTGTGGTTATGAGGCATGTTGATGGAGCATGGTTATGAGACATGTTGATGGAGCGTGGTTATGAGGCATGTTGATGGGGCCGTGGTTATAGGGCATGTTGATGGGGGCGTGGTTATGAGGCATGTTGATGGGGGCGTGGTTATGAGGCATGTTGATGGGGCGTGGTTATGAGGCATGTTGATGGGGGCGTGGTTATGGGGGCTGCGGCATACATGAGTCTCTTTGCTCTCAGCAAAAATTGGCAGGTATGCGTATACGGGTATGCGTAAACATATATTTGTCAGCGGAACAGGCATTTACTTAACTCTTCTTTATACAGTGCTTAAGCATTGCTTACAATAGACTAGAGAATCTCCTTAGAAAAGGTCTATAGAGAGTCTACACCTAGGATAAGTCATCAATGATTAAATGGTGGGACCCTCACCTGATACCACTGCAACACCTATACACCTGGTTATATCTCATACTGCAGCTGAGCTGCTGCATTCGATATGGTCAGACGTGTATGTATGTCACTGTATCAGGTGCCTAAATAAACACAATAACATCTTTATTCAGCAAATCAATGTTAAAACCATGACCAGCCCCCACTGTATAATCCTAAAATCCCCCTTATGAACTGGGCCCATCATGCTGCATCACAGCATCATCCATCTTTGGTCTATGTATATAAAGTCATTACAAACACTTCCCTAGCAGTGTGAGTAATTGTGTAAGTCGGTGCGGGAGGCGACCTAGCTTACAGATAGTAACGTGTCGGATAAGAAGCTGTCAGGAAGAGTCCGGCCTATCCCAGGCTGGTGCATCCAGATAGCAGGTTGAGGTGCAGCAGGATCTGTTCTATCCCCTTGGATTTGTATATGTAATGCACAGCTCATCACGTCACAATTTACACACATCAAAACATTCGCAGCTCATCCGTCATTGGTAATCTCCGCACAACACTCAAGGATCTAGCATATTGTTTGGGCTGAATCGCTTATCTCTGCAGGACCAGCCTTGCTTAGTTGTACCAAGCACCATCCTCTTTGTATCCATAAGCCCAGCCGCCCATGTGCCAGCATTGTGTATATTTCACCTAACACAGTATATATCTCCCGGGCTTATACATACAGTATTCCCCAACCAGAGATTTCTATTGTCCAATCTATAAATAAAAAGATAGTTGAAAAATGTAACCATTCTCCTTCTTTATATGAATTCCACAGCAGAAGTGAATATATATATATATATATATATATATATATATATATATATATATACATACATAATAAAACATCTATAATAAAAACTCACAAAAAGATTTGTATAATTAAATTCAATGGCCTTGAGGGGAAACCTCCATCAGGAATAGGTTAATAATAATAATAATAATAATAATAATATTATGAATATGAATATAATAATATTCATTATTATTATTATTATTATTATAAATGAACAAAATTATAAAATATTAATTTGATTCAAACTGTTGAAATACTTTATCATTTATATCTTACAGTAAAAAAAAAAAAAAGGGAAATATAGAGTGATTAACAATCATATAATAATATAGCATGATCTCTTAGGCTATTCACACAATGTTCAATTTACACAATGGACGTTCTTTTGCATTTGCATTGAACTCAATGTATTGAACAACGGCCGTCAAAATAATGATCATATCAATTATTTCCGTCCATTCTCCATAAACTTCAATGTCATTTTCATGTAAAACAATGACCGTTGTAGTGCGTGCCAGATAAGGGCCGTTGTTTATACGTTATGTGAACATAGCCTTATAAACATGTCCACACATAGCTCTATCCAAAAATAATAAAAATAAAGTATGGTTACCAGAATATGACAAAACATAGCACTGTTTTTTGTGTACTTTATAAGAAGACTTCTTAAAGGGGTACTCCGGGCTATGTGTATTTTGAGTGTACGGCCGGGGAGGGGGTGGATATAGAAGCCGCCCCGGATCGCAATGCCCCGTTCTCCCGTACCGCTTCCTGGGCTAAGCTGCGGCTTGAGACGTGACGTCTCAAAGCAGCTCAGCCATTCAGCGGCCAAGGTGGGACTCCTTCACCCCGGCTCCTACCCTTTAGGACCTATCTCCATAACTTTATCCTCTCTGGTAGTCGGGAGACCAGAAGGCCTTTTTCACTGTTGCCAACCACTGCAATCCAACATAGCAGCCCCATGGCCTCACCACCATTCAGAACCTCAGCATATCATCAGACATCTATATAGACATGTCTATATTTACAGAGCAGTCTCTCAGGTGTGATATGGTAATGTAAAGTGATAGTCAAAAGATATAGTCTCGTCCAAGTCCTCCTCATTGGAAATCTTAGATGACCAGAGCCCAGGAATATTTAGCCTTACTATAGCCCTGCTATAGTATCCTCACTCTCTGGTGGCTTATAACGTATGGCGTCCGCTGGGAACACTTCAGGAAGAAGACGAACATCTAAAAACACTCAAACAATTCAGCGGTGATGAAAAACAGATTATCCGAGATGATGAACAATGTCTGTCAAGGAGTTTGTCTAAGGAAATAAAAAGCAGCTTTCACTGGGATTATTGTTTCCATATATTTCAGGGGAAGGGAGAAACGCTGCGCTCAGAGGTCACGACTCCGCACACAGAAGGTGGTCCATTTCCTTAAACATGATTATTTGTCACTGTGATTGTAGTCATGTTATGTAACACCAATGGTACCGGCTTCGGAACTGCCCAATGAATGGGACTGGCTCGTTGATGGGGCGGGGTTGTCAAATACAGATTATGCGTTGATTTATGTCGGTGTAGCGCCGAACCGGCAATACCTTGGCACCTATTAGGACGTCAATGTGTGAGTGATTTATACAAGAAATACTCCTCGGGGGAAAATAGATAAAAGAATGAGGCGGCACTACTAGAAAAGGGATATATCAGATTGCAGATCAAGTCACCTTCAGTGATCTTTTCCCTCTTCTGCACTTCTGAGATCAAAGCCAGATGTAAGAAACACTGTAACCCATAGAAGAAAGCAAACAGCAGTGATGTCATCCATAAGCCAAATGCCAGAACGGAGAATATTATGCAACCGAGTACATGTACGATTGCACAAACCACTTGATGCGTTGCACATTACTATACATATGTTATTTTATGCTTGCATTGGCCATGGCGTAGTAATAAATATACAAAGGAGAGTCAGATCGACAATAAATTCTCAACGTATTTTATCTACGGGACCAAACTGATCATTTGTGCTATTATATTTTATGGAAATGTATAGCATTGGGCGGCTATGGTTCTCATCACTATACTGATAATCTAGCGATGAGAGCCAGGCCTGTATAATATCGCTTAGGGAAGGCCCGAGTGAGTGCCGAAAGTCGATGTCAATAGATTTTATTAAAGCGGTAAAAAAAGAATTCAAATGAACTGTTATCAGAAAGTTCTACAGATATAATGGAGCCTCCTGGATATAGACCACTGCAGTCCCAGCGATCCCAGCTCGTTCTCCTGATCCGTGGGGATCACAGCAATGAGACCCCCACCAATCAAAACTTTTGATATGTCTCTGTCACATGTAAAGTGTCCATTTAAAATGACCTCCGAATGGCATTGTCTTCTGCAGGACTTGTGAAGGCCATTTATTGTGGCTCAGGCTTTCTAGTGTGCCGTGCCAATTTGATCTTGCCAACATGTAAAATATATCAATCCTAAATTTTATTTTATTTCATTGCGTTAAGCTGGCAATGGGCAGGCGGAGAGGACCTGCTGTGCAACTCAACTTTGTTTTTAAAGGGGTTATCCAGTGAAAATCTTTTACTTTCAAATTAACTGATGTCAAAAAGTTAAATAGATTTGTAATTTATTTCTGTTAAAAAGTCTCAAGTCTTCCAGCACTTATCAGCTGCTATATGTCCTGCAGGAAATTTTCAGTCTGACACAGTGCTTTCTGCTGACATCTCTGGCCGAGCGAGGGACTGTAGAAAACCGAGACAGAGTTCCTGTCTCGGCCAGAGATGTCAGCAGAGAGCAGTGTTAGACTGAAAATAAAACAACATTTCCTGCAGGACATACAGCAGCTAATAAGTATGGGAAGACTGGATATTTTTAATAGAAGTAAATTACAAATCTATATAAACCTTCTGATATCAGTTGATTTGAAAGAAAAAGATTTTCGCTGGACAACCCCTTTAAGTCAATCTTGAGGGCATTGATTATGCAGCCCTCTGGTTTTTACCCTTAAACCGTCTCCAGGTGAAGATCTGGTATTCCCTACATAAGGATACCAGGGAGTTACCTTTAGTTACCTAATAGTCCTGGGTGGCAGCTGGCCCGACAGACCAAGGGGCATTGGTGCAAGGCACTTTTGGACAGCCAGAGCATTAGCTGAGGTCATGGGCAGGCAGAGGTCTATAGCAAACTGTCTGGGGTGTACACAACCTTTTTTCTAGGCAAAAGGGGAGCAGGTGTGATTGTCAGAAGAAGTCAGCAGAGCTTCAGATATGAGTCTCAAAACACAGGGCTAGCCAGATATTTCTCCAGGGAAGGACCAAGCAAAGGGATGGCTTCTGTATGGAGACCACCAAAACCACCATATTTAGTGGCCCCTTCAGTCAATATCCAACTCAATTACAAGTCTGAGGATATAACTAGGGAAATACCAAAGCCAGGTATCCATCCACAGACAGCTGTTTTGGGGTACTCATCCACATACAGCTGTCTGTGGATAGATACCTGACTTTGGTATTTCCCTTGTTATATCCTCAGACTTGTAATTGAGTTGGATATTGACTGAAGGAGCCACTAATTATGGTGGCTTTGGTGGTCTCCATACAGAAGCCTTCCCTTTCCAAGGTCCTTCCCTGGAGGGATAGCTGGCTAGTCCAGTGTTTTAAGACTCATAGCTGAGGCTCCGTGGAGTATAGAAGATGACCAGTGGTAACTGGCCAAACAACAAACCTGATGCCTGTGTTGGTTCTTTAAGTGGCAAAGGGAGAGTGCACGTGCACCCTACGGGCCAAAAACAGGTGGGGAAACATAAGGATAGACTGGGTATCACAGAACGATAGTCTTCATCCTGTTGGAGTGACAGTATGCTGGTGGGGACAGGATGGCCGCTAACACTACATTAAGTATGGCCAGATTTAAAAAAGTTATTTAAAACTTTTGAACTAAACTACTGCCCCCAGTAATGGCAGGGATATAGTTTGGGACACCTACTATTGTTTACAAGACTTAGAGTTCAATCCCTCCCAGATATGAAATCCGTTCAGGTAGATATGAAATCTAAATATTGTACCTCTGCTTGCCATGTGTTGGGCTCCGGCTCTCAGCAATCCTCTCTCTTTTCTCTGATACAATCTGTGGACAATTTAAATTCCTGGCCTTGCGTGCATATTTAATTCTCTTGTGAGTCAAATTGGCGCAGCAATGATGGAAGAACTGGTTTTCATTTTCACTAGGAAAGCACGTCTATTAAAATAATGTGAAAAAAAAATCTCGTCCAAAAGAAACTGCGGGATATTTCTGCAGCCGAAATCACCACAGTTCCTATATAATTGATGTATGGACGTGAGGTTCACATAACAGGTCTCAGCGCTCAATGGGAACCTCAGCACCAGGAATTTCTGCAAAGTTTCTTTCCGACTGAAAGGAATTACAGAAAAATTCAGAACTGCTGCTAGTTATAGTAACGGTCAGCTGTAGGTGTCTATGGATTATGGTGAGAGATGGCACATGGCGCGAGATAAATGTTACTAATTAGAGATGAGCGAAAGCAGCCGGAAATACGTTTTGTGAGTTTTACAAATTTTTCGATCAAATTCGTAAAGATTCGTGAATTTCAACCATCCCATTTCCGCCATTCCTCTCCTCTCTTCCCCTATATCACTCTGTTAAGGTATGTTCACACTGAGGAATATGCGCTGAATCAGCGTCCGAACCCGCTGCAAATTTGCTGCAGATTCCACTTCAAACTCCGCCCGTAAAATATTAACTTAGCATTGTACCATTGATTTGCATAGGATTTGCACACTGTTGTTCACACGCCGAAAATTGCACCGCTGATCCGCTTTCTGCCTGAAGAGTTAACAATCCTATAGAGGTCAATGGGGCTTGAATTCTGCTTGAATTCCACTTGCATTCTGCTCGAATTTTGCTCCTATTCTGGAGAATATTAGGGGAGGAATTTTAAGCAAAAAACTTTCCTCTTCAATCCCTCGCTAAATACTCATCTATTCCTCAGTCTGAACATACCCTTAGTCTCTCCCTGCTCTGCTGTAACTGCCTGCTGCCATCCTGCTCTCTCCTGGAACACAGAAAAAAATACAAATTTGGTCAGCTCTCCGTTCCAGATGGGGTGAGTAGCTGCCTCTACTTGGTCGTGCACTCCACCCATCCCACCCAGGTGGTGTAATTACTTTTGCCGGTATAGGATGGATCTTGCATGCCCAGAGCATAGGTGTATTACATACCATGGAGTGGCTAGAGTACAGTGTATAGTCTGCCCCGAGCATGAGGCCACCTTATCGTGATGGGGTGGTTTACACTCTTTGCAAATGGTAACCAAGAGCCCCATTATTTTTGTGGGAATTTTTTTTCACGCATTGTATGACACCGGCCATTCCGTTTAACCAGCCGGGGTCAGATAAGATCATCCCGGCTGGTACTTGTGCATACTTGTGCATGTACTTGTGTGGTACCGTGTGCGCCCACATCAGAACTCCCCACAGCATACAATGGAGTGTGCGGCTGGAGCCGCACGCTTCATTGTGTGCTCTGACAGGTTCTGTGCGGCTGCTAGAGATCCCGGCCGGAGCATATGCTATGTGTATACGCTACGAATGGGATTCCATAGATGGCAACGTAAAATAAATTTTGTATTAATCACGGCCATTGTTGCAATCGGCAACAACGGCCGTACTTTTACGAAAATATACGTTGTGTGAACATAGCCATATACTGTAATGTCTGGCAAATGTACCCCGTCATTCCATGTCTATCCAATGCAGCATTTACTAAACATCAGCCAAGTAACCCATATTGGTTAACCATAGCCAAATCCATGGAGGAACCCATCTATGTCCTTCTATACAATGGACTCATTTACTGTATATACATTGGATATAGTCACAATCAGCATAATGGCTGACACAAGCTGTATGTCTTAGCGGTAGATGGGCCTGTTATAAAACCTGTGATTCTCCAGTCAAATGTAAAATTACAAGTGATGGACTCGTAATAGTCGCTCTGCGAGAATCGTCTTATTCCGAATGAAATCCGAGAAATAAAAACGAAGAGAACGTTAGCGAACGGTTATACGCAGTGACAGGAGGTAATTGTCAACTATTAACATTCTTGTTAAACCGCTAATGCAACCATGGCAGAAACCGAGCGAGTGAAATGTTTTGACGTGATAATATGATAATTTATGGGAGTACTCTGACCTGTAAATCTGGGAAAACATTGACTCCGAACTCAAATATTATCTGCTGAAAGACTGCACTTTTTTAATGGCCTGCAATGAAATGTTTGACCCAAACAAAACACTTGAGCACTTATCAAGCCTCGTATTGCGGCTGAAAAAAAAATGTGTCCAGATGAAATTCTTTTGTTTGTGTTTCCCTAGTACTGATATGAAATGGATCCGGCCAAGTTTCTGTCCAGGAAATTCTCGCTATCTCGTAAGTGAAAAACTCTATGTAGGTGCAGCCATTCATCCTCGAAGGTTTCTTGTTTATAAACACTGTTCTGGTAATTCTGCTCAAAATGCACAATTCTTATTTGGTTTTATTCGTTTAACCTCAATTTACCTAAGCTGCTGCCATTTTTAATTTCATTGACCAGGGTTAAGTGTGTAGCTCGGGATATATGGCAATGGGGGCGAAACATGTCACTTGCTTAGACACTAAGCTCTGGAAATTTAAAAAAAAAGCACTGCTGCAATTTTTTTTTAAATTCAATAGGTGGTTAATCAACTAATATATACAGTAGTACCTTGGTTTAGGAATAACTTGGATTGAGAGTGCTTTGCAAGAAGAGCTCACAGTTTTTCAAAATTGTAACTTGGATTAAGAGCATTGCTTTGGTTTAAGAGCTCCCTGTACTGGGTGTGAGGGGGAGTGGGGGAGGGGCATGGTCTGCATAGCGGGGTCTACAGCCCGGTATCTGACCCAGAAAGTCTCCCTCACCTTTCAAATCATAGCAGATTTACCTCAGGTTGGGGCTTGCATCAGGGGACAGGACTGTGGAAGTAATCTCCTTATAGCTGTTACCCCTCTCTCCCCGGACAGAGAGTGCTGCATGTATGTGCCCACATATGTCCTGCTCATTCCTTCATGCTCCCTACAGTCTCTGTCAGCCCTTGTGTTTCCCATCCTCTCCATTCCTGCTATAATGTGCCTGCACTCTACTCAGCTATGCACACTGCTGCTATAATGTGCCTGCACTTACACTCAGCTATACACACTATTGTTGTAATAAGCCTGCACTTACACTCAGCTATACACACTGCTATAATGTTCCTGCACTTACACTCAGCTATACACACTGCTGCTATAATGTGCATGCACTTACACTCCTCTATACACACTGCTGTATATAAAGTTTCTGTTACTGTCCTCCTGCACTGCTCTGTGATTCTTACCTCCTGATTGGTCCAGGCTGAACACACACCCCTTCCCTATTGCTGTCATGTGACCACACAGACCTCTGACAGCAGCCCTGCTTCTCTATTCTAGCCTGTTGTACTACACTACTGCATTATGGGGATCTGCAGCTCCATCCTGTATCTACAAACTGCTGCTGTGTTATCAGGTTTATGCACATACTATACATTATACTCCACATGCTGATTGCTTTACTGTACAGTAACTTATAATATGACAGATTCAGCTGCTTCTTATTGTTTGTTTCATCTGTTCTACATGTTGTTCAGAATAAAAATCATTATTTTGGGGGTGTGGAACCAATTTTCTGCATTAAATGATTTCTTATGGGAAAATTTGCTTTGGTTTAAGAATGGAATTGGATTACAAGCACGGTCCCGAAACGAATTATTCTCATAATCCAAGGCACCACTCACTGTACTCTCCTTTTCTTCAATTAGGTCATGTGATTTCATGGTGACCCCCTAGAAATTTCATGTGTTTCTGTGCTCTCAGTGGGTTCTCCATCTTAGCCAGAGCTTGAATATGGTCAAGATGCATGGACCATGCCACACAAGCTCCCCACATAGACAGAGACAGAAACTCCCATAAAAGTTACTGATGAAGATTCTATAGCTCCCTGCACATTGTTATAATGAATTTGATGGCAGTTCAACCTTCTTGACTGTATACTTACAGACAAATAACTTATTTAGAGCTTTATAGAGATTAGGATTAGTACAATATCTTCCAAGCAGACACAGATGGTACAGCCCATGTAATGTAATGGTACAGCCCATGAAAAACAAGATGGCGGCTGGTCAGAGGTCACATGACTCACATGCAGCAATTAAATGAAAATGTATGCATGCGGCAGAGCTGTTATGTTAGACTTCATTCACACATTCTGTTATTTTTCTCCATAATTGTGAATCTGCAAAAACAAAGTAAGGACCTGTTCATTCCCATTGGGCTACTCCCACATCCATACTTAAAGGGATCTGTGAATAACCCGTAAACTGTGCTGCAAAAATTACCGACAAGTCATAGTACGGACTGTAATCGGGGCACAGATTGTTCCATAGAATTCTATGGGAGAGTCCATAATTTGCAGACATTATGGATGTATCGTCCATAACGCCTGCAAAATATAGATCCGTAATTCTAAGGTCACAGGTGCAGCTTCTGGAAGCATTTTTACAAGCAACCTCGTACTTTTACGAATCTGCAAAAAATACGGATTACGGATGCATTTTTTGCGGATTAGGGACATAGGGGGAGATTTATGAAACATGGTGTAAAGTGAAACTGGCTCAGTTGCCCCTAGCAACCAATCGGATTCCACTTTTTAGAATCAGGTCCCGCGATGCTCGCGTCAGACGCAGGCTGGAAAAGATTAGGGAGAGAGCTGCTGTCTGTCAGGGAGAGTGAGCGGTTAGGCAGGAATCCGTCACCAAGAACCCAACAGTCCTTCTAAGTGCTTAACATTTTTAAAACACTTTTTTTTTTGCTAATCTTGGCTTCTGGCTTGGACTTGTAGTGCAGCTGTCAGTAGTCAATTTGTCCTGTTGCTGACATTCTCTTGGCTGTCTGGGATCTGTAGTTCAGCTATACCTATCCTCACTGTGCTGTGTCCTGTGCAATGGGTGCCTTAAAAAAAACAGCACCAGTTACACACATACTCTATACGACCACAATGCTGTTGCCCATAATTTGTTGCAATTTGGTCAGCCCCAGAGGCATCCATGCATGCTGCCCCTGCTGTTTCCAGTCTATTTCCGTGTTGTTTCCATCATTTTCTGAGGTTTTCAAGTTTTCAGGCAACCTTCCCTGTGCAGAGCTTTGGTCCCTGCTCGAGTTTCCCATTGACTTTAATGGGGTTTATTACTCGAAATGAGCATTTGAGCATCAGGAAATATTCGTCTTGAGTATCGAGCACCCGAGCATCTGGAAATATTTGTCTTGAATATCAAGCAGGCGAGCATCGGGAAATATTTGTCTTGAGTATCGAGCACCCGAACATCGGGAAATATTCGTCTTGAGTATCGAGCACCCGAACATCGGGAAATATTCGTCTTGAGTATCGAGCACCCGAGCATCGGGAAATATTCGTCTTGAGTATCGAGCACCCGTGCATCAGGAAATATTTGTCTTGAGTATCGAGCACCCGAGCATCTGGAAATATTCGTCTTGAGTATCGAGCACCCGAGCATCTGGAAATATTTGTCTTGAGTATCGAGCACCGGGAAATATTCGTCTTGAGTATCGAGCACCCGAACATCGGGAAATATTCGTCTTGAGTATCGAGCACCCGAACATCGGGAAATATTCGTCTTCAGTATCGAGCACCCGAGCATCGGGAAATATTCGTCTTGAGTATCGAGCACCCGAACATCGGGAAATATTCGTCTTCAGTATCGAGCACCCGAGCATCGGGAAATATTCGTCTTGAGTATCGAGCACCCGTGCATCAGGAAATATTTGTCTTGAGTATCGAGCACCCGAACATCGGGAAATATTTGTCTTGAGTATCCAGCACCCGAACATCGGGAAATATTCATCTTGAGTGTCGAGCACCCGAGCATTTTAGTACTTGCTCATCTCTACTTATGAACCATTTTCATGTTGTGCGATGTACAGTATAACCCTTTGGTTATAAGAATAATGCAGCCTACAATCCATACAAAAATACACAACCTCTCTATTTGACAGTATTTTTCTAGTACCTAAAAAAAACTCCCAGCAGATTTAGCCATTTCCAGCAGCTATTTCTGACTTTGCTTTGTTCGGCTTTACTCTATTTGTATTACTTATCTGCTTCTTTGACTTTCATTGCTTCTTATTTTGAGCAACATCACTCGTTTTCCATCAATTTCCGTCAATTCTCTCAGGTTATAATATCTACAACCTGCAATGGATTAATCTTGTCCACTGTACGTAATGCCCCTAATCGCACCGGGCTGCCAGGACTTCTTCTACGTGATCTATTAGGCAACTAACACGACTCTCAGTATTATCAGTGACCAAATAGCTATAATCCAATCATGGTCTAAAGTAATAAAACAAGTCATTAATACTTGATCTCCCATCAGGACGCGATGGCTTTTGAGCCCTACTATGAGTGACCTCTGCCGTACTGTACGTGCGGCTCTCCTCTCTGCATTGTACTTGGAGCCAGGCATCACAATCCATCCAGATGACACCTAATTTATACTTCTATCACATCATGTATAACTTTATTTGCTCCGCGAAAAGCCATCATGTAATTCGAAAAGCCATTAAAATCTTAAAACACTCATAAGAAATCTCAAAATGATTTCCTAATTGCCATCGCTAATCCACATGAAGCAAACTTGGCTCCGATAAAAAAAAAATATAGAAAAAAAAAATAAAGAAGGAATTATTGTAATATAGTACGGAAGACTTTAAATAAATATTCTCTACTTAAAGTATGGAGTCATCTCACTGGCGCGAACCGAAAAAAAATCTCTGTTCTGTTAGTTAATCAGAAGCGAGGACCTGAAATAAATGACATAGACAGATTTTTTATTTTTTTTTTACTATTTATTTAATAATAAAAAATAATTCCAAAAAATGTCGAATGTTTATTCTGTAAATAAATATTGGAGCAAAGAAATGATGAAGTGAAAAATAGCCCCCAAAATTGGCAAAATTTCAGTATCATATTGACAACATAAATGTAACAAAACCCTCATTTACTATGGGGTGGAACGCCGAGAGTTGGACAAGCTTAAGTGTGTCTTGGACTGGGGGAATATTAATGAAACTTGACATGCAATTCCAAAAATTTAGCTATGTTCTGATGGAAATCTGATGAATTAAAAAAAAAAAACAAAAAAAAAACATATATATATATATACATATATATATATATATATATATATATATATATATATATATATTATATATATATATATATATTTTTTTTTCCCCCCCCCCTTTTTGAGTACCTATGACTACTGATATGAAAAAGTTAATTTTTATTATTGGATTCTGTCCTTAACTGAACTTCCCAAACAGAGATTCATTATGAACTTTGGTTTGTTACTGAATGAAACTTTTTGCAATGTCTCTAACGTTTTTGTAAAGATGGCGGCCACACATTATAATACAAATAGAAAACAAAAATGAGCCTATGCCTACCTGTCTGTGATCCCCTGGTGTACTCTTATGGGTCTCTGGTGTCTCCCGCTGAACTCAGCTGCCTTCAGTGTGCTCAGCGAATCACTGACTCACTGACGGAGATGGGACAGCACCGCAGCCGTTGATTGGCTGAGCAGGCTGCCACTCGAGAGAAAACAGTTACAGCCCACTCAGCCAATCACTGACTGAGATGTCACAGTGCTGTGGCCAGTGATTGGCTGAACGGGCTGTCACTCTTATCTCAGTTGGGAAGTAGAGGCGGCTGCAATCAGCGTGGGACACCAGGGGGAGTGCAGACAAGTAAGTATTAATGAGCGAAGTTGCTGAACCACACTAAAGCAGCTAAACACCTGCAATCAATTTAGTATGATTCATTTAAAACTCCTGTTATTTTTCCTCCTGTAATGGAGTTATGGGTAGAACTGTCTCTCACTGTAAATGATATAAGCACAGATAATACTGTCTACCTGTCTTTCCCTGTACATGATATAAGCACAGATAGTAATGTGTACTTGTCTCTCCCTGTACATGATAAAAGCACAAATAGTACTTTGTACCTGTATCTCCCTGTACATGATATAAGCACAGATAGTACGGTCTACTTGTCTCTCCCTGTACATGATATTAGCTTGATAGTACTGTCTTCCTGTATCTCCCTGTACACGATATAAGCACAGATAGTACTGTCTACTTGTCTCTCCCTGTAGATGATATTAGCTTGATAGTACTGTCTACCTGTATCTTCCTGCACATGATATACACACAGATAGCAGTACTTTTTACCTGCCTCTCTCTGTACATGATATAAGCACAGATAGCACTGTCTACCTGTCTCCCCTTGTACATGATATAAGCACAGATAGCACTGTCTACCTGTCTCCCCTTGTACATGACATAGGCACAGATAGTATTGGCTCCCTGTCTCTCCCCGTTCATGATATACACACAGATAGTATTGTCTACCTGCCTCTTCCTGTACATGATATAAGCACAGATAGTACTGGCTCCCTATCTCTTCCTATAAATGATGTAGGCATATACAATACAGCCTCTCTGTCTGTAGGGTGATTTGTGATGCACCATCTCTCATGCCTTCAGGTACCAGGTATGTAACCAGAAGCTTTCTGATGGAGAATTCAATGAGAAAAACATGTGGCTGTTTTTTTCTTCAGTTGAAACATTTCAGAACAAAAATAGTATGTACTAGTAAGACTTTATATCCATATGTAACAGCAAGCAGGAGCCCAACTTGTTTTAGAGCTGTTTTATCCGTGTCAACTTTGCTTCTTCTTGTTATAAATTATAACATGGGAATTGTGCACTTTAATAACATTGAAAAGCAGAAGTGCCCTATACAATATAAATATATAGCGTAGAGAAGAGTGAATTTCTACTCATTTTATTTTCCACTGATACCTGGCAAATCAATCCTCCGATTTCTAGTAATAAACCCATGACAATATTTGCTAGTACTTTATGGAAACTGCCCACGGGACTAATAGTTCTTATATGTAAAGTCCTCCGCCTTTTTTATTGCGATATAACAGCCAAGAGTCATTCTGTTGAAGTACAGGCAAATATGAAATACTCCGGCTCTTCCCAACGTGGAGGTTGGAAAACAAAAGAGTTTTCCCAGTCCTTGTGGGATCATCACTCCCTTTTTGCAATAACACATAAAGTATTCAGACATCGCAGTCGACAGTCAAGTATGATGTCTCCATTAGTAAAAGGTTACCAAGCAAATTTTCGAAATTTACATAAAAATGTGTCAAAAAACACCAATGGTGCCTCCTCCTAGATAATCTACCAAAACAAGGTCTCTATTATAAAGAGCATCTAACCTGCTGATATAACCCTATAGAGAACAGGGTGCAGAGGATGAAGGTAATTTTCCTACCATGATCCTCAGCACAGTATTTGGGAACGTTGCAGTTTATTAGATATGTAAATGAGGCGGTTTGGTGCACTGGGGATGGGAAAACCGCCTTAAGTTTACAATTCTGCCCCAACCGCCCCGCTCTTTCTAGTAATGGAGCTCATCACTGCAGAGGGGTGCCCCAATATTCATTAGGTGGGTGGGCTGGCCAGGGTGGTAGCCCCGTCTCCAGTGCATTAAACCACCTAATTTACATATGTAAAAAATAACAATGTTCCCTCATCCTCAGACTCCTGCTGATTGTTTCCCTTTAAACGGGTATTCCAGCAAAAAACAGGTATAGCTAGTGTACAATAAGGCTGCTTATTGTGAACCAGGAGATGCAACTCTTATTTCAATCCCTCATTCCAGCACTAAGATATAAGCTTTGGAAATTTTATGCAAACTAGGAGATAATGTAAAAGCACAGCAATGGTCTAAACAGAGTGGGCGCCATTCTACATCTTTAGTGACCAGTTCAGTGTGGAGCCACACATGAAGCCAGCCGGTTTGTGGCAATGCAGGCTGCAAATGGGTAAGAAGCCAACCATGGGGTCATACCACCTTGGGTATGATGCAATGAGTAGAGATTTTCAATTTTGGTGAAAGTTTAGGTTTCACAGCTCCTCGGGCTGCATGCACCTTCTTTTGGCAAGTTCACTCATCTCTAGCAATTGAAAGATGGAAACTGAAGAACCAAACAGGAGATCCTATGGATATTGCAACAAGAGGAAAATTCCATTTGGCAAATCACTTCTAAAATTTAAACTGACAAACCACTAAATAATTTTCTACTATTTTATAAGAACTATCCAAGGGACTAGGACGCCTAAAATGTAACATAAGCCTCTTGATGTAACAGCCAAAAATCATTCCACAGAAGTAAAGGCGAAAGTGAAAAACACCAACTCTTCCCAACATGTTGTTTGCAAAACAAAAGAGCTCAGTCCTAGTGGGATCATCATTCCCATTTGTAATAACACTTAGAGGATTGCAGGCGGAGTATCCGACACTCAATAAAGATGTCTTCATTGATAGAAAGGTTACAGCACAAATTTGTCACAATGACGTAAAAATGTGTCCAAAAACAGCAGCAGAGCCTCATTGTAGATAAACAGTTCTCACTGTGTCTCCATTATAAAGTAATTGGGTTTCCACTTCAGGAATTAGTAAATATTATCTGTTGGACATCATACATTGGCTGATCCCAAATAATTCAGATCCCTGTTGGCATTGTTTGGCACCACTTTTTAAACCTCGCTCTGAGCCACAGGGTCTCTGGCAAAAAGCAGACTGGCCATTTTTTTCCAATTCAGGTAAAAGTCAGGACCTCACTGCACTCTTTTAATGTTTATCCAGGAAAAGCAGTGTATTCATACGGATAGCTGTGCCTATGAAAAGAAAAATAAGGGGCGCACTCACCTGTAAAATCTTGTCTTTATTTCTTCAAAATTTTAAAGCCATCAGCTCAGCTTGCGGATGATGGAAATGCCAGACACCTAGAAGTCACGGATGTTGAGCTGATGGCTTTTAAACTTTGAAGAAATAAAGACAAGATTTTACGGTTGAGTGCTCCCCTTATTTTTCTTTTCATTGTCATAAGATTATTGAACTACTTTTAAAGGGAGCAGCACCAAGATACCCATATTCACACACCTGTTTAACCTCACATAGTTCCATTCCTTTTATGCACCTGGTGCCGGCACTGATAAGAGGATAGCTGTGCCTGGTACTGAATAGAGCGCTGCGGCCCCTTCGTTCTGCTGATTAGGGAGAGTCCCAGAAGGTAAATCCCCACCAGACCCAATGGCTTCTCCTTAGGAATGGTCATCAATAGTGTTGAGCTGATCTATTAAAGTAACCAACCTTCTCTGAACCCGACCGCTCGACATTTGATTTCCCGCAGCTGCAGAAGGTGGATGCTGCCTAGGGCGTCCTAGAAAACATGGACTCAGCCATAGGTCTTAGGCTGTATCCATGTTTTCCTTGCAGCCCAATGGCTCTATCCAACTTCTGCAGCTGCGGGAAATCAAGTGCCGAGCAGTCGGGTTCGGAGAAAGTTGACGAACTTGAAAAGTTTGACAGGTCTTCTCAATATTAGTCATCAATAGCTGACAATCTGGATGTTCCTGGGGAACCCATATGTGTCTGGGGAGCATTATCCTGTTGGAAGCCATGAGCGAAAACACATGTGGCTGCTAGAGGCCCTGTACATCACTGAGCTATTAGTGTCCCTTGTATGATTACCAGAGGTCAGGCCAGGCTTTTGTCAAGCCATGACTATGCTATTGAAAATCATTACTACAGGAATCACAAATTTAATTTTGGAAGATGAAGTAAATAAATATCATGTTTACTTTTTAAAAACTGCTTTGTGTGTAGCAGTCATAGACCTCTTACCAAGAGGTACACTACACAGAAGTAGCCTCTGAGAACCTTTATCAGTGGGGGAGGCACTCATTTACGCCCTCTTGTGGCAAGAGCTAGTGTCTAATCTAGACCACTAGAGATCGGCGCAACTTGAGCATGCTCAAGTCTGATCGTTCAGCATTTGATTACTGAAGAACATGGATGCACCCCTAGGGGGTCCTGGAAAACATGGATATAGCCATAGACCTCACCTGTAATCATTACATACCTGCCTGAGATATGACTGCATGTTCTGCAACAATCCATAATTTCTATAATTTTTGGGTCAAAAAGTGTTTCACAAAGCCGACACACACAGATGACACGTGTCACCGGCACCTAGGATTAGTCAGACATTTTCCATGTTCGCTGATGCATATTCTACACCACGTTTTCTTTTTATAAATCTGAACAGTTCAGACAAGTTCATATAAATTAAGAGTGACAAGACCACATCCCCATGAGGCTGCAATAGTGAACCCTGAATTGTTACATTTCTAAAGACAAGTACTATGGCCTCCTATTGGCAGGAATTATTTGTAGACATTGCCTATTTAAAGGGAATCTGTCTGTAGGTTTATTCCACCTTAAGGCCAGGTTCAGACTATGTAACTGTGCGGCTGTATTTGCGGCTGTAATTGTGCGGCGGTATTTTTGGTGGTTCATGCGTAGGCTGGAAAGTATAGGATATACGGCTGCACAGTGCACACTATGTATGAATCTACGGCCCGATCGTAAACGGACCCGTAAAAAATGAACAAGACCATTGTTTGCGGCTGGACATGCGGCCGAGGATTGACAGGCGGTCCGTACGGAGTACTTCAAAAATAGCCGGCAATGATGCCGAATGCCGATGCCTCTAATAGTTAATATATTAAATTAATAAAACACATTTTCTTTGTAATAAAATCCCTTTCGTTGGTCAATAATTTAATTCTAACGAATCCATCATTTGGCAATTAAATATACTGTTAAAATAAATAGATATATAAAAAAATGTATATTTATATATATATTTATTTTTTGACAGTATATTTAATTGCACAATGATGGATTCGTTAGAATTAAATTATTGACCAACGAAACTGAATTTATTTCATCGAAAATGTGTTTTATGAATTAAATATTAATTAGTACAGGAAGCTCCATAAGCCGTTAATTCATATTGCCGGCAATAGAGCTTTCTGTACTAATCATCACTTTACTTTAATGAAAACATCAAATGTTTCTTCTAATTATGTTATGACAATAGCATTATTAGAAGAAACATTTAGAATTATATGTGCGCTCAGCTGATTGGCTGATCGGCTGAGCGCACATATAATTAGCCGGTCCGCAGTACAGTCACTTCATTGTGCTGCGGACCAGCGAAGAGGACACATCGGGGTGAGTATACAGCTCTCCCCACCCCCTCCCCAGCACTGCACCCCTCCCAGCAAGGAAGGGGGGGTCAGTTAACCCCTTCCTTGCTGGGATGGGTGCAGTCTGACATCAGTCTGGCCCCCAAGGGGTTAAGGGGGATGCAATACATCCTCCCTTAACCCCTTGGGGGCCAGACTGTAAGCAGCGATCTGTAAAGATGCTGCATACTGTAAGGTGCACAACACCGCTCACAATGATGGGTGTTGTGCTCCTGTTTGTGTGTTTTTTGTGTGTTTCTCCCTTTTTGTTTTTCAGATATCGGTATCCTGTGGATTACGTCGGATTTCGTGGACTACGTCGATGACCAGCGTTTTTTTAATGTTTTTTTTTAATAAAATGGTCAATGAGGGGTGTGGGGGTGTTTTTATTTGAATAAAAATTTTTTTTAACTTGTGTCTTGTCTTTATTTCTTTACTTTATAGACTTAGTAGTGGAAGCCGTCTAATAGACGGAATCCATTACTAAGTTGGGGCCTAGTGTTAGCCGGTATAAAATGGCTAACACTAACCCCCTATTATTACCCCAGTACCCAATGCCACCAGGGGTACTGGGAAGAGCCGGGTGCCAGTGGTCCCGGAGCGTCAAAATTGGCGCTCCTGGACTGGGCGGCAGCAGGCTGGTAAGATTTAGGCTGGGGAGGGCCTAAACCAATGGCTCTTCCCACCCTGGTGTTACCAGGCTGCTGTCGTTTGGTTTTTAACCCGGCTGGTTATAAAAATAGGGGGGACCCTATGCGTTTTTTTTTTAAAATAAATAAATAAATAATTAAAAAAAAACGCATAGGGTCCCCCCTATTTTTATAACCAGCCGGGTTAAAAACCAAACGACAGCAGCCTGGTAACACCAGGGTGGGAAGAGCCATTGGTTTAGGCCCTCCCCAGCCTAAATCTTACCAGCCTGCTGCCGCCCGGTCCAGGAGCGCCAATTTTGACGCTCCGGGACCACTGGCACCCGGCTCTTCCCAGTACCCCTGGTGGCATTGGGTACTGGGGTAATAATAGGGGGTTAGTGTTAGCCATTTTATACCGGCTAACACTAGGCCCCAACGGCTTCCACTACTAAGTCTATAAAGTAAAGAAATAAAGACAAGACACAAGTTAAAAAAAAAATTTATTCAAATAAAAACACCCCCACACCCCTCATTGACCATTTTATTAAAAAAAAAAACATTAAAAAAACGCTAGTCATCGACGTAGTCCACGGAATCCGACGTAATCCTCAGGATACCGATATCTGAAAAACAAAAAGGGAGAAACACACAAAAAACACACAAACAGGAGCACAACACCCCTCATTGTGAGCGGTGTTGTGCTCCTTACAGTATGCAGCATCTTTACAGATCGCTGCTTACAGTCTGGCCCCCAAGGGGTTAAGGGAGGATGTATTGCATCCCCCTTAACCCCTTGGGGGCCAGACTGATGTCAGACTGCACCCATCCCAGCAAGGAAGGGGTTAAGTGACCCCCCCCCCCCCTTCCTTGCTGGGAGGGGTGCAGTGCTGGGGAGGGGGTGGGGAGAGCTCTATACTCACCCCGATGTGTCCTCTTCGCTGGTCCGCAGCACAATGAAGTCACTGTACTGCGGACCGGCTAATTATATGTGCGCTCAGCCGATCAGCCAATCAGCTGAGCGCACATATAATTCTAAATGTTTCTTCTAATAATGCTATTGTGATAACATAATTAGAAGAAACATTTGATGTTTTCATTACAGTAAAGTGACGATTAGTACAGAAAGCTCTATTGCCGGCAATATGAATTAACGGCTTATGGAGCTTCCTGTACTAATTAATATTTAATTAATAAAACACATTTTCGATGAAATAAATTCAGTTTCGTTGGTCAATAATTTAATTCTAACGAATCCATCATTGTGCAATTAAATATACTGTCAAAAAATAAATATATATATAAATATACATTTATTTATATATCTATTTATTTTAACAGTATATTTAATTGCAAAATGATGGATTAGTTTAAATTTAATTAGTGAACAACGAAAGGCACTTTATTACAACGAAAATGTGTTTTATTATTTTAATAGATTAACCATGAGAGACATCGGCATTAGTGCAGAGGATCGCAAACCCCGCTAATAGCGATTCATGTAAACTGTTTCTCTGCTTTCCCAGATGCATCCAGAGGTGTTTGCATCACTTTCTTAAGATTTTATTTGTTATTTTTAGTTGAACCAGATTTCCAAGTAAATGACCGTATGTTTTGAGCCGCATGTCCATTTTTTCCCACGGCCGGAGTTTCATCCGCACATTTACAGCCGCATAAAAAATACAGCCGCACAGTTACATAGTGTGAACCTAGCCTAAATGAGCATAAACTAGTGACATAAATGCAGAACAGATCGGTGTATTACTTAGACTGGGTTCACACTGCAATTTCGCAATCTGTTCAACGTATAGGTTTTATAAAAAAAAAAAGGGATGCAATTGTGTGTCATCCATTTGGATTCGTTTTTCCATTGAGTTCCATTACTAAAAGAAAAAAATGGATGCGTTTTTTTAATGGACACAAAAGTAGCGTTGACTACGTTTTTCTGTCCATTAAAAGTAACCAATTAAAAATGGACACGTTAAACAGATTTCAAAAACACAGTGTGAATCCAGCTGTTCAGCCGTTCTCCTAATATGCAGGAGAATAGGATTCTTGCCACACCCCTCCCCTCGCCCTCCAGCTGCTGATTGACAGTTGACTGCCTATACAAAGCATGGATAGATAAATGTCAATTCGCAGATGATAATCAGAGTTTTCTGCTTCTCATGAATATCCAGGACTACTGAGCACATGCACACAATGGAGAGGACTACTTATTATCCATGTTACTCAGGAGAATATCTCTGGATCATCTGCACAGAACAATGTAAGTGATTCATCATCCTGTTCAGCTTCTCTGTCACTAGTTTATGCTACTCTGAGATGGGACAGCATAAACCTGCTGACAGAGTCTCTTTAAAATTGTAAACGTGCATGAGCCACATATGGGTTAGGTTGGGTTCTTACTGTTTTTTCATCCTTTTTTTTATGCTTTTTTTTTTATAAAAAAAGAAAGGAAAAACAGATTCATTGCGTGCATTCATTTTGATCCATTTTTCCATTTACTTCCATGATAAAAAAAAGGATCAAAACGCATGTTTTGATCCACATTTTTGTGAACATTAAAAAAATGGATGTTCTTTGATCCTTCGTTATAATTGAAGTTAATGGAAAAACGGATCAAAATGGATGCACACATATGTATCGGTTTTTTCATCTGTTTATGCAAAGAAAAGATGAAAAGAACGCATTGCAAAAAACACAAAAATGTGGCAGATCACGTTTTTTTGGATGTAAAAAAAAAAAAAATGAATGCGGAAAAATGGATCAAAACGGATACGCACAATTGCATCCGTTTTTTCCATCCATATTTGCAAAAAACGGATGACAAAACAGAGGGAAAAACGGATGCATTGGTGTGTATCCGTTTTGATCCGTTTTTCCATTGACTTTCATTATAATTATAAAAAAAAGTAGTGTGAACCCAGCCATACCTCTATTCTCGCCAATAGTCAGCGCTTCAGAAAGAATAAGGGTCCTATTACACAGAGCGATTTTTAATTATTAACGACTAATAATATATTATCGCAAGCGATATTGTTTATCGTTGACTTGAAATCGTTCACCATATTACACAGATTAGAACGATGGTCGTTAGTAACGATCGTCACTACGATCATTATTGCGATTGTTGCTATGATCCTTTATATCAGGGGTACTCAACAACTTTTAGTGAAGGTCCACTTACCGGGGTCTTTTGTCAGGTGAAGGTCCGAGCTGAACATCAGTAGGAAACGTGTTTTGTTACTTTTCACAAACGTTGTTGAACTATTTACATACAGAATTGCTGCTTATAAGTGGGGAAACTGTCATTTTCTCTCTCTCACCAGCCCTTTAAAATTAGGTACACAGGGGGTGACTGCCTTAGTAGTATATAGCTCCCCCTGTAGTATATAGCCCCCATGTGCGCTCTCCCCCTGTAGTATATAGCCCCTGTGCGCTCTCCCCCTGTAGTATATAGCCCCTGTGCGCTCTCCCCCAGTAGTATATAGTCCTCCCTGTGCACTCTCCTCCTGTAGTATATAGCTCCCCTGTGCTCTCTCCCAGTATATAGCCCCCCTGTGCTCTCTCCCTGTATATAGCCCCCCTGTGCTCTCTCCTAGTATATAGCCCCCCTGTACTCTCTCCCAGTATATAGCCCCCCTGTGCTCTCCGCCAGTATACAGGCCCCCTGTGCTCTCTCCCCCTGTATATACTGTAGCCTCCCTGTGCTCTCTCCCCCTGTATAGAGCCCCCCTGTGCTCTCTGCCAGTATACAGGCCCCCTGTGCTCTCTCCCCCTGTATATAGCCCCCGTGTGCGCTCTCCCAGTATATAGCCCCCCTGTGCTCTCTCCCAGTATATAGCCCCCGTGTGCGCTCTCCCAGTATATAGCCCCCCTGTGCTCTCTCCCAGTATATAGCCCCCCTGTGCTCTCTCCCAGTATATAGCCCCCTGTGCTCTCTCCCAGTATATAGCCCCCGTGTGCTCTCTCTCAGTATATAGCCCCCTGTGCTCTCTCCCATTATATAGCCCCCCCTGTGCTCTCTCCCAGTATGTAGCCCCCCCGTGTTCTCTCCCAGTATATAGCCCCCCTGTGTTCTCTCCCCCTGTATATAGCCCCCCTGTGCTCTCCGCCAGTATACAGGCCCCCTGTGCTCTCTCCCAGTATGTAGCCCCCCTGTGTTCTCTCCCAGTATATAGCCCCCCTGTGTTCTCTCCCCCTGTATATAGCCCCCCTGTGCTCTCCGCCAGTATACAGGCCCCTTGTGCTCTCTCCCCCCGTATATAGCCCCCCTCTGCAGGGCTGTCTTAACAGCATTATGGGCCCCTGGGCAGAGGTGCGAATTGGGCCCCACCCCCCACGGCCGCCGTAGATACTTGCGAGCGCTCATAGATACTTACTGTGCAGGGAGCAGTGCCGCAGCCGGGGTCCGGGCAGCTGGCCGCCGCGGTCCGGGTTCAGACCGCGGTCCGCCAGTTGAGGACCCCTGCTTTATACGTTCTGATCCCAGCAAAACAATGAACAATGTGCAATTACACTGAACGATTAGTGAACAAATGCGGAACTTGAGCGAAGGAATGTGGAATTACAGCGAACAATTAGCGAACGATTAACGACAATTTTAGGTTCAGATCTAAATCAACGATCAGCGACATACAAACGATTTTCCGATCGTTGCCTGCAATTACACAGAACGATTATCGTTTAAATTTGAACAATATTACGATTTTTTTGCATGATAATCGTCCCGTGTAATAGGGCCCTAATACTCTCCATGGGCTTCATGAATAACCTACAAGGATATCGCAATAGCCTTGATTTTTGACCTCTCCAATCTTTATTAATTTCTTTTAAATAAATCCATATTCTGACTTTCTTCTAGCTACAGTTAAAGTAAATTAGAAAATGTAAAACATAATTTAGTACGGAGCTGTGGACCCTTTCATTGTGTGCCATAAAATATCGAATAATGGAGCCCAGGGTTGGAGTTAGGCCAAGCATTGTAGTTGTACCTTAATTTTCCAATGCTGAGAAACCGTGTCAAAACCCAGCACAGTGTCCGTCTGGAGACCTTCACAAAGCCGTGTGACTTGGCCAAGATGTAAGATGCGGGAATGTGTAAATTATCGGCAGTGTTTGTTTTGTAATATTAGGAAGTAAAAACACAGTGGTCCGTGTTTCTAGGATTCCTCCATTTTGTTTCATGTCATTGTGTGTTATGTGGGATCTTACACAGGCAAATATTTTCCTCCCAAGTGTCTTGGTTATATTTCCAACAAGCAGAAGGCTTGAGAGATGTGGTGGAAACACCCTGTCCTGGCATTTACCATTCACTTACTGGAAGAAACTGTAGACTTTAGAGACATTGAACATTATCCTCTGACATGTTCCACTTAGACTCTGCCTGTAATTGCTTTACTGGACGGGTAAATTTCAATTTGAAAATGTATAAATATTTCTAAAACCTCTGATCCTAGATAGCTGTTGCTATGATAGTGTTAATTGTGTTAGTGTTAATTTTCCACCATTGACAGTAGGGGACGTTGGTGGATCAGTGGTGTAATACCAATGTTCTCCCAGGACAGCAGTGGACATTGGTAAATGAGTACCCAGTGAGGTAGTAAGATGGACACTGTCGGGGAGATTTATCAAACATGGTGCAAAGTGAAACCGGCTCAGTTGCCCCTAGAAACCAATCAGATTCCACCTTTCATTTTCCAAACAATATGTGAGGAATGTAAAGTGGAATCTGATTGGTTGCTAGGGGCAACTGAGCCAGTTTCACTTTACACCATGTTTGATAAATCTCACCCTATGTTCACTGTGACTTCCTATAATGCAGACCAAGCACTTAGTGACTTCCTATAATGCACACCCAGCACCCAGTGACTTCCTATAATGCACACCCAGCACCCAGTGACTTCCTATAAAGCACACCCAGCACCCAGTGACTTCCTATAATGCAGACCCAGCACCCAGTGACTTCCTATAATGCAGACCAAGCACTTAGTGACTTCCTATAATGCACACCCAGCACCCAGTGACTTCCTATAATGTACACCCAGCACCCAGTGACTTCCTATAATGCACACCCAGCACCCAGTGACTTCCTATAATGCACACCCAGCACCCAGTGACTTCCTATAATGCACACCCAGCACCCAGTGACTTCCTATAATGCACACCCAGCACCCAGTGACTTCCTCTAATGCACACCCAGCACCCAGTGACTTCCTATAATGCACACCCAGAGCATAGTGACTTCCTATAATGCACGCCCAGCACCCAGTGACTTCCTATAATGCACACCCAGCACCCAGTGACTTCCTATAATGCACACCCAGCACCCAGTGACTTCCTATAATGCACACCCAGCACCCAGTGACTTCCTATAATGCACACCCAACACCTAGTGACTTCCTATAATGCACACCCAGCACCCAGTGACTTCCTATAATGCACACCCAGCACCCAGTGACTTCCTATAATGCACACCCAGCACCCAGTGACTTCCTATAATGCACACCCAACACCTAGTGACTTCCTATAATGCACACCCAGCACCCAGTGACTTCCTATAATGCACACCCAGCACCCAGTGACTTCCTATAATGCACACCCAGCACCCAGTGACTTCCTATAATGCACACCCAGCACCCAGTGACCTGGTATAATGAACAACCCAACCAAAGAAAGGTTCATAGGAGGCCTCCTATGAACCTTTCTTTGGTTGGATTGTTTACTGCAGCCTAACAAGCTCTTAGGCTTGGAGTGCACCTCCCTACGTACCGCACAGACACAACCAAGAACAGGTATACAGCGAGATTTCATTCAGCGTATTTATTTGGGTTGATGCGATGAATTTATATTTTTATTACGTATAATGAACAACAGTCACCCAGTTACTCGGTATACTGGACAATGGCTTCACTGCTCCCACAGAAAACCACCCACAATCCTCCCTGCTCTCCTCTCTGTCCCTATCGCTCTGTATTTCTCTCCTTGCTCTAACTACTTACTGCAACCTACTCTCCACTATACACATTGTAAGCTATCCTGTGCGGCCGCCATGTTTAGCAAATTTGCGAAGCGAATCTGACGAATTAGCAAATTGGTACAAAGCAGATTTATTGGCCGATTTGCTGCGAATTGGAATTAGTCAGATTCGCTTTACTCATCTCTAGTCAGGAATAAAGATATATGAAAGAACTCTACAGAACTGCAAACTTATAGAAGTGGTCTTCTATAAGGTTGGAACCTTTTAGAAGAGGTGGCCGGGGTGTATACATGGTGCCAAGAAATACAAGGGGTCCAGATGAGTATGGCGCGGGACACTGGTTCCTCAGTGCCATGATGTCTACAGGGAGAGAACTCTGTTTGTTATGGTGCAGTGTCTTATTTGCCCTGCTGTTCTCTTCCATGTATCCATCAGACACGGACGCCCAGGTTTGACTGAAAATTCGTGAAGCTCGCAAAAAGAATTTCTGACTTCTTCGCTCATCTCTAGTCACATTATATACCAGGGGAAAAAAATTATCAAAAAATCCCAGTGGATAGCTCATCAGTATGTTTTGCTCGGAAAACCCCTTTAAGGGGTTAAATGGCATTGGCAGTACATTGCTTAACACAGTGTGAAAATAGCCTGATCCTAAATATATTCAATGATGTTGATGTGTGGCCCGGGGTGGTAAATCCATTGTTCTGAGAATGCCAGCAGCCTTTTTTTTCTTAAATATTTATTGTGATAAAATATTTATGATAAATAAGTCTTGATCTTCACAGCGGCTTCTTGAGGTCACTATTTCACAGTGCAATTTTTTTTTCTCAATTCAATATTTTCTAGGCGGTAGTCCATGCTATAAAGATTTGCTCTTATTTCAGGATTCCTTCAGTCAAGCACAAATTCCTCTTCACCTGCCACAAATGTGCACTAGTCCTTCACCATGTTTGACTGGATCCAAGATCTGTCCTGGGGTCCATTCGGCAGGTGATGCAGTTATGGTCCTAAAAAACAACTTTTAAACTTGCAGCCCTGTATCAAACTGGCCTGGCCTAGAGTGTCTGTACATTAGGCTGGCACAACCTCTCTGTCCCTCCTATCCACCCTCTTCATCATTAGAAAATCCCCAGGCAGGTATTCTCCTATTCCTCACCTGTGTAAGCACGACACAACATTGTTAAGGCGCCTGTGCAGTGTTCACTGCAGAGGAATAGGAAAAATCCCGCCAGTGGCATTCCTAATGATGAAGAGGGTGGGGAGGAGGGACGGTGCAAGGTTAGGACACATATACTCTAGGCCAGGCCAGTTTGACACAGGGCTGCAAGTTTAAAAGTTGTTTTTTTAGGACAACAACTGCATCACCTGCTGAACGGACCCCAGGACAGATCTTGGATTAAAAGCAGCTATCCGAAGGTACAAGTGGTTTGGGGGGAACAGATTGTGGGAACAGAGTCGCTTTAAATAGACACTGTCATTTCAACAGACTTTGCATAGATCAATAGTGCAAGTAAATATAAAAAACGGACAAAAATGCTTCCATCTCCTGTTATCAAGCAACTTACCTTAACTTCCTCCCTGCTAAACTGTCTTCCTTTTTGAAAAATCGGCTTAGCAATGACATTTGTTTACTAGTTACTTTTTAGGGATCAAATTAACACCAATAAAAGGAGGAGTGCTTGGGAACACACACACACTGCAAAGGGAAAGACAGCTTTATACCTACTTGTCCACATTCCTGGGTGTCTTTCTCACTTCTCACCGCAGACGCTGCTGGCACTTCCGAGTTGGTCTCTGAAGTGATAGGCCGCTCAGCCAATCACTAACCGTGGCTCTGTCCCGTCTCAGACAGTGATTGGCTGAGCAGCCTGTCACTTCTGAGACTGTCTCAGTAGTGGCAGTGGCTGCTGCAGGGAGTGGTCAGAAGCTAAAAGGACACCGGGTAACGCGGACAGGTAAATATAAAGTTTATTGTTTTACATTTTTAAAGCAAGGCTGCATGGACATCGCTAATGATGTCCATGCATTCCTTGCTAAATGATCATTGAGCCATCTAAAAAGCTCAGTTTGTAAGGACTTATCTAGCAGATCGGTGCTCACTTACACTCCTTAGACCTACAGCCAAGTAAAGATTTAGAATATAGCCCTTGGCCCATGTGCCCGACCCATAGACACTGGTTCCCCCATCATATTCTGTTGTGAAATTTTCCTTATCTCCCCAGTGCTGATGGAGAACAGTTCTCAGATCTATCTGCAACCAATAGAATCATTATTGATTCCTACTAATTGTGCCAGTTAAATATATTTGATTGGAATGTATTCGCACCACACGTGATGAGACGGAGCGTATTACCGATTCCCTCTAGATTTATGGTGCCTGGCAACGTGTCAGGATATGTTATAACACACATAACGTTCTTTGCGAAATGGACAGAATATATGCCCAGAGTGTTGGTAACCAGATAAGCAATTATCTCAGCGTATAGGATCAGATACCTTCTATAGCGCCACCTGATCTATATCGCATAGGTGGTCATCTTGCAAAAATGACTTGTTAAGCAGATATCTGATCCGGATGCTTCTGTTTCACTCTGACTTTGGCACTGACATTGGAATGATACAGCAAACAACTTCCATAGTGTGTGTACAATAAGAGGTATAACTTAAAGCGATGTACTAGTGGTACATTCACTTTAAAGAGGTTAGGATTCAAGGATAGGGTTGAGCCAAAATATCAGGTGCACCTCTTAGACCAGGGATGGGGAACATTCAGCCCTCCAGCTGTTACACAACTACAATGTCCATCATGTATGGGCAGCCAAAGCTTTGGTTATCCAAGCATTACAGAAATTGTAGTTTTGTAACAGCTGAAGGGCTGAATGTTCAACATCCCTGCCGTAGACAAAAGAAACAATGGGGGATTTATCAAACATGGTGTAAAGTGAAACTGGCTCAGTTGCCCCTAGCAACCAATCAGATTCCATCTTTCATTTTCCAAAGAGTCTGTGAGGAATGAAAGGTGGAATCTGATTGGTTGCTAGGGGCAACTGAGCCAGTTTCACTTTACAACATGTTTGATAAATCTCCCCCAATGTTTTTGTAAAAGGTTAGACCCTCTTTTATTTAAAGATGCCCATACATCTTATACAAAAGTTAGCCAAACCTGCCACTGTCATTGGGTTCAGCCAGCACAATAAGGCGTATGAGGGTCTCCTGACAGATGATGTCAGTGGAGAGAAGGGCAGGGTGCTGGATTTTTGACATTTGACCTCTTTGCTCTTGGAGAAAATTGGCACCAGAGCAGTCTGATTGTGGTCTACCCTTCCTGATAGGGAACACAAACCATTCATGTTGGCTGAACAGGCAAATGCCCACTTTTGCTAAGCACAGAGTACAAAATGTCATTCAGACATTTTTTTTTTAATTTCCTCCAGTATGTTTTAAAAAAAATAGCTAAGAGCAAGAGTTAAGAAAAAATTAAAAAAATGTTAAACAATTAAAAAAAAATAAAACAATGAGACATGAAGCCTTGCGACTACATTGGAAACTGGATCCTCATTCACGGCAAAAGTTTCTTCCAGTCGCCGAAATATAAATCCAAACTTTATTCATTCCGAGTATAAAATGACATGACATCCAAAAAGAGGAAAGAAGAATAATTAAAAAAAAAAAAGTAAAGACTCATCAGCACTGTTCCCCAGAGGAAGCTTTGCAGGCAGAGATACACGTAGGGCAACAGACTGCTTGTTGTTCACCTAGTTATTTATTTCCAATATTTCCTATATTCATTTTTTTTTTATTATTTTTGTTGTCTATCTTTTTTTTTCTCACATTACTTTGTACTTTGTTACAGTATTGCTTGATCTTATGATGGGTCTGTGCAGCAGAACCACTTCATCATGGTGAATCTTAAGGTTGTTTTTTTAAAGTTTTTTAACTGACTGTTTTATTATGTGCTGTTTTTGCCTGTGGTTTTATAAATACTGTTTATTTCTGCTCTTCAGACCTTTTCACATCCACAGTGTAGCGAGCATCTTGAGCTATCGATCCCTCCATATTGGCATCATTTACCATATAGTAGTTAAAAAGGCGGACAGGATGAAATGTAATAATAAATACATTACTGACTGCTACGTTTACAAATGGCACAAGTAGCTATGACCTCAGTGGCTGATATCAGAAACTGCTAAGCCATCATCAATGAAAGTTACCTGTGTTGGTCGCATAAATTGATATTGATTTTTCAATAAATTTAGATGCCAAGATCGATATGGACACAACATCACTTTCAGGGCTTTCGAGACTTTACAACGGGGCTCATTCCAAAACTCTAAAAAGTTTGTCACATGGCACCGTATAATGGCTAAAAATGGAAGCCACATTTGATATACAGTATGGGTTAACATGGCTGAGGCAAAGAGGAAAAATTAGTTTTTTGTTTCTTTGCTCCAAAATTGGGTTCACACTACGTTTTTGCAGTCCTTTTTTTTTCATCCATTTTTGCAAAAAAAAAAAAAAAATGATAGAAAAACAGATGCAATTGTGTGCATCTGTTCTGATCTGTTTTACTATTGACTTCTATTATTAAAAAAAAAAACGGATTACGACAGATACGTTTTTTTTTTAAGTGTAAACAAAAATGTGGTCGACCACATTTTTTGTATACGCTAAAAAAAACACATGCATAATTGCATCCATTTTTCTATCTCTTTTTTATTTTCTTTTTGCAAAATCGGATGAAAAAAACAGACTTCTGGGTTCACACTGCGTTTCTGCAGTCCATTTTTTTTGTGATGGAAAAACAGATGCATTTGTGTGCATCCGTTTCGATCCCTTCTTCCATTGACTTCCATTATTAAAAAAAATGGATCAAAGGGCATGTTTTTTAACCTACACAAAAATCAGCTACTTTTTTGTGTACATAAAAAAAAATATGAGTTTTGATCCTTTTTTTATTTTTTTTTTTACAATGGAAGTCAATGGAAAAACGGATGCACATAATTGCATACAGACTGCAAAAATGTAGTGTGAACCCAGCCTAACCTGGCTTTAAAAAAGGGCCATACAGTCCGTGGACAAATATAGCGTTTTCTGGGAATACAATAAATGTCAGGAATGTCAGGTGAATCTCCCAAGGTTTGTAAAAGTCCATGTAAAGTATATTGAGGAACAGATCCCTGGGCACTGTGCTTGGTGGACGGGCTGGGTACATAGTGCTGGTCTCTAGGTCGCTCAGTGTACATGAGCAGGGATGAAACTAATCTGAAACTACTCACAAACTTTACATTCTAACAAATCTGAATTGTTTTATGGAATTCTGACTGAATCCAATTCATGCCAAAACAATTTGCTTATCTCTCCTCCTGCATTATACTGCTCTGGCCGCGGGTCATGAATGTGCTGGCTCCCAGTCTCTTAAAGGGTGTGCTCCATTCCTGTGACCTCGGCCAATGACAAAGGCTCAAAGCTTTTTAAAGACACTCTCCAATCACTCTGTGTCCATGGGGTTCCTGCTGTCAGCAAACATGTTCATTCTCCTAATGTTACTTACCTGACCTGTATTTTTCATCATCTGCTGCCCATCCCAACCTCAGACCAGCTACTGGTTGTAAATGTGCTCCACCTGCCGTAACCCGTGCACTGCTCCGGCCTGACACCTCGCCACCATGTCCTTAACTCAATTCCCCATCCGTTTTCCAGCCTTTGTTTATTGTGATAAAGCTCCAGTACATCAGTGCTTGGGCTACAGTCATTGGCCTTAATGGTCCATCTTTAGGCTATGTTCACACTACGTATTTGACCGGCCGTTCCGTGACTCCGGCCGGGTCACGGAACGGCCGGTCTCAGCCCGGATCATCACGGCCAGTACTTAAGTACCGGCCGGATGATCTTTCCGGCCACGGAGCTCTGATGCGGGCACAAGAGCGCGCCCGCATCAGAGCTTCCCATAGCACAGAGTGAAGCAAGCGGCCGAAGCCGCTCGCTTCACTGTGTGAACTAACAGGTCCTTCTGCGGGCGGAATTCATTGAATTCCGTATGCAAATAATGGACCTGTCAGTTATTTGCGGCGCCGTATGGGAACCGGCCGGAGCGTATACAATGTGTGTACGCTCCGGCCGGGATCCCATAGCAAATAATGATATGTTCCACCCCGCAAATCTACGGCTGTAGTTCTGCGGCGAGAACTACGGCCGTAGATTTACGTAGTGTGAACATAGCCTTAGGTTGGAAGAGTATTGGTGGTGGAAATACCGCATTTATTTGAAAATAAGACCTACCCCCAAAATAAGACCTAGCTTCCATTTGCAGGCTTGGAGTAGGCTTGAAATATAAGCCCTATTCCTAAAATAAGCCCTAGTTATAGTCAGCTGACCAGATCCCTGACACTAGGTGGCTGAGCATCAACCAATCAGTGACAGACCTGTTATTCTCCACCCCCAACTGCTCAACTCCATCTGCAGGGGAGGCAGGAGGGGTAAGAAGATGCACAGTAGGGACATTGAATATGGGGATAGAGGGTATGTGGGGGCCAACTACAGAGGTCAGGGGGGTGTATGGGGGGAATACCTGTAAAGGGGGGATGTATACAGTATGGGAGAACAACTACAGAGGGGAGGGACGTATACAGTATTGGGGGGACTACCTGCACAAGGGGGATCTGTACAGTATGGGGTAACAACTTCAGAGGAGGGAGGGAGGTATATAGTATGGAGACTAACTATACAATGGGGATGTATACAGTATGAGGGAACAGCTACAAAGGGGGATGGATACAGTATGGGGGAACAACTACGGAGAGGGAGGGGAGGTATACAATATGGGGGGCTTACTTCAGAGGGGGAGGGGTGTATACAGTATGTGGGAACAACTACAGAGAGGGAGGTATAAAGTATTGGGGTGCCCTATTGCAGAGGGTGGAAATATACAGTATGGGGGAACAACTACAGAGGGCGGTAGGCAGGCGTACAGTACAGAGACTATCTGCAGAAAGGATGTATACAGTATGGGGGAACAACTACGGAGGAGGAGGGAGGTATACAGTATGGGGGAACAATACAGAGGGGGGATGGGGCTATACAGTATAGGGAACACTTACAGAGGGGGGTATACAGTATGTGGAACAACTACAGAGGGGGAGGGAGGTATACAGTATGGGGGGAACAACTACAGAGGGGGGGTATACAGTATGGGGGGAACAACTACAGAGGGGGGAGGTATACAGTATGGGGGGTCTTACTGCAGAGGGGGATGTATACAGTATGGGGGAACAACTACAGAGGGGGGAGGTATACAGTATGGGGGAACAACTACAGAGGGGGGGGGTATACAGTATGGGGGAACAACTACAGAGGGGGGAGGTATACAGTATGGGGGAACAACTACAGAGGGGGGGGGTATACAGTATGGGGGAACAACTACAGAGGGGGGAGGTATACAGTATGGGGGGTCTTACTGCAGAGAGGGATGTATACAGTATGGGGGAACAACTACAGAGGGGGGAGGTATACAGTATAGGGAACACTTACAGAGGGGGGTATACAGTATGTGGAACAACTACAGAGGGGGAGGGAGGTATACAGTATGGGGGGAACAACTACAGAGGGGGGGGTATACAGTATGGGGGGAACAACTACAGAGGGGGGAGGTATACAGTATGGGGGAACAACTACAGAGGGGGGGTATACAGTATGGGGGAACAACTACAGAGGGTGGAGGTTTACAGTATGGGGGGTCTTACTGCAGAGGGGGATGTATACAGTATGGGGGAACAACTACAGAGGGGGGAGGTATACAGTATGGGGGAACAACTACAGAGGGGGGGGTATACAGTATGGGGGAACAACTACAGAGGGGGGAGGTATACAGTATGGGGGAACAACTACAGAGGGGGGAGGTATACAGTATGGGGGAACAACTACAGAGGGGGGGTATACAGTATGGGGGAACAACTACAGAGGGGGGAGGTATACAGTATGGGGGGAACAACTACAGAGGGGGGGGTATACAGTATGGGGGAACAACTACAGAGGGGGAGGTATACAGTATGGGGGAACAACTACAGAGGGGGGAGGTATACAGTATGGGGGAACAACTACAGAGGGGGGGTATACAGTATGGGGGAACAACTACAGAGGGGGGAGGTATACAGTATGGGGGGAACAACTACAGAGGGGGGGGGTATACAGTATGGGGGGAACAACTACAGAGGGGGGAGGTATACAGTATGGGGGAACAACTACAGAGGGGGGGTATACAGTATGGGGGGAACAACTACAGAGGGGGGGTATACAGTATGGGGGAACAACTACAGAGGGGGGAGGTATACAGTATGGGGGGTCAACTACAGAGGGGGGAGGTATACAGTATGGGGGGTCTTACTGCAGAGGGGGATGTATACAGTATGGGGGAACAACTACAGAGGGGGGAGGTATACAGTATGGGGGGTCTTACTGCAGAGGGGGAGGTATACAGTATGGGGGAACAACTACAGAGGGGGGAGGTATACAGTATGGGGGAACAACTACAGAGGGGGGAGGTATACAGTATGGGGGGTCTTACTGCAGAGGGGGATGTATACAGTATGGGGGAACAACTACAGAGGGGGGAGGTATACAGTATGGGGGAACAACTACAGATGAGGGAGGTATACAGTATGGGGAAACAACTACAGAGGGGGAGGGAGGTATACAGTGTGGGGGGTACTTACTGCAGAGGGGGAGGGAGGTATACTGAATAGGGGAAGAACTACCCCCTAATTACCTAACTACAGGGAAACCTACAATATAGAGCCTACAGTATGGCGGGACATATCGTGTTTCTCCAACAATAAGACCTACCCCGAAATTGAGCCCTAGCTTTTTTTCAGAGAAAAAACATAATATAAGGCCCTGTCTCAGAAATCAATATAGGCTGTGACCTTACAGTCTGACTACCTTAGCACTGACTGTATAGTATAAGACTATGCAAGAACATACGCTATTAAAAAGTAAAATGGTGTCTTCCAGTTGTCAGTTTATTTGTAAGTTTCCAAGAGGCACAAGGCAAATTTCTAGAGAAGGTGCTCTAGTATTATTTCACTGGAATTGCAAATATTTATCAAGAGAAACCCGTCGGGAGATGTAACTGGCTCTCTTAAAGACTTTAGTGTCACAAAAAGCAGCAAACCAGATAGATTTTTTTTCTCCCTGAATCAAACTACTCGACAGGCACTGGAAGCCATGTTAACACTTCAGGCTGCCATTCCTAACTTATTGAAAAGTTATGTGTGTATTTGTCTAAAATACTTTCATATTTTATCTACATCTATTAAATTTCCTATAGTAAGTGGAAAATAATAACCATGGACAAGAAAAAGAGCTTTATAAAATGGCTAAATAGGAATAAAGAAACCATTTGTGTCATTGTGCCCAGCGGCAAGATGGCTGACTGCCGAACGCAACAAGCCGATATTTCATGGACTATAATGCGTCCGATTAAGCCGGCGTCCTATTTATGCCAATGTAAATGCTTCTTGTTTTTATGATAGATTCTCCTTAATTGTAGCTTTTGGCTTTGGTATAAATCTAGTGCATAGTCAGCGGGGGAGGGGGTAGCTGAATGATAGAGTACTCCTACAGCTACAACACTTATCTCCAATCTTTGGCAGGTGTGAATGCTACAACTTCTGCCATGTCTAGTCAGTGCATGCTGGGATTTGTTGTAGTTTTGCAACAGCAAAAGAGCCACAGGTTGGAAATCCCTGTGCTAGAAGAACCATCTGTCCAGGATAATTGGTCAACGTTCAAAAATTACAAATTGAAAAATTAAAAAATTTCCACAAAAATTTACCTAGGAAATCAAATAGAAATTCTGGCGGTGTTTCCTGATTTGGTATTACAGTTTATCACACAATATAAATATCTTAAAGAGATATTGCCACCTGTAAACAAGGATTCTCCGGCCCCTCTGGCAATTGCGACTGTTATATGGCGCCAAAATAATGGCCGCCAAAAAAGGTGGTTGTAAATCGGCCCAAAAAAGATTATATGGGAACAAAGCCCACATGTAAGGGCCTGTTGTTTCTTCTACTGTGTTCTGTAGTGTACACATGTGCTACACAACTTTTACAGCTATTAGGACATACAAGTTTTTTATTGCTTTTTATTCAGTTTTGCACGTGTTTGTGTATGCCTATCTGTATGTGTGTATGTATCTGTGTGTGTACAGTATCTGTAGTTGTGTGAATATCTGTGTGTGTGTGTGTGTGTATCTGTGTGTATATCTGTATGTGCGTGTGTGTGTATCTGTGTATGTGTATCTGTATGTGTGTATATCTGTATGTGTGTGTATCTGTGTGTGTATATCTGAATGTGTGTGTGTGTGGTTACAAAAATAGCATTTCTGGCATTATGTATTTGTTTTTTACAGTGTTTAGTATGCATAAGAAATACTTCATATTTCAATAGGTCAGACTTTTATAGATGTGGTTTTGGTTTACAGTCATTTTTTTATTGTCTTTTTTTTATTATAGGATCAGTGGAAATGGCTTCTTTTCAAAATTTTTAAGATTTGTGGTTTTATATTTGTAAAAAAAAAACTTGTCAAGGGACTTATCCCCCAAGAGGGTCTAGATCACTGGCACTATATACTGCAGTAAGTAAAGTCTATTATCATGACCTTCTGTTCCTTTTGATGTATTGATGGGGTATTCTCAACTGGCGATGTTATGCCGTATACAAAGTATCAACAAGATAAGGCATAAGGACCTGTTCACACTACAGGATCGGCGCCAAAACGCGTAATCCCTCCGCTCGTACTCAGCACTGAATCCTGCATTCTGTTTGAATGGGAGGGTTCGCGTGCCTCCGCTCTCTGCGCCTCTCCACTCAAAGAATTGACATGTCAATTCTTTGAGTGGAGAGGTGCAAAGAGCCAAGGCGTACGAGCCCTCCCATTCAAACAGATAGAATTCAAGATTTGCCACCGATTCCTTAGTGTAAACGGCCCTAACTAAGAGATCGCAGGGTTTCAGTCCACTGGGGCTCCTTACAATCTCAAATACTTGGACCCCTGTTTGAAAGGAGCTGTGGCCCATACATGCTTACGACAATTCCATTCTTTCTCTATGGCGTCACTAGAGATAGGTACCCACATGCTTCAGAGGCTCTTTAAAGAATTATTTAGTGGTGGCCCACAGCTCCAGGATTTCAGACTTGAGATCATGGGGTGCTCCAGCAGTTGGACCCCCTGGTTTCTCTTAGATATGCCCTATGCTTTGTATACTGTGGATAGGACAAAAGTTGTACAGATGGAAGGGTCCCATTCCCTTTGCAACAGGGTGAAAATAACCTTTGAGGGCCCTTTTTTTTACAACTGGCCGGGAAAGAAGCCAATGTTTCTGGGAAGGAGTTGTAGATGCAAACAAGCCCCCAGATCCCTCCCTCCTGGGTGGGCCTCATTTTCCTCTATAAAATTAACTATATTTTCCAAACCACAACATAGTTACTTACTGTATATAACATTGACGATACCTCCGGGCTCTGATTATACACAAAGACAAGATTTGCACCTAGAATTCCTAACAGTATCACCCATGTAGAAGACTATAGGTCTCCATGGTAACAGACAACCTCTGTGTAGTCTGATCTTACAGTTTGCTCCCTTATGTGTTTTATCGCTTATTTACATATAACTATATATACATTGTATATTCCTATGCCTTGTTGGCGTTCACTCAGCATCTCCAGAGATGTATATATTTCTTGTAGGCTAAGTAGAACACAATCCCGTGTAACAAAGGGATTACCAGCAATCCTTTATTACCTGCAATAAAAACATGAAATATTGAGATAAGAGCCAATATTACATTTACTTTGGAATAAGAAATTCATTATTTGTACAAACACCACAGGTTTGTATCCTTACAGGGAGTGAGCCAAGTGTAAGCCGTGCAAATAAACCGAGTGAGTGATTAAGTAGTTCCTGCATTCCTCCTTAATATAGTAACGTCAATGTTCACGTCTTGCTGACCGGATTACTACTCGGAAAACAAAATAAAGAAAACTTGGTTTAAATTTCGAATGTAGCGAACAAGGACCAGAACAACATGGCCGTGCAGTGATTGTCAGGTGCAATATAAAATGTGGCCGTCATCCCAGGAATGGATAGAGCACAGGTCATACAGGAAGACTAACACTGACGCGTTTTGGGAGGAACCTAGCCTTCATCTAGCCATAACTAAAGTTGTGTGGGTTCGAAACGGTTGGTGTAAGTCTTCCTGTGTCCATGTCTTGGATAAGGCCTATGTTTTATATTGTATCTGGGAAGAGCTAGAATTTTCTACTTGCATGCTCATATACGTTTATGCTCTCCCAGTGGTAGAGAGAAGTGAGCTGGACACAACTAATGTTAGAACTACTGTAATGACAAAGCCACGGCGATTCAAAGTGTTTCCGTACTGCCGGCATGATATTGACACATCATGCTGGTTGGGGAACAAATCCATTACTTGCCTTCCCCATCCATAACGTCCACAAAATTGTGGACATGTGAATGTAGCCTTAGTGCTGAGCTTAGGCTACCCCTAAGCTTTACAGGGTGGAGTCTTATGAAGTGATATCACATTCATCTAATCCTCCACACTCTATGATCCTTCTCCTCAATCGTTATATCTTTCGAATTTAAATGATAATAGTCTTGTGTAATTATAGGCAATAATTGAAAAATCGTTCATGTGTCGTTGATCCTTGATTTAGATCTAAGGGTCCTATTACACAAAGCGATCTTTACCGATTAATGACTAACGATAAACGATTGAAATCATTCTCTATATTACACAGAACGATAATTGTTACTATTATTATTTACTCCATCAGATCCCAGCAAATGAATGAACGATGTGCATTTACACTGAACGATTAGCGAAGATTTTAGGGTCAGATCTAAATCAACGATCAACCACACACAAACAAATTTTTAATCGTTGCCTGCAATTACACAGGCCATTATCGTTTTAATTTAAACAATATAACGATTTTTCACAAATAATGTAGTAGGGCCCTGACACTAAAATCACTGTTTATCGTTTGCTGTAATTCCACGTTCATTCTCTGTATTTGTTCACTAATCGTTCAGTGCACATTGTTCTTTCTTTTGCTGGGATCAGATGGTGTAAATGATTGTAGTAACGATCCTAGTAATGATCATAGTAATGATTGTAACTAACGACTATCGTTCTGTGTAATATGGCGAACGATTTCAGGATTTTAAGTCATTAATCGTCAAAAATCGTTTAGTCTAATAGGACCCTAAGACTATTTTGACAGTTGAAATAATGGCCGCTTTTATAAGATGGCCGTCATTTTAAAAATTACTGCCGTTGTTATAAAATAAGGGCCATTATTTGCCGTTAAATGAGGGCTGTCCTGGAAAAATGATGACAGTGTGTGAAATTAGCCTTATTGTTTGGTCAAAATCATTGATTCCTGCTTCTACACATTTATTTGTTTAGTTGAGCATTTTCTATTTTCTAGCCATATTACTTTGGATTTTTAATCCTGATATCCCTCCTGACCCACCAGCATGTTTTCTTATATAACATTTAAATTTTCTTTAATTTACATAAAATTTTATACTCAGCTTACTGGGAACAACCAACATCTGCTATACTCTGTGTTTAATATTTATGGAGTTTTATAACAACAACAACAACAATAATAATATACAATACTATATATAATTTGGAAAATCTGAGCTGGGACGTCTTCCCTGTGGAAAACTATAAAAGCTGAATGGGCTGCCCCTATGGGATGTAAACTCCTGATCTTGAAATTTCCTCACTAATCCCTCTGTATATTACATTATTTGGTAATTCAGGGGCGGACGTATTCTTGGAATCCATATTACATGGTCTTCACAACTAACAGGATGCAAGACCAGAGACAGATATGCAAATTGGTTCTCCTTCAGAAGGAAGTAAGCTGTCTCTCTACAGCCACTTGGGAAATTAGTAAACTGTAAATCAACGTCGAACCCATGAAAGGGCCGTGAAACATGACTAGCAAGTACTATAAAAAAATATGAAACACAGATTGTGTCATTATTAGAGATGAGCAAACCTCAAGCTTGGATTTTATACCGATGGCTGAAGAAGTTGGACGCTGCCCTAAGGCTGCCTGGAAAACAGATACAGTCATAGGCTATGTTCACACTTTGTAAGACACCGGCCGGGTCACGGAACAGCTGGCATCAGAAAAGATAATCTCAGCCGCTACTGCAGTACCAGCCGGATGATCTTTGCTGCCACTGTATTCGGATGCGGGCACATCCGTGCGCGCCCGCATCCGAATTCCCCGCTGTTCACAATGGAGAGTGCGGCCAGAGCCGCACGCTCCATTGTGTGCACTGACAGGGTTTTCTTGTGGCACCACTAGCGATCCCGGCCGGAGTGTATACTATGTAATCAAATGCCACATTCTCAGGATTAGATGGACCAAAGCGTGCTCGAGGTTCGCTCATCTCTAGTTGTTATCCTTACATAGTAAATAAATCTTATCAGGTGATGTTATACTCACCTGAATAGGTTGCGTTTCTAACACAACGCCACTAAGACTCTAAATAATGTGGTGAATCCAATCACTCTCGATGCCGGGACAGCAATAGATTTGTGGGGATCACTTCTTGGAAAACCTGTAGTGATGGAGCTAACCTGCTGCCCCTCTAGGATTGCTCGGGTTCATGAAGGACCAGGGACGGACTTAAAATAACAAAGATTTTTATTGGAGAAGAAAAATGGTCTTTGCGTTTCTATAGGAGACGCTTTCCTTCCTCACGGCTAAACATGTCCATTGTATTTGTTTGGACCTGAGAAAGGCAGCCAGGGGCATAGCTAATGACTCCTGGGCCCTGGTGCGAGAGGTCAACTTGGGCCCCCCCCCCCCTCCTTTCAGGACCAAGTGATGCTACTATTGGTATATACATACACATACACACACCAAGACAGATATTACCAATAACACCAGCATATAAGGAAGATAGGAAGAGAAAAGATTATCACCATACATATTACCGCCATACTGTTACTGACCAAATCCTGTATACTAAGACCAATAAAACACAGTACCAGATAGCAAGTAACAAATAATTCCACCACATACTGACTAACACCACCGCTGCTACTGACTAACACCACCACTGCTACTCACTAATACCACCACATACTAACACCTCCGCTGCTACTGAATAACACCACCACATACTGACTAACACTACCACATACTGATTAACCCCGCCACCTACTAACACCAACGCTACTACTAACACCACCACATACTGACTAACACTACCACATACTGACTAACACCGCCACATACTGACTAACACCAACGCCGCTACTAACACCACCACATACTGACTAACACCACCGCTGCTACTGACTAACACCACCGCTGCTACTGACTAACACTACCGCTGCTACTGACTATTACCACCACCTACTAACACCACCGCTGCTACTGAATAACATCCACTGTACACTTATCACCGCATCCAGTCATATAGAGGTGGGCGCAGCTCCACACAGGTTCTGTACACCAGATACATTACAGTGCTGTTATATCAGGTGACTCACAGGGGACTTCTCTGATTGGAGTTCTTCCCTTTTCATCGTGTTCTCCATCCATCCTGGGCCATCATAAGAACTTCTCCGAGCCACCAATCCACAGAATCTGCCAGACAGACATATTAGGCTCCTCACACTGACACCATCCTCATCTCTATACTAACTGCACATCTGTATTGGCCCCTTCATGCCCTCATTTAGTGGGTAGGCTGACTCTATGTGACCCCCCTTATAGTGTATGCCCTATATGTAGCCTCCTTATAGATGGTCCCCCTCTGTGTATCCACCCTTATAGTATATGCCCCCTACTATGTAGCCTCCTTATACATGCCCCCTCGGTGTATCCTCCCTTATAGATGGCCCCCTCTCCCCCTATGTTGCCTACCTTATAGATGGCCCCCTCTCGCCCCCTTATAGATGGCCCCTCCCCCCCTTATATATTGCCCCCCTATAGATAGCCCCCTCCCCCCCTTATAGATGGCCCCCTCTTCCACCCTCCTATAGATGGCCCCTTCCCTCCCCCCCCTTATTGATGAACCCCTCTTCTATAGATGTCCCCTTCCCCCCCTTATAGATGTCCCCCTCCTATAGATGGCCCACTCTTCCCCCTCCTTATATAGATGGTCCCCTCTCCCCCGCCCTTATAGATGGTCCCCTTCCCCCCCCCCCCTTATAGATGGTCCCGTCTCCCCCCCTTATAGATGGTCTCCTCTCACCCCCCTTATAGATGGTCCTCTCTCTTGCCCCCCTTTATGGCCACCGCCCCCTCTTTCCTTTATGAAAACAAACAAAAAAAACCCCACACACAACTCACCTAACAATGCGCTCCCCCGGCGATCCTCTCCTTCTTGAGCCTCCGTCTGCCCCCGGATCATGCGCTGCTGCCGGGGGTGTCGCGTCCTATCCCCGGCAGCGCGTGCATCATAGAGTTCCCTGTGCTGGGACCTCCATGATGCGCGCGCTGCCGGGGATAGGACGCGACACCCCCGGCAGCAGCGCATGATCCGGGGGCAGATGGAGTCGGCCTCTTGTGACCGCAAGCAAAACAATGCTTGCGGTCACAAGAGTGATTGATGAGGGGGGGCCTCAGGGGCCGGGTCGCAGCTCCAACCGCTGCGACCCTGGTGGTTACGCCACTGAAGGCAGCCATTTTCTTCGGAAACACGTAGACTGTTTTCAACTCTCAAATTTAATTCTTTGCTATTTTTAGTCCGGCGTTGACTAGGAATTATCATGCAACCAAAATCTCCTCCATAAGGAAGAGAACCCCTTCTTTACGCCCTTATGTGAATGAGGTCTACCAGCTATGTATGCGGAATTATCCATAAAAATGTAAGATCCCTCTTATATAGCCGGTACTCTGTAAGACTCTGTTCACACTACCGTCAGGGGATCGGTAAACAGTCCTATAAGTCCCTGTTTGATAGGAAGAATAGACTGCATGCAAAACAAGTGTGAACAGAGCTGAAACAGCAGCTCCCAAATGCAGATGTGAAAACATGACGCTATAGTCTAGTTTTTCTGCCAATGGCTACAAATGAGACAATGACCGGATTCGGAGACAGAAACATTTGGCAAAGTTGTAGGATGGGGACCTCTGTCTGTAGCACAAGCCAGATTTTTTTTTTAGTTTTTTTTTTTTTTTGTTAATAAACAGACAATTAAATTTTTTTTTACAATTTTTACATCTCTTCCAAGTTGCCACATTTATTACCTGCAGATTCCAGCAGTGAGCGTATACTTAGAGTAGGATCAGCTTACTATAGTATTTTTCAGTATACAGCACCTGGCGTGAGGCGCAGCACTTGTGATAAAACACTGCCCTCTTGTGGCTATTATGTAGTAATGGAGGAAATAATTGAAAGATGCAGTAACCAATGCAGATCTCTTCAAGGCATTCTCCAAAAATGTTTAGATCACGTTTATATAGATTATTCATGTGTGTTAAGGATCAAAAATTAGCACAAAGAAAAAGTGGAAAAAGCGGTGGCTTCCTTGGCGCAGTCCGTCTGGACCAGGAGTCTGATGTCTGGATGACTGGGTTTCCTCAATGTTACCGGACACTGACTCCACGTTCTGGTGAAAAGAAGTTCTTTATTTGCATTCAGGTACGCGTTTCGAGGAGGCCACCCTCCTCTTCATAAGGCAACAGGCAACGTGCCTGATGAAGAGGAGGGTGGCCTCCTCTAAACGCGAGGAAACCCAGTGATATAGACATCAGACTCCTGGTCCAGACGGACTGCGCCAAGGACAGAATCAGCTGGGACAGGAACGCAGAATCAGCCGGCCCATAAAATGGTGTCTATGGAGCGTCCGTGAGCGCGTACAGCCGGCGGAATTCCGCAGAGTTTATCCGCGAGAATTCCTCAGTGTGAACCCACCCTAATTCAGTAAGTCCACATCAGGTGAGCGTGCATACTATGTACTTGTTTGTGGCTCCCTTTAGAGTTAATTTTCCTGCACATGCAGCGCTTATTGCTTTTTTCTTTCATATATACAGTATAAGGCTCAAAAATTGTAATACAGTGGAGTACAGCGAGGACTTCTCCCGGCTATATCTACCGTGTTCTCCAAAAAAAAAAACAGGGTCTTTTCTCTGGAAAAAAAGCTTATTTTCAGGATATTTTTGGAGAAACACCCCTACACTGTAGCCCCACACTATACAGTAGTTAGCTGCCATACTGCATGCATAGTTTGCAACAGTCCCGATTTTGAGGTGACTGTCCCAGCAATAGCATGTCCCGGGTATGTCCTGGTAAGCTCCGCCCCCTGCTGCCCCTGGTTTGTTGCAGTTTTTCATCTTCACTTACATGTAGAATGAGCGGGCACTCTCCATTGTGTGCAATGGTGAATTGGAATGCGGGTGCACACAGATGCGCCCGCAACCCAAATCAATAGAAATTAAGTTTATCCGGATAAACTTCACTGACACCGGACGTTCTGTGACATGGCCGGGTCAAAGAACGTCCGGTGTATTGCGCTGTATGGCCTTATACTGCAGCTATGCATGCTGATATTAAATGCATTGTAAAATATCTAAAACGACAGGCACTGAAACCAGCAGAGTATATATTAGTGGATATTGATGGGGAACGCCATAGAGAGGAAGGAACATATTCATTTCTATATTAACCTCTTAAAGACGGAGCCAATTTTCTTTTTTTCCTCCTTGTGTTTAAAAGGCAATAGCACTTGCATTTTTCCACCTACAGACCCACATGAGCCCTTATTTTTTGCGTCACTAATTGTACTTTGCAATGACAGGCTGAATTTTTGCATAAAGTACACTGCGAAACCAAGAAAAAATTCAAAGTGTGATGAAATTGAACAAAAAAACGCATTTCTTTTATTTGGGGGGTATTTGTTTTTACGGGTAAAATGGCTTGTTATATATGTTCCTCAAGTCGTTACGATTAAAATTATATGTAACATGTATAACTTTTCTTGTATCTGATGGCCGGTAAAAAATTCAAACCATTGTTAACAAATATATGTTCCTTAAAATCGCTCCATTCCCAGGCTTATAGCGCTTTTATCCTTTGGTCTATGGGGCTGTGTGTGGTGTAATTTTTTGCGCCATGATGTGATCTTTCTATCGGTACCTTGATTGCGCATATGCGACTTTTTGATCGCTTTTTATTACATTTTTTCTGGATTTGATGCGACCAAAAATGCGCAATTTTGCACTTCGGCAATACCAAACATGTTTATTTATTTATTTTTATTTATAACCTGGGAAAAGGGGGGTGATTCAAACTTTTATTAGGGGAGGGGATTTTTACTAATAACAGCACTTTTTTTTTTTTTTAACTTTTACACTATTATACTAGAAGCCCCCTTGGGGTTAGGGTTATTCCCCCTGGGGTTAGGGTTATTCCCCCCTGGGGTTAGGGTTATTCCCCCCTGGGGTTAGGGTTATTCCCCCCTGGGGTTAGGGTTATTCCCCCCTGGGGTTAGGGTTATTCCCCCTGGGGGACTTCTAGTATATACACACTGATCTCTCATTGAGATCTTTGCTGTATACCTATACAGCAAAGATCAATGAGACCGCCACTCGTTTGCTTTCGGCTGCAGCAGCTGATAAGTACTGGAAGACTGGAGATTTTTAAATAGAAGTAAATTACAAATCTATATAACTTTCTGAAACCAGTCGATTAAAAAGAAAAATATTTTCACCAGAGTTCCCCGAATAGGATTCAAATAGGATTCTCCGAAATGAGAAATATTCTTTGCTTTACAGTGCCACCTACTGTAGTTTGTATGTTAAAAAAAAAACATATCTGCTTTCTTCCTGAGAAAAACACTACATCGGCCATAGAGTTGGGGCTGAGTTGAAATACAGTATCATACTCAGCCTGTAGGCAGGTTCTTGTATGAAAGCAGCTATGGTTTTCAAGTTCTCGACCAGCCTTTTAAATGTAGAAATTTTAAGGGTTAAATACTAGATTAGGTATGTAGTGTTTCCTTGAGGAGACTGACAAGCTGACATATGCAGACTTACAAACTGGGCAATGTTTCATGGGATAAGAGTATGCAAATCAGCCAATTTCTAGAAGGAAAAGAACCTGCTCTACAGTGCCATCTACTGGTAGTAGAATTCCTCTAAATCTATTTTTGACCATTAAGGAGACTTAAAGGGGTTAGCCAGGATTAGAAAAAGCAAAGCCATATTTTTGCGAAAACAGCACCACCCCTGTACTCAGGTTGTGTGTAGTATTGCAGTTAAGCTCGATTCACTTCAGTTAAACTGAACTGAAAACCACATCCAAACTGTAGGGAAGAGTCATTCTGTTTCTGGAAGAAAGCGGCCATGTTGTTCTAAGCCTAAATAACCCCTTTAAAACATGATTAGGGATTATATACCAAGTCTGAATATCCAACAAAATGAAGAGGAAATGTATAAGAGGCTGGACGGCACTATGCTGGCTTCAAGTCAAATTAGCTTCAAGCTGATGGGTGCACGTCTCCACGGTGTTCGACCCCCGACTCCACTGACTATCCAAGTATAGACGAGAGGACGGCACTCCAATAGTGGTAAACAAGTGACGGTTTATTCACCCATACACATACAGCGACTTTTCGACTCAAATATGAGTCTTTCTCAAGCTTGAGAAAGACTCATATTTGAGTCGAAAAGTCGCTGTATGTGTATGGGTGAATAAACCGTCACTTGTTTACCACTATTGGAGTGCCGTCCTCTCATCTATACTTCAACAAAATGAAGAGATTACGGTTTGGCATGTAATCCCTAATCATTCCAGTAGGTGGCACTGTAGAGCAAGTTAGTTTTCCTGATTTGCATACTCTTTTCCCATAGAGCATTGCACAGCTTGTAAGACTCCATATGTTAGTTGGGTAGTCTCAATGACTGATATAGTTCTCTTTTTCTTAGTTCTGCAACCACGCCACAGTAGGTGGCACTGTTGAGCAAGTTCCTTTCCTTCTAGAAATTAGCTACTTGCATGAAGGTACATTAACATTAGAGACACATGCCATTTATTAAGATGGGGGGGGCGCTCTAGGTTAGGATTAGTCAGGTGTTTTCCTTGTTTTGGTTGTTGCAACTAAATAAAACTTCTTAGTTTGAGAGCTCTTCTATATGTTATGACTCTCCCATGGATACAATATCCTCTTTCATATGCTGTAAATTACCTTTCATTTTTATACAAGAGACACTTCATTACAGAGGAGCGCCACAATAGATATAAAATGCATCACACACCTTCATTGTCAGGGTAGATGAGTCGGTGTCATTTCCTCCCCTACAGTGTGACAGATATCTCTATCACAGGAAAGAGACTCCTGAGGAGATATTCAGAGGCTATCACACTGCCTAAAACACTACAAGAAACCAAAGTAACTAGTGCACTGTCTAACCAGGGTGTCTATCTAGTTGGTGATTGGGCATCATATATCATAGGGGCCTTTATTTATTTTAAATGTTTTATATTATATATTTGTACAGTTGAATGCTAATTATTTTATAAAAGTATGTTTTGAACCTATGTAACAGGCAAGGACACCCAACCTGGGATCCCCCCTAGGCGCTCCCTAACTTGAGGCACCCTAGAGTGATGAGAAGATGGCCCCCTGTGTCCCCTATAGAAGATGGCCCCCTGTGTCCCCTATAGAACATGGCACCCTGTGTCCCCTATAGAAGATGGCCCCCTGTGTCCCCTATAGAACATGGCACCCTGTGTCCCCTATAGAACATGGCACCCTGTGTCCCCTATAGAAGATGGCCCCCTGTGTCCCCTATAGAACATGGCACCCTGTGTCCCCTATAGAACATGGCACCCTGTGTCCCCTATAGAAGATGGCACTCTGTGTCCCCTATAGAAGATGGCACCCTGTGTCCCCTATAGAAGATGGCCCCCTGTGTCCCCTATAGAAGATGGCACCCTGTGTCGTCCCATATAAACTGTGCAGCCCCTTATAATAGTCCCCTAATCTTTATATAATAGATTGCCCCTGTGAGTGGTCCCCCTATCGTAGATGGCCTCCTGTGCTGCTACCCTCTATATAAGTTGTACCCCCTGTGCAGCTGCTCCATATAATAGATGTCCCCTGTGCTTCTACCTCCTATAGTATGTCTCGAGGACGCCTTAACGTTGGAAACATGGTACACTCTGTTTGATCAAATAGTTTGCTAAGATCCTCACTTTTTAATATCTACAGAGCCAGTGTTTACCGTGTGTACGCTGGGAGGAGTATATACGGTAAGCCCTTGCACCTGTGGGTTGCTGCTGCACTTTCTGTTTTTTTTGTCTTTACCTCCTATAGTAGTTGGCCCCATGTGAGTGGCCCCCTATAGTAGAAGGACCCCTGTGAGTAGTCCCTCTACAGTAGATGGTCCTCTGTAAGTAGTCCCCCTATAGTAGATGCCCCCCTGTGAGTGGTCCCTCTATAGTAGATTGTCCCCTGTGAATAGTCCCCCTATAGTAAATGGCCAGCTGTGAGTGGTCCCCCTATAGTAGATGGCCCCTTGTGAGTGGTCCCCCTATAGTAGATGGCCCCCTGTGAGTGGTCCCCCTATAGTAGATGGCCCCCTGTGAGTAGTCTCCCTATAGTTGATGTCCCCCTGTGAGTAGTCCCCCTATAGTAGATGGCCTCCTGTGAGTAGTCCCAATATAATAGATAGCCCTCTATGTTCCGGCCCCGTATAGTAGATGGCCCCCCTGTGCTTCTTCCCCCACAGACTACACAGAAATAAAATTAAAAAAACAAACTCAGCTCTCACATGCTCCCCCGATGCTGCTGGTCTCCGGGCGCATCTCTCCTCCTCTGTCTTGCAGCATAGACATCATGTGTTAAGATGCTGCCAGCGCCAGAAGTCCCAGCCTCATGTCAGCGCTCCTTAAAGGGGCACACGTCTTGAGTTGGCGCTGTAGTGCAGCACATCTTTTAGGGGCCTGATGGAGAATTGGTGGGCCCGTGTGATGTGCCGCACTGCAGTGCCACTTCACAGTGTATCATGATGTGAGCGACTTGGACAGCCATGGGCCTCCCAAACCACTTACGTTGTAACCTGCCCCTGCTTCCAGCAGGTGTAGATTTGGATCAACAGGTGAGAACAGGTGTAAATCATGATAAATGAGACACGGGAGAAGGTCACGCCTCTTCCCAGCCTGCCCTTCGGACGAGCGGGGCATACGCCAGAGAAAAGGGGCGAATCTAAACCTTCTCCCTGGCGTACACCTTGGGCGTACATTTCAAAGTGTACAAAAGTGCAACTGGCTGTTGCAGAACCAATGAGAAGCAGTTCCAGATATCTAAAGAAAAGACATACACCATGGGTAAGCCATGTTCTAGTGAAACAAAGTCTGCCTGATCCTGTGACGCCATCTTGGATGTGTTTCCAGTCATATTTGTGTTTGACTCTTCTTCCAAGTACTATCAGACAGAACACACACACACACAGAGCACACACTCGCACACAGACAGAGCACACACACTCGCACACACGCACACAGACAGAGCACACACACAGACAGAGCACACACACAGACAGACAGACAGAGCACACAGTCTCTCACACACACAGACAGAGCACACAGTCACACACACACAGACAGACAGAGCACACAGTCTCTCACACACACAGACAGAGCACACAGTCTCTCTCACACACACACACACAGCACATACTCACAGAGCACACACAAACACACACACAGAGCACACAGTCACACACAGACAGACAGAGCACACAGTCACACACACAGAGAGCACACAGTCTCTCTCACACACACACACACACACACACTCACAGAGCACTCAGAGCACACACACAGAAGACAGAGCACACACAGACAGAGCACACAAACACACACACACTCACAGAGTGCACACACTCATAGAGCACACAGACAGAGCATACACACACTCACAGACAGAGCACACACTCACAGACAGAAAGAGCATACACACAGAGCACACACTCACACACACAGAGCACAGACAGACAGAGCACACACACAGGCAGAGCGTGCGCACACACACACACACACACACACACACACACAAACACTGATACCATCCCACCCAGCTGCAACCTCCTCATCATTGTGGCAGTCAAAGTAGTGGGTGAGTTATGTGGAAGCACTCCAGCCACTATGACCATCATTATGCATACCAAGTATATGGTGCTGTGACAGGGGAGGCGTATGTGGCGTGATCAGTATATGGCGCTGTGACAGGGGAGGCGTATGTGGCAGGATCAGTATATGGCGCTGTGACAGGGGAGGCTTATGTGGCAGGATCAGTATATGGCGCTGTGACAGGAGAGGCGTATGTGGCAGGATCAGTATATAGCGCTGTGACAGGGGAGACGTATGTGGCAGGATCAGTATATGGCGCTGTGACAGGGGCGGCGTATGTGGCAGGATCAGTATATGGCGCTGTGACAGGAGAGGCGTATGTGGCAGGATCAGTATATGGCACTGTGACAGGGGAGGCGTATGTGGCAGGATCAGTATATGACGCTGTGACAGGGGAGGCGTATGTGGCAGGATCAGTATATGGCGCTGTGACAGGGGAGGCGTATGTGGCAGGATCAGTATATGGCGCTGTGACGGGAGGCGTATGTGGCAGGATCAGTATATGGCACTGTGACAGGGGAGGCGTATGTGGCAGGATCAGTATATGGCACTGTGACAGGGGAGGCGTATGTGGCAGGATCAGTATATGGCACTGTGACAGGGGAGGCGTATGTTGCAGGAGCAGTATATGGCACTGTGACAGGGGAGGCGTATGTGACAGGATCAGTATATAGCGCTGTGACGGGGAGGCGTATGTGGCAGGATCAGTATATGGCGCTGTGACAGGGGAGGTGTATGTGGTAGGATCAGTATATGGCGCTGTGACGGGGGAGGTGTATGTGACAGGATCAGTATATGGCGCTGTGACGGGGAGGCGTATGTGGCAGGATCAGTATATGGTGCTGTGATGGGGGAGGCGTATGTGGCAGGATCAGTATATAGCGCTGTGACAGGGGAGGCGTATGTGGCAGGTTCAGTATATAGTGCTGTGACGGGGGAAACGTATGTGGCAGGATCAGTATAAAGCGCTGTGACGGGAGGGGAATGTGGCAGGATCGGTATATGGCGCTGTGACAGGGGAGGTGTATGTGGCAGGATCAGTATATGGCGCTGTGACGGGAGGCGTATGTGGCAGGATCAGTATATGGCACTGTGACAGGGGAGGCGTATGTGGCAGGATCAGTATATGGCACTGTGACAGGGGAGGCGTATGTGGCAGGATCAGTATATAGTGCTGTGATGGGGGAAATGTATGTGGCAGGATCAGTATAAAGCGCTGTGACGGGAGGCATATGTGGCAGGATCAGTATATGGCGCTGTGACGGGAGGGGAATGTGGCAGGATCGGTATATGGCGCTGTGACAGGGGAGGCGTATGTGGCAGGATCAGTATATGACGCTGTGACAGGGGAGGCATATGTGGCAGGATCAGTATATGGCGCTGTGACAGGAGAGGCGTATGTGGCAGGATCAGTATATGGCACTGTGACAGGGGAGGCGTATGTGGCAAGATCAGTATATGACGCTGTGACAGGGGAGGCGTATGTGGCAGGATCAGTATATGGCGCTGTGACAGGGGAGGCGTATGTGGCAGGATCAGTATATGGCGCTGTGACGGGAGGCGTATGTGGCAGGATCAGTATATGGCACTGTGACAGGGGAGGCGTATGTGGCAGGATCAGTATATGGCACTGTGACAGGGGAGGCGTATGTGGCAGGATCAGTATATGGCACTGTGACAGGGGAGGCGTATGTGGCAGGATCAGTATATGGCACTGTGACAGGGGAGGCGTATGTGACAGGATCAGTATATAGCGCTGTGACGGGGAGGCGTATGTGGCAGGATCAGTATATGGCGCTGTGACAGGGGAGGTGTATGTGGTAGGATCAGTATATGGCGCTGTGACGGGGGAGGTGTATGTGACAGGATCAGTATATGGCGCTGTGACGGGAAGGCGTATGTGGCAGGATCAGTATATGGTGCTGTGATGGGGGAGGCGTATGTGGCAGGATCAGTATATAGCGCTGTGACAGGGGAGGCGTATGTGGCAGGATCAGTATATAGTGCTGTGACGGGGGAAACGTATGTGGCAGGATCAGTATAAAGCGCTGTGACGGGAGGCATATGTGGCAGGATCAGTATATGGCGCTGTGACGGGAGGGGAATGTGGCAGGATCAGTATATGGCGCTGTGACAGGGGAGGCGTATGTGGCAGGATCAGTATATGACGCTGTGACAGGGGAGGGGTATATGGCAGGATCAGTATATGGCGCTGTGACAGGGGAGGCGTATGTGGCAGGATCAGTATATGACGCTGTGACAGGGGAGGCATATGTGGCAGGATCAGTATATGGCGCTGTGACAGGGGAAGCGTATGTGGCAGGATCAGTATATAACGCTGTGACGGGAGGTGTATGTACAAAGAAATAAAACAGCGCTCCATAGCACAGGTCAGACAGCAGAGTGGGTGTGAGCACAATAATAGAAGCTCTCACCTGGGAAGGTTGTGCAGCAAGGAGGCACAACACTCAGAATAGCTTGTAGCAGAACCGTAGCCTCTCCCCCAGTGGATCCAACTGGATCATGTGAATATAACAAAACACCTCCTCTCCTAGTAGGGAAGTTGTAGGGCGCAGGTCCAAGGAAGATCAATGCCACGAGTGAAAAAATAATTTATTTAAAATTCCCATAAAACTAGCTAAAAAGCGACACAACGTGTTTCCAAACCGAACCGGTTTCTTTCTCAAGTGTCAATGCCAAAACAGGAAAGAAGGAGCTGGCTTATATCCCCACCCCTAACCGTGACATCACAGAACAGCGATGAGGATAGGAGAAGAACCAGGATAAGTAGGTTACATAGTAGCATACAACCACACATATATAGCTAGATAAAAAACACATAATATTTAACAATCCATTATGTAACATAAATAGATAAATAAATACATATAAATATTGCAGAAATTCTGACTTATCAACGGATGTTTTCAATAGTTTCATTTAACCCATAGGGTGATAAAGTGCATAACTTAAAGATCCAAAAGGATTCACGATTAATAAGACGTCTATATCTGTTAGAACATTTCTCTGGGATCTGCTCCAGAATAATAAGATTCAGATTACTCGGATCGCAATTGTGTTTTAGAAAAAAAATGTTTTGATACACTATGCAATAAATATCCTTTTCGGATATTCGAACTATGTTTATTCATACGTGAACGCACCGCCTGAACCGTGCGTCCCATATATTGTAGTTTGCAAGTGCACTCTAAAAGATATATGATGAACTGAGATGAACAGTCATAAAAACCTCTTAAAGGAAAAATTTCACCAGTAACTTATGAGGAAAAAGAGGTATGGGGAACAACGGAGATCCAATTGCAACATAAACATCTCCCATTTAACCCTTTAAGGACCGTGCTAACTTTCATTTTTGCGTTTTCGTTTTTTCCTCCATGTGCTCAAAAGGCCATAGCACTTGCATTTTACACCTACAGACCCACATGAGCCCTTATTTTTTGCGTCACTAATTGTACTTCGCAATGATAGGCTGAATTTTTCCATAAAATATGCTGCAAAACCAGAAAAAAATTATATGCGCAGTGAAATTGAAAAAAAAAACGCAATTTTTTTTCTTTGGGGGGGGGCTTCATTTTTACGCCGTGTGTCCTATGGAAAAACTTAGTTGTTATATATGTTCCTCAAGTCATTACGATTAAAACGATATGTAACATGTATAACTTTTATTGTATCTGATGGCCTGTAAAAAATTAAAACCATTGTTAACAAATATACGTTCCTTAAAATCGCTCCATTCCCAGACTTATAGCGCTTTTACCCTTTGGTCTATGGGGCTGTGTCAGGTGTCATTTTTTGCGCCATGATATTTACTTTCTATCGGTACCTTGATTGCGCATATGCGACTTTTTGATCGCTTTTTATTACAATTTTTCTGGATTTGATGCGACCGAAAATGCGCAATTTTGCACTTTGGGATTTTTTGGCGCTTACGCCATTTACCGTGCGAGATCAGTAATGTGATTAATAGTTCGGGCGATTACGCACGCGGCGATACCAAACATGTTTGTTTATTTATTTATTTTTATTTGTAAAATGGGAAAAGGGGGGTGATTCAGACTTTTATTAGGGGAGGGGATTGTTTATTAATAAAAACACTTTTTTTTACTTTCACTTACAGTAATAAGAAGCCCCCTGGGGGACTTCTATATACACAGCACTGATCTCCCATTGAGATCAATCCTGTGTATATAATAGAGCAATGATCCATCAGATCGGTGCTCTATTATAATGGTCTGCTGCAGACCATCTAAATAGATTGCTGAGCCGGGAACAGCATCGTAGCGACGCTGAGCCCCGGCCGGCTCAGTACAACGGATCTCCCCGCCGCGATCGCATTGCGGGGGGGAGATCACCCACTAGACACCAGGGAGAGGGGCCACATTCACTGTTCAAATGCAGCTGTCAGCTTTGATAGCGGCATTTGAATGGTTAATTAGCCGGCCGCGGCGATCGGCCGCACCGGCTAACACACGCGGTCCCTGGCTGCACTTAGCAACCGGGGACCGCGCGCTGCAGAGAGGGCTCACGTCGGGAGCCCTCTCTGTTTACTCTTAATGGCCGCATGACGGGTATACCCGTCATGCGTCGTTAAGAGGTTAAACATCTATAAGTACCCACTGTATAGTTAGTATTCATATGCTCCCCCTGGAAGGACACAATACTGTTAGGAATGTGACTTTGCGCTCCTCGGTCTGTGCCGGGCGGCCGAGGAAGCGCTGAATATCTGTCTGTGTTTGCATGTGAATTGTGTCTGAACTGTGTTTTACTTTTCAGTCACACCTGCCTTGCCTGTTAGACTTCTGGCAGTGCAGGGGTTACTGCACTGCTAGGTCTGTTCAGCTGAGCTTGGTGCTGGGATCGGGGCTACTCCAATCAGCTGCTGGACCTAAGCTCTGATCCTGGATAAAAAGCAGTCAGCTCCTCATTTCCCTGCTGGTTATTAGTTGTTCTGATCCCAGCTCCCCAGTTCCCTGTAGTCTGCTCTATTCTTCTATTTTGTCTTACCTGGATTCTGACCTTTTGCCTGCCCTCTGACTACCCGCTTCTTCCTGATTTGGTACTGCGTTGCTCGTTCGGTTTCTGACTCGGCTAGTTGACCTTTCTGCATTGTGTTTGTCTGTCTGTCTGCGTTTGCACGTATTCAGCATAGGGATTGTCTTCGTGGTTGTCCGCGACCGCCTAGGGTCGACCGAGGCAAGTAGGCAGGTGACAGTGGGTGGGGTCAGATTCAGGGCCCACTGTCTAGTGTCTTGTTTATGCCTGCCGGTCTTGACAGAATAACCAGCCGTGTAAAAAAAAAAAAAAAAAAAAAAAAAATTTTTTTTTTTTTTTTGCAGTCACCTTGCATCATGGACGCCATGAAGGCTCTGGTTAACCAGATGCAAGGTCTGAACACGTTGGTTCAGAACCTTGCTGAGCGCGTCCAGGAGCAAGAGACTGCACTGCGACAGGTGACCATGACCACCCCTCTACCTCTAGAACCTCCTGTGCAGCTCCCTGAAAAGTTTAAGGGAGACAGGAGGAGTTTCCGAACATTTAGAGAGGGGTGCAAGTTGTTTTTTCGTTTGCGCCCCTGCTCCTCTGGAGGCGAGGACCAAAGGGTGGGCATTATTATGTCCCTCTTGCAGGGTCCTCCTCAGGAGTGGGCTTTTTCATTGTCCCCTGGATCCATAGAGTTGACCTCCGTGAATCAATTTTTTGCTGCTCTAGGGCTATTATATGATGACCCAGACTAGGCTGCAGTAGCAGAGCATCAGCTTACTTCTCTGAGACAGGGTAAGAGACCTGTAGAAGAATATTGTGCTGAGTTCCGGCAGTGGTGTGTACCATCCAGCTGGAACGATCCAGCTCTGCGTTGCCAGTTCCGGATGGGGTTGTCGGATCAGCTTAAAGATCTATTGGTAGTGTACCCTACCCCTGATACTTTAGAGGAGACCATGACATTAGCCATACGGGTGGACAGACGACTCAGAGACAGACGCAGAGAGAAAGACACCCCTGAATCTTCTGAAACCCTGTCCTCTGCTGTTTCTACTTCTAAGTTAAGTCCTTCTGTTCCCCGATTGCAAGATGAACCCATGCAACTCGGGGTTGCAGATGCCAAGATTAGACGGGCTTACCGCCTACAACATAATCTCTGCTTGTACTGTGGACAGGCCGGACACCGGGTGAGGGAATGTACCTCCAGACCAGAACCACCTCCGGAAAAACTCCAGCGCCTGAGTGACGATCGAGGGGGTCACTCAGGTGCCCAGGTACCTCTTGAAAAGAAAACAAATTAATGTTGCCTATTTCTTTGTTTTTGGGGGACAAATCTGTTTCTGGTTACGCTCATGTGGATTCGGGGGCCTCGGCCAACTTCATTAACTCTGCATTCTGGTCAGCTCTGGGAATATGCCCGCTTCAGCTTAGATGTCCGTTGACTATTACTGGTGCTGATTTTACACCCCTGGCCCAGGGTAAAGTCAGGTACATTACTCCTTCTATGGAGGTGCAGGTTGGGTCAGTACACAAGGAGATTCTTGATTTTCTGGTCATGGATAACTTGTCTTCTGACATAATTTTGGGTTTGCCCTGGTTGGAACAACATAATCCTGTATTTGATTGGTCCACTAAGGAGTTGATTAAATGGGGTTCTAAGTGTTCTTCTCACTGTATTGCATTAAATGTCACAGACTGCTCTGCTATGGAGGGAGAGATTCCTGAGTTTGTAGCTGACTTTGCCGATGTGTTTGATGAGAAATCTGTGGAAGTTCTGCCACCGCACCGTCCGTACGATTGTGCTATTGATTTGATTCCAGGGTCCAAGTATCCTAAGGGGAGAATTTTTAATTTGTCCAGACCCGAGAGGGAGGCCATGCGAGAATACATACAGGATAGTCTTCGCAAAGGTCATATTCGTCCCTCTTGCTCTCCATTAGGTGCTGGTTTCTTTTTTGTGGGGAAGAAAGATGGTGGACTTAGATCCTGCATAGATTACCGTGAACTTAATAAGATCACCATTAAGAACCAGCACCCCCTTCCTCTTATTCCGGATCTGTTTAATCAGATTGTGGGTGCTCAGTGGTTCTCCAAGATTGATCTTCGTAGTGATCTTCGTGGGGCCTACAATCTGATTCGAATAAGAGAAGGGGATGAATGGAAAACTGCCTTCAATACCCCTGAAGGGCATTTTGAATACCTAGTCATGCCCTTTGGGTTAAGTAACGCGTCGGCAGTTTTTCAGCACTTTGTAAATGATGTCTTTCGTAAATATCTTGGTCAGTTCCTGGTAGTATACCTGGACGACATCTTAATTTTTTCACCAGATTGGTCCTCTCATGTTTGTCATGTCCGTAAGGTATTGGAGTTACTCCGACAGAATCACCTCTACGCTAAATTGTCCAAGTGCCAGTTCGGGATCCAGAAAGTCTCTTTTCTTGGTTATATTATCACCCCTAACTCTTTTTGTATGGACCCCCTTAAAGTGACCGCTATTGAGAAATGGGAACGCCCAACTAACCTCAAGGCCCTGCAACGGTTTTTGGGGTTTGCCAATTACTATAGAAAATTTATTAAGGGGTTCTCTGTCATTGCTAAACCATTAACTGATTTGACCAGAAAAGGGGCAGATCTGGTGAACTGGAGCCCCGAAGCCATACAGGCATTTGGACAGTTGAAGAGGTGTTTCTCTGAAGCTCCAATCCTTATTCAGCCTGATCCTGAGCAACCATTTATCATTGAGGTGGATGCTTCGGAGGTAGGGGTTGGAGCAGTTCTCTCACAGGGTCCTGTGACACTGACTAACTTAAGCCCTGTAGCCTACTTTTCAAGAAAATTCTCTAAAACAGAGTGTAATTATGACATCGGCAACAGAGAACTACTGGCCATTAAGTGGGCCTTTGATGAATGGAGACATTTTCTTGAAGGGGCTAAGCATAAGATTAAGGTTTTAACTGACCATAAGAACCTATTATACCTGGACAAGGCTAAACGCCTTACCCCCCGGCAAGCCAGGTGGGCATTATTCTTTACGCGGTTTAATTTTGAGATTACCTTTCGTCCTGGTTCTAAAAATGTCCGAGCAGATGCCCTGTCTCGCAGCTTTGATGCCAGCAGTGCCCCCAGGGAAGAACCTGAGACTATTTTAACACCAGGAGTGGTCATTGCCACTCTCCAACCTGAACTTGCAGCTCAGGTGGTAAACTCACAGTCCCTAGCACCCAGGAATACTCCAGATGGGAAACTCTTTGTACCTCCTAATCTTAGACTCAGGGTTCTTGAAGAGACCCATTGTTCTGTATTAGCAGGTCACCCGGGCATTGCTGGCACAAAGTATTTGCTCTCACGTTGTTATTGGTGGCCTACTTGGGCCAGAGATGTTAAACTGTTTGTTGAGGCCTGTGAGGTCTGTGCCAGGTCCAAGGTCCCTCGCAGATTACCCGAAGGTCTTCTACATCCTCTACCTTTACCTGAGAGACCTTGGACCCACCTTTCAATGGACTTCATCACTGACTTGCCGCCATCAAAAGGAAAGACTGTCATCTGGGTTGTTGTTGATAGATTCTCCAAAATGTGCCATCTCATTCCCCTTAAGAAACTCCCTAATGCACGTACGTTAGCATCTTTGTTTATCAATCATATTCTACGGCTACATGGAGTGCCAGAAAACATTGTGTCTGATAGAGGGGTGCAGTTTGTGTCTAAGTTCTGGAGGGAGTTCTGTGGTCGATTGGGCACTTTATTATCATTTTCATCTGCCTTTCACCCTCAGAGCAATGGGCAGACTGAAAGAGTGAACCAGTCATTGGAACAATTTCTCAGATGCTTTGTTTCTGGTGCCCAGGACAAATGGAAGGAGTATTTGTCCTTGGCGGAATTTGCCCTCAATAATAGGGAAAATCAATCTATCAAAATGTCGCCGTTTTTCTGTAATTATGGTTTTCATCCAAGGTATTCATCTGCGCATGCTTCTGAATCTGTTAACCCGTCAGCTGAAAAGACCTATAGTAGACTGTGCACAGTCTGGGCTCGAGCTCTTCAGAACTTGGTTAAAGCCCAAGAATCTTCTAAAAGACAAGCCAACAAAAGACGCATATCTGGCCCAGAGTATTGTGTGGGTGACAAGTGTGGCTTTCCACCAAAAACTTGAAGCTTAGGGTTCCGTCCGGAAAGCTAGCACCTAAATATATTGGTCCATATGCCATTACTGAAATCATTAACCCTGTTTCTTTCAGGATAAAACTGCCAAGAACCATGCGCATTCATAATGTGTTTCACAAATCTTTATTAAAGATGTATGTTACTCCGGTGTTGCCATCTACTCCCCCTGCCCCTCTGGTCGTTCAGGGGGATCTTGAGTTTGAAGTGGAAAAGATTCTGGACTCTCGTCGGGTGCAGAACTCTGTCCAATACCTCATCCATTGGAAGGGGTTCGACCCAGAAGAGCGAACTTGGGTGGCGAGCAAAGATATTCATGCTCCTCGTCTCATACGCCAGTTCCATGCTCGCAATCCCTCTAAGCAGAGTCCTTTGAAAGAGGGTCCGGAGGCCCCTCATAAGAGGGGGGGTACTGTTAGGAATGTGACTTTGCGCTCCTCGGTCTGTGCCGGGCGGCCGAGGAAGCGCTGAATATCTGTCTGTGTTTGCATGTGAATTGTGTCTGAACTGTGTTTTACTTTTCAGTCACACCTGCCTTGCCTGTTAGACTTCTGGCAGTGCAGGGGTTACTGCACTGCTAGGTCTGTTCAGCTGAGCTTGGTGCTGGGATCGGGGCTACTCCAATCAGCTGCTGGACCTAAGCTCTGATCCTGGATAAAAAGCAGTCAGCTCCTCATTTCCCTGCTGGTTATTAGTTGTTCTGATCCCAGCTCCCCAGTTCCCTGTAGTCTGCTCTATTCTTCTATTTTGTCTTACCTGGATTCTGACCTTTTGCCTGCCCTCTGACTACCCGCTTCTTCCTGATTTGGTACTGCGTTGCTCGTTCGGTTTCTGACTCGGCTAGTTGACCTTAATGCATTGTGTTTGTCTGTCTGTCTGCGTTTTATGTTTTGCACGTATTCAGCATAGGGATTGTCTTCATGGTTGTCCGCGACCGCCTAGGGTCGACCGAGGCAAGTAGGCAGGTGACAGTGGGTGGGGTCAGATTCAGGGCCCACTGTCTAGTGTCTTGTCTACGCCTGCCGGTCTTGACAAATACTATCTACGTTGTCTCTTTGCTGGAGTCTGCCAGGGGCTAAATGGTTGCGTAAGCTCTTAGTTTTACGAAATATAACAGATATAGACGTCTTATTAATCGTGAATCCTTTTGGATCTTTAAGTTATGCACTTTATCACCCTATGGGTTAAATGAAACTATTGAAAACATCCGTTGATAAGTCAGAATTTCTGCAATATTTATATGTATTTATTTATCTATTTATGTTACATAATGGATTGTTAAATATTATGTGTTTTTTTTATCTAGCTATATATGTGTGGTTGTATGCTACTATGTAACCTACTTATCCTGGTTCTTCTCCTATCCTCATCGCTGTTCTGTGATGTCACGGTTAGGGGTGGGGATATAAGCCAGCTCCTTCTTTCCTGTTTTGGCATTGACACTTGAGAAAAAAAACGGTTCCGTTTGGAAACACGTTGTGTCGCTTTTTAGCTAGTTTTATGGGAATTTTAAATAAATAATTTTTTCACTCGGGAGGTGTATGTGACAGGATTAGTATATGGCGCTGTGACAGAGGAGGCATATGTGGCAGGATCAGTATATGGCGCTGTGACGGGGAGGCATATGTGGCAGGATCAGTATATGACGCTGTGACAGGGGAGGCATATGTGGCAGGATCAGTATATGGCGCTGTGACAGGGGAGGCGTATGTGGCAGGATCGGTATATGGCGGCTCCTGTGCTGCATCACTTTCTGTGTTCCTGAAGTCTATAGAGCTGAATATTCCACTGATACACCTATAGCACAATGTACGCCATCATTATACCAGAGGGGCCTGGTGTGTGACACTTATATTCTCCGGATGCCACGTGTGACACTACTACATTCAGGTGGCACGGTGTGATGCTGTTAGATTCATTCAGGGGGTACAGTATACACGGTCCTGTTACATTCAGGGGGTACAGTATACATGGTCCTGTTATATTCAGGGGTTACAGTATACATGGTCCTGTTCAGTAGGGAAATTAGGTAGGGGCAGGGGGGGGCTGCCGCTCCGGGGCCCACCCTGGCAGGGGGCCCACTGAGCCAGTGTTGGACAGGGCCAAGCACCTGCAGACGCATTAAGGGCCCTATTCCAACGGACGATTATCGTTCAGATTATCGTTAAATCGTTTGAATCTAAACGATAATCGTTTGTTTGAATAGCAGTTAACCGAACGAGAAATCGTTGATCGTTTTATAAGACCTGGACCTATTTTTATCGTTGCTCGTTCGCAAATCGTACGCATTGAATAAGACATTGTTCGGTTGTTCCCAGTAGATACGAACGCAATAGCGAAGAAATAGCGAAGTAAAAACTATTGCAAATACGATCATAAGTAACGATATTGTTCCATGGAAATGAGTGAACGTTTTCAGGTCTTTCGCAATAGCGGTCTTTTGAGATTGTTAATCGTTAACGATTGTGCAAACGATAATTGTCCGGTGGAATAGGGCCCTTACACTGAATCTGACAGTCAGTCAGTGTATGACTGAAGGGACATGCTGTCATCTGACTGGGCCCTTGGGTGATAAGTGTCAGTATGTGCCAGGGCCCGCTGCACAGACGCGATGTTTCAATCCACTGCTCCTTTCCCCTGTACAGTAAGCGACACTTGCAGGACTGAGGCCCCTCCCCCAGCCCAGATCAAACCCCCGGAGCTCTGATCTTTACCTGTCTGCAAGTCACAATGGCCTGGGAGAGGGGCCTCAACCCTGCGAGTGCTGGTTACAGTACAGGAGGAAAGGAGCAGTGGATAGAAGCGTTGCGTCGTGTGAGTAGGGGGAGAGGAGGGGGGCTTTCTCCTGCTAATGTCATCCCACTGTCATCTATCTCCTATGTATCTATCTCCCTCCTATCTATTCATCTCCTATCCATCTAGTCAGTATTTGTACTACTCTTTAGTCCCATAGTACCTTTAAGCAAAAAATAATGTTACATTATGTATTCATAATCCTAGGAAAGCTGAACTGGGGTACGTTCACACTGAGCACTGAGACGACTCCGCTCAATCCCGCCAGCCTCACTGTTTCAATGTGATGTCTCACACACCTCCACATGTCAATTCTTTGAGCAGAGACGCGCGAGACATCACATTGAGTCAGTGAGGCTAGCGAGATTCTGAGCAGAGAGGAGGTCAGCCCGTTGTGTCTTACTGGTTCTATATTGGTTGGCCCAAGGGTTAATTTCCTCTGGTGGGCCCCAGGTACCCCAGTCCGACACTGCACTGAGGTCTCCGGAGGTTATTGGCTATAGTGGCCCCCATGCACCGTCCACCCCTGCACAGTGAGCAGCCATGCATATATTATATGCATGACCGCTCACTGAACTACAGGAGCAGAGAGATAAGCCATAGACTGATGTCTCTGCTCCCTCATGCATATTCCGGGGCGTGCTACGCTAATAGCGTACCGCCCACGGAATATACGTGCAGAAGCAGGGACTCCAGAGTGATGCCGGACTCCTTGCTTCTGCACTACAGGAGAATTCCTGCTGTCAGCTGTGTCTGTATTCTTATAAGGGCGCACACAGAGCTGACAGGAGGCTCAGAGCAGGGGGACACCAGCAGCGTGGGAACAATTGTGAGGTGAGTAGATGGTTTGTTTCTTTTACTTTCACTTTGCTGAAGACCATCCAGAAGATGGAGGACACAGGAAGAGGGGAATATAAGGAGATGGGGACACAGGGAGGATTACAAGGTGATAGGGGATACAGGGGAGATTATGAGGTGATAGAGGGGACAGGGAGGAGTATAAAAAGTGATCGAGGACACAGGAGGGAATATGAAGTGATGGGGACACAGGAGGGAATATGAAGAGATGGGGACACAGGAGGGAATAAGAAGTCATGGGGACACAGGAGGGAATATGAAGTGATGGGGACACAGGAGGAGATTATAAAGTGATGGGGACACAGGAGGGAATATGAAGTGATGGGGACACAGGAGGAGATTATAAAGTGATGGGGACACAGGAGGGAATATGAAGTGATGGGGACACAGGAGGGAGGATTATGAGGTGATGGGGGACACATGAGGGAATATGAGGTCATGGGGACACAGGAGGGAGGATTATGAGGTGATGGGGGACACATGAGGGAATATGAGGTCATGGGGACACAGGAGGAGATTATAAAGTGATGAGGGAAACAGGAAGAGATTATGGGGGAGATTTATGAAAGGGTGTAAATATACACCTGGTGTAAACTGCCCACAGCAACCAATCACATCTATTCTTATATTTTACCAGAGCTGAAAGCTGAGCTGTGATTGGTTGCTGTGGGCAGTTAACACAAACTGTATATTTACACCCTTTCATAAATCTCCCCCTATGGCCCCGTTCCCACTAAGCAAAGGTAGCTACCTTTGCTCAGTGGGAACGGGGCCTATGAGGTGATAGGGGACACAGGAGGAGATTATGAGGTGATGGGGGACACAGGAGGAGATTATGAGGTGATGGGGACACAGGAGGGAATATGAGGTCATGGGGGACACAGGAGGAGATTATGAGGTGACAGGGACAGAGGAGTGAGGATTATGAAGAGATTGGGAGACATAGGTGGAGAGGATTATGAGGTGATAGGGCACACAGGAGGGGAAATTATGAGGTCATATGGCACACAGGGGGTGTTATGAGGAGATCGGGACAAAGGGATTGGGGGACATAGGAGGAGGGGATTATGAGGAGGTTGGGGGAAACTGGAGGGATTATGAGAAGATGGGGGACACAGGTGAGGGATTATGACTACATAGGGCACAGGATGGGGGATTATGACAACATTACAAGACAGGGTTTATGAGGGGATGGGGGGACACGTTGGAATATGAGGAGATTAGGGATACAACCGGTTGGATTATGAGGAGATGGGGGAGACAGGAGGGGGATTAGGACTACATCGGGGCACATGATGGGGTACTATGACAACATGACGAGGCAGGGATTATAACTTTACATCCTGGCAGGAAGTTCCTAATACCTAACCAACCCTAAGCCTCTTCTCCTAGGCGTCCTAACCCACAGCCTGCCATTATTTAAAGGAGGAGGCCCACTCAGACTCACTCACCCCCCCTAGGCTGAACCCCTAGCTATGCCCCTGGTCCTGTTACATTCAGAGGGTACAGTATACATGGTCCTGTTACATTCAGGGGGTACAGTATACATGGTCCTGTTACATTCAGGGGTACACTATACATACTGGACTCTCCCATATAGTCTGCAGTGTGGGACAGCTCTGACCGGCACAGTGAGATGGGCGAGTGCTGATGCTATTGTGGATTTGTCTATACAAGCTATCATTTAGGTATTTTAAACCAGGTTAAAGTAATGTTCCCATAGAGATAAAGCACCTTACTAGACATCTCCCAGCACCTTAGTTTTTATCACTGAGTTGCTCAGTCTATTTTTTTTTTTTTTTTTTTTGAGATTTTAACTTGTGGTTGTTTTTTAAATATATTTTTAGTATCTTTCATGAAATTATATATATCATGTTGTAAGTGATCATGATAAATAAAGACATTCTGATAACTTTTCCCATAGTTTTCGTCTGTGTATCTATCTAATTGGTGGGTTGTTCACACCTGGTGATTTATTAGAACCCCCTTCTTTTAGTGTGGTTACCAACTCTCTCTACCGTGAACATTTTTGTGTATATTGCTGTCTAGGGGGTATTATTTTTCTACTATTGTGTTTTTTTTATGCTTTAACCCCTTAACGACCGCGGGCGTAAGTGTACACCCCCAAAACCCGTGCCTTAACGCAAACGGGCGTACATTTTACGCCCGCGGTTTCCCCGATCGCTGCGTGTTCACACGCAGCGATCGGGAAGATGGCCCGCTATAATGTATAGCAGGCTATCCCTGCTTGTCGGCACGGGGGGTGATTAACCCCTCCCGTGCTGACGATCGCTGCTATTGGCTGATCAATTCAGATCAGCCAATGGCGGCGATCTGCAGTTTTCCGGGTCATCGGTGACCCGATGGCCCGGAAAGCAATGGCGGTCGGTGCTGTCCGAGGACGGCACTGACCGCCATTACTGTTAAAAGTAATGGTGGCCACGGTGCCACGTCCCAATCGCCGTGATCGGCCGGCCGGGACCGGCCGATCACGGCGATATAAGTACCCCATGAAAGGGTTAAATACCTGCTGTGGACACCTCACCTCAGCTAGGTAGCTGAGGTGTCCAGAGCAGGTATTGACCCATACTCACCTGATCCAGCGTCCCGATCGCGTCTTCTGGGTCTCGATCACGTCCTTGTCGGCGTCTTCGTCTTTTTCCGGCGGTCTCCATCGGCAATCATTGGCTCCAGCATCGTCAAACTTCGGCTTTTTCCGGAATTTGCGTTCTACTGCCCCCTAGCGGCTGATAAGTGTATATAATACACATATCAGTAGCTATAGGGTTGAAGAAAGTTTTTTTTTTTTTTATTTTCCGCACCCTATCGCCGCTGAGTGCTGATCAGCATTGCGCGTAAGTGCGACGCTGATCAGCAACTCCTTTTTGGTGTAGGGTGTTTTTTTCCTATATCCCACAGCCACTGGCTGCTTATAAGTGCTGAACATAAGTGCAGCATTTATCGGCAACTCCTTTCTTGGCGTAGGTTTTTCTTTTATATACTTAATGTTAAAAAAACATGTAAAAAACACCATTACACTACACGGAATAAAGTTTTACACTACACCACTACACATTTACATACCCCGCATAAAGATGGCCCCCAGGGTGTTTTCGGCGTCGGACGCATACGTTATTATTGCCTCAGACACTGAAACAGCCAGTGAGGATGAATGGGGGATCCTTTTTTTTCCCCCCATTCATCCTCATCATCCAGTGACGTGTCTGGGGGGCAGCGTATGCTACGCTACCCCCAGTCTTTTCCGCCAGTACCGTTCCATTAAGAGATGACGGTATGGCGTTAAATTCTACAAACTCTGTGAGAGTACCTCAGAGTACACTTACAGATTTAGCGTATGTGCACACTGCGGAATGGCGAAGGATAACCCTTTGTGCATTCCGCAGCTGGCACCCACCGGCGGACTAATGCGGGCGCGCGTCTCCACCAGTGTCATAGACTCCATTCTATGCACAGGTGAATTCAGTCGTCCATCCAGAGAATGAACACATTCATTCTTTGGACAGAAGGAAGAATCCGCCCGTGCATAGAATGGAGTGCGACACGAGCGGAAACGCGTGCCTGCATCAGTCCGCCGGTGGGTGCCAGCTGTGGAATGCACAAAGGGTTATCCTTCGCCATTCCGCAGTGTGCACGTACCCTTAGAGTGTATGAAGGAAGGGACACCCGAATCCAGCCCCCAGATGCCTTCCCCCCCCATCCTTGGAGTTAGTGGGGAGATCGTTCGGGAACTGATCTTCCCACTTCTGGATAAAGGTTACTACCTGTACGGGGATGACCTTTATACCAGCACCCCCTCTTCCGGTCCCTCGCTGCCCGAGCTACTGTAGCTTGGGGCACGATCCGAACATATCAGAAGCAGTAATAGAGCCCTAATATTTAGCAGCCATGGAGCGGACCCAGCGCTTCTGGATATGAAGGACCCCGTATCGCACCAGGGCAACATTTTCCAGGTGACGTCCCCCACACTGGAGAACAGGAGACCCCAGAAGAAGTGCAGAGTGTGGCGTAACAGGGGGGTCAGGAAGGACACAATTTTCCAGTGTGACGCCTGTCCTGATCACCCTGGCCTCTGCATAATGGATCGCTTCAAGGCGTACCACACGTCATTGGAGTTCTACATTATCTAAATTCTGTCCCTTATTCCTATTTCGGAGGTCACGTTGATCCAGGGATTATTCTGATCGCCATTATGGAGTCTGGAAGGATTTTTTTTCCCAGTGATGAGGCTACTGTCATCTGCCTTATGAGGTTTTTTTGCCTTCCTCTGGATCAACACAGGTTGAATTTGATGGACACCTGTCATTTTCAACCTTATAAACTAATAATTGGCCTAATACCCCCAAATAAATTAGAATTGTCCCTTTTCCCCAGCTAAATAGGTATGGCCGTCATTCCCATTAAAGACTTGCCATGATGCAATTACAAGGCCTCTGTGCTGCCAGGACAGTAGAAACCCCCCACAAGTGACCCCATTCTGGAAACTACACCCCATAAGGAATCTAACAAGGGGGGCAGCAGGGATATTGCCCCCTGGTGGCGCGCACATTTGTGCCGTGAAAATGAAAAAAAAAAATGGGATTTTTTATTTTCACACCACATGCTCTACATATGTGCCTGTTACCAGTGGGGTCCATATGCTCACTGCACCCCTTGTTAGATTCCTTGAGGGGTGTAGTTTCCAGAATGGGGTCACTTGTGGGGGGGGTTCTACTGTCCTGGCAGCACAGGAGCTTTGTAATTGCGACATGGCCTCCATCCTCCATTCCAGCCTCTAAATGGCGCTCTGTCCCTTTGGTGGCTTGCCCTGTGCCCATATGGCACATTATGCCCACATGTGGGGTATTTTCGTACTCAATTGAAATTACCCTACACGTTTTGCGTTCATTTCCTTTTTTAACCCCTTGTGGAAATGGAAAAAATCAAGGCTAGACCAACATTTAGTGTAAAAAAATAAATTTTTATACTAAATCATTGATCTTGTCTTGATTTTTTCGTTTTAACAAGGGGTTAAAAGATAAAGAAAACCACAAAATGTGTAGAGCAATTTCCCCTGAGTACGAAAATACCCCACATGTGGACTTAAGTCAACATGTGGGTGCAGGGCAAGCCTCCGAAGGGAAGGAGCACCATTTGGCTTTTAGAGACTGGATTTGGCTGGAATGGATTTCGAGGGCCATGTTTCATTTCAAAGGCCCCTGTGTTGCCAAGACCGTTGAAACCCCCAAGTGACCCCATTATGGAAACTACACCCCTCAAGGAATGTAACAAGGGGTGTAGTGAGCATATGGACCCCACTGGTGACTGGCACAAATGTGGAACAATGTGCCGTGAAAATGAAATATTACATTTTTTACACTATAATGTTAGTCTAGCCTTGATTTTTTCATTTTCACAAGGGGTTAAAAGAAACACACAAAATGTGTACAGCAATTTCCCCCGAGTCCGTAAATACCCCACATGTGGACATAAAGCGCCATGTGGGCGCAGGGCAAGCATCCGAAGGGAAGGAGCGCCATTTGGATTTTGGAGGTTGGATTTGGCTAGAATGGATTATGAACGCCATGTCGCATTTACAGAGCCCTCGTGCTGCCAAAACACTGGAACCCCCCAAAAGTGACCCCATTCTGGAAACTCAAGGAATCTAACTAGGGGTGCAGTGGGGATATGGACCCCTTGAAGACAGCCACATTTGTGCCGTGAAAGTGAAAAAATGAAAATTTCACGTCACATTGTTCCACATTTGTGTCCGTCACCAGTGGGGTCTATATGCTCAGTGCACCCCTTATTAGATTCCTTGAGGGGTGTAGTTTCCAGAATGGGGTCACTTGTGGGGGGTTTTCAGTGTTTTGGCAGCACGGTTGCTTTGTAAATGCGACATGACCCTTGAAATCCTTTCCAGGGAAATTCAGCTTCCAAAAGCCAATTGGCGCTCCTTCCCTTTGGAGGCTCGTGCTGCGCCTGCTTGGCACTTTATGTCCACATGTGGGGTATTTCCGTACTCTGGAGAAACTGCGCTATATGGTTTTTAGGTTTTTATTCCTTTTATCCCTTTGTGAAAATGAAAAATTGAAGGCTAGAACGTTTTAGTGTAAAAAATAAATTTTTCTTTTTTTCACGCCACATTATTCTGAAAATCTGTGAAGCACCTGTGGGGTCCAGATGCTCACCGCACCCCTTGTTACATTCCTTGAGGGGTGTAGTTTTCTAAATGGTGTCTCTTTAGGGGTGTTTTTTAGGTTTTGGCACCCCAGAGCCTTTGCCAACCTGAAGTGGTACAGTCAAAAATCACCAAATATAACGGAGGCGTTGAAATTCCCTAGGCGCTCCTTTATATCTGAGGCTTGTGGTTGCGTCAAATAGCGCAATAGGGCCACATATGGGGTATTTCTATAAACTGCAGAAATGGGGCAATCAGTGTTGGGGTGCATTTCTCTGGTAATAGGTTTATTATTATGAAAGATATTGGATTACATGAAAATTTTAATTTTCTGTGCAGAGATTTTAAAATTTCTTACACACTTAGCTTTTATTTCTGTGACTCCCCTAAAGGGTTAAAAACTTTCTGGATGTGCTTTTGCAGAGTTTGGGGGGTGCAGTTTCTGAAATGGGGTGCTTTGTGGGGCTAACATACAGTCCCCTCAAATACACTTAAATAAACCTGAACAGGTCCCTAAAAATATCTGATTTTGAAATTTACTGAAAATTTGGAAATTTGCTGCTAATATTTTAAGCTTTCTATTGTCTAAAAAAAATGAAAGATAGTTTAATAAATGCCGCCAACATAAAGTAGACATGTTGCTAATGCTATTTAATATATAATTTATGTGGCATAATCATTTTCTGTATGAACAGATAAGTTTCAAAGTTGGAAAAATGCAATTTTTCACGTTTTTTTTTTTTTTTCATAAAGATTCATTATAAGTATCGACTCCAATTTACCAGAAATGTAAAGTACAATATGTCACGAGAAAACAATCTCAGAATCAGCCGGATAGGTAAAAGCATCCCGAAGTTATTAATGAATAAAGTGACACAGGTCATATTCATAAAATTTGCCTCGGCCCTTAAGACCATTTTAGGCCCGGTCCTTAAGGGGTTAATAAGTATTGAATTGGTATTGAGTAATGAAATAAAAAAAGGTAGCATCGGTATCTAACTCAAAATTCTGGTATCATGACATCACTACAGCAGTGATACATACAGTATGGCGGCTAACTACCGTGTAGAGTGGGGCTACAGTGTCGGGGCATACTGTGTGGAATATAACACCTACCCCCAAAATAAGCCCTAGCTTTATATAGACCCTGTGTTATGTGGGAGAAACATAAAAGATTAAAACATGAAAACTTGGTATAAAAATATATATTTATTAATAAATGAGTAAATTGCTAAAGTTTTGTGAGGTTGAGTGGTCGGCTACTGATGGTCTGCTAAACTGGGGTCTTCTCTCTGGATGGGTCTTCATGAGAGTCTCAGCTGTTAGGGCTCGTTCACACTACGGAATCTGCATCGAATCCTGCCTTTTATCTCTTTGAATGGGAGGGCTCAGGCGCCTTCGGCTTTGGCAGTCCAGGCATGATGGGTAGTGTAGTTTTGCAACAGCTGGAGGGCCTGAGTTTAACACCTGCGTTTGTAGATGGTCTCCTCTCTGGGTGAGTCTTCAGGAAACTCCGATGTTATAGATGGTCTCCTCTCTGTTGGTGTCTTCGGTAGCCACAGATGTTATAGAGGTTATTGGGAAAATGCAAAAAAATCAGAGAAATAAATAAATCATTGAGGAAACATTTTGTCTTTGCACAATTGTAGAACAGTCAGAGATAAGAGTGTTGTCACTGTCAGGCACTTACCTCTAGATGAGTCTCAATAGATTTTGTATGTAGGCAGATTCTCCATCTGCGGCCATCAGTCAACCTCCATGTCCTCCACCGCCAACAGGTGACTTGTGGAAAGCTTCCTTCTCTTCTTCTCCACATCCACCATCTCCACCTCGTCTGGAAACTGGCGTCCGCCAACCTCCATGGGCTCACAGATTCTCCTGTAAGCCCTCTTCAGTATACGAGATGGTCTCGCAACTGGGGCATGATGTGGTGGGGCAGGGTTGGATGGGGCAGGGTTTGGTGGTGGGGCGGGGATGGATGGGGCAGGGTTTGGTGGTGGGGCAGGGTTTGGTGGTGGGGCGGGGATGGATGGGGCAGGGTTTGGTGGTGGGGCAGGGTTTGGTGGTGGGGCAGGGTTGGATGGGGCAGGGCGTGGTGGTGGGGCGGGGTTGAATGGGGCAGGGTTTGGTGGTGGGGCGGTGTAGGATGGGGCAGGGTTTGTCCGAAGAAAGCTCCTACTCCAAGGGAAGTTAGCTTGGACTAACTGTGCTGTCAGGGTGCAGCTTGGTTTTATTGCCACAACCAGGTTCTATTGTGACATCATCCTCATACCTGACATGATGACATCACAAGCAGTGGGTGTGGCCAGAGCACACAGAGATGAATACTATATGTACCTGCACTGGACTTCTACATTATAACATTACAGGATTTGTTCTCCACTTTTAGTCCCAATAGTAAATAATAGTAATAACCAGTGTTCTCTCTGCCTGGTGGTGCAGGACGGGGTCTATAGAGGGGCTTTATTACGGGTGATAATTTATCAGGAATACACCCCCTCCCCAGGTTGGATACAAGTTCTCCTTGCAGATGACATGATGCTTTATGGGATATGCTGAGTGTTGTCCTACCCTGACGGCTCCATCATGAATGAGCTCCAGTATATCTGTTAGATGGCTCCTATGTTATGGATGGTAGATGCCGCTGTTAGGCGTCTCACAACCTCCCCAGCATAGATTTACATGGAAGCTACAAAATAGTGTTATAGTATAACTATCATGTATAACCTATGGAGGGGAAGGGGCAGAGGGGGATGACTGAGCAAGAGGAGGAGACAAGCAAACCTGCCTAACTTTGTTTTTCTGCAACAGGTAAAAGCATAATACTGCAAATAAACAAAGTACAGTCCAGAGAACACGGCCCGCGGCTAGCTGAGCCCCATCCATGTTCTCTGTGCCGCCCCCTGGTGTCACCTCCTCTGCCCGGACCACTGTCCGCTACCAGAGGCACCCAATTCAAATAGCTGGTACTTAGCGATTGCTTGTGCCAACTATTTTACAGTGTAGATGCTGCTGTCACACCTGATAGTGCCATTTAACCCCTCCAGAGCCGCTCTATATACAGCAGGAGTCTGCTGCATATGGAGCGCTCCCATTGCTAATGACTGCAGCCCATGATCCCGCAGGCGGCAGGGATTTAACCCTTCAATCCACCGGGAGCCACCACTACATCCGCCAATCCCGCCCTTCATCCTCTCCCCCCCGGGAGCCGCCACTGCACCCTGCGGTCCCTCACTTCCGCCAGTTCCCTCCCAGCATACCTCCTTTTGCACAAAGAGGTATGCTGGGAGTTGTAGTGCACAAGGAAGTATGTTGGGAGTTGTAGTGCACAAAGAGGTATACTGGGAGCTGTAGTGCACAAGGAGGTATGCTGGGAGTTGCAGTTGTGCAGCAGCAGTCTCCCAACACAACAACTGCCAGAAATTATGCATTATATTTGTATTTTAAGTTTTTTCAAACTTTTCTAAGTATCGAAGTGGTATTGATTATTATTGATTATCGAAATAAAAAGGATAGTATTGGTATCTAACTAAAAATTCTGGTATTGTGACATCCCTAATCTCTAATCATCTATCTATATACAGTGTCTCGAACTCAGTTGGTTCCGGAAGGCAGTCTGAGAAGCGAGTAGCGTGTTCCCATAGGAAATAATGTAATTGTGTTTAATTGGTTCCAGTAGCCACCAATAATTACCGCCAAGATATCGCCGTCGGAAGCCGTGCGCGTGCTCACCAGAGATGAGTCTGATGCTAATAGACAATGACTGGAGCCGTCATTCTCTATGAGCGTTGGAGTCATCTCTGATGAGCGCGCGCACGGCTTCCGTCGGCGATATCTTGGCGGCGGGAGCTGTCCTAAATGAACGATCAGCCGATGACACGATCATCGGCTGATCGTTCTCTCTATTCCACCGAGCGATAATTGGCCGAATCGGGCTGATTATAGCTCCCGTGGAATAGGCCCCTAAGTGTATGGTGCTCCACCGGGGGGTCGGGCAGGCGTCACCCCGGCAAGGATGGGTGTCAGGTTTTTTTAATGCGGTTCAGGGAAGAAAAAGAGCGCTGCACCTCACACCTATGGCTGATACTAGTGCCCCTAGGCTAAATAAAAAACACATCAGAATTTTATGTATGAATTGATCAAGCCATACTGCCCCATGTACCATCGTGCAGGTATCTGATACACATGGGTCCCTACACTAAGTCCACACCGTGCCAGTCAGTGGCTACCAACCCCGCAGGTGTGCACAGTCAGGGAACGGGGTCATGGGACGGCCCTGCGACCCCCATGCTACAGGACCAGACCCAAAAACACCACACCAGAACCCGGCCAGCACCGCCGGCGGAGAAGGTTGCCCCCAAACAGCACAAGTCTGGATGAGGTATTGCACTTCCCATAGCTGCTGCAGACAGAATGGGAAAAGACAGGAGGGATTAAAACCATGTGCACTCAGGTGTCTCCTGCTAATTGCGTGAGTGCACATGGTTTTAATTCTGACTATGCCACTGACCGGCATGGTGTGGACTTAGTGTAGGGACCCATGTGTATCAGATACCTGCACGATGGTACATGGGGCAGTATGGCTTGATCAATTCATACACAAAATTCTGATGTTTTTTTATTTAGCATAGGGGCACTAGTATCAGCCATAGGTGTGAGGTGCAGCGCTCTTTCTTCCCTGAACCGTAACAGGTTTTTTTAATATACTGTTTGGAAACTGAACTGTTTGAGAAGCCAGGTACCACTGTATCATTATTATTATTATTAATATTTTTGCTCATTTTAAAAATGGAATAAATCACTCCGTTTGATCTACAAGACGTGCTGTTGGGAATTCCTTGATATAACTGTCTATCTGGGGTAGTGCAGTCAGGGGCGCCGCAATGATGAGGCGACCTGAATCGTCTGCCTCAGGCGGCGCCACCAGCTGTCTTCATGGGGGCGGCAGTGGCAGATTATAATATGAGCGGTTCGGGCGGCCGCCCACATTATAATCCGCCACTGACTGTACCCAGGGCCGCTTTAACCAGAGGGCACATGGTGCACGTGCACCGGGCCCACTGGTTAAAGGGGCCCCCCCGAGCAGGCCGGCCGTTGCTATGTGCGACCAGTGCGGTCGCACAGGGCTCCGGCCACCAGCCTGTCATGGGGGAGCGCCATGGATGGGTAATCTACTTACCCCTCCATGGCGCCCCCTGCAGGGCCCCCCCGTCCGCCGCTGCCCCCGTCCGCTGCTGCTGCGGCGCTTCAGCAGCAGCGACACTGACAGAGAGAGAGCCATTGGCTCCCTCCCTGTCAGTCACTCTTGTGGCCGCACTTCCTGCGGTCACAAGAGGCCGCACTCTCCCTCTAGCGGCCGACGTCACTGAAGCGTCGGCGCGAGGGTAAGGGGAGTGCAGCCTCTTGTGACCGCAGGAAGTGCGGCCACAGGAGGGAAGAGAAGAGGAACGCGTGGACCCAGGTGAGTAAAAGTGTTTTTTTTTTTTCAATGTTATATGGGAGGGGGAGCTATATACTATTGGGGAGCACAGGGGGCTATATACTATGGGGGAGAACAGGGGGCTATATACTATGGGGGAGAACGGGGGCTATATACTATTGGGGAGCACAGGGGGGCTATATACTATGGGGGAGAACGGGGGCTATATACTATTGGGGAGCACAGGGGGGCTATATACTATGGGGGAGAACGGGGGCTATATACTATTGGGGAGCACAGGGGGGCTATATACTATGGGGGAGAACGGGGGCTATATACTATTGGGGAGCACAGGGGGCTATATACTATGGGGGAGAACGGGGGCTATATACTATTGGGGAGCAACGGGGGCTATATACTATGGGGGAGCACAGGGGGCTATATACTATGGGGGAGCACAGGGGGCTATATACTATGGGGGAGCACAGGGGAGCTATATACTATGGGGGAGCACAGGGGCTATACACTATGGGGGAGAACGGGGGCTATATACTATTGGGGAGCACAGGGGGCTATATACTATGGGGGAGCACAGGGGGCTATATACTATGGGGGAGCACAGGGGAGCTATATACTATGGGGGAGCACAGGGGGCTATACACTATGGGGGAGCACAGGGGAGCTATATACTATTGGGGAGCATAGGGGAGCTATATACTATTGGGAAGCACAGGGGGCTATATACTATTGGGAAGCACAGGGGGCTATATACTATTGGGGAGCACAGGGGAGCTATATACTATGGGGGAGCACAGGGGAGCTATATACTTTGGGGAGCACAGGGGGCTATATACTATGGGGGAGCACAGGGGAGCTATATACTATGGGGGAGCACAGGGGAGCTATATACTATGGGGAGCACAGGGGGCTATATACTACTGGGGAGCACAGGGGGCTATATACTATGGGGGAGCACAGGGGGCTATATACTATGGGGGAGCACAGGGGGTTATATACTATTGGGGAGCACAGGTTAGCTATATACTATTGGGGAGCACAGGGGCTATATACTATTGGGGAGCACAGGGGAGCTATATACTATTGGGGAGCACAGGGGTCTATATACTATGGGGGAGAGCACAGGGGGCTATATATTATGGAGAGCACAGGGGGGCTATATACTATTGAGGGGGAGCACAGGGGGGCTATATACTATTGGGGGAGAGCACAGGGGGGCTATATACTATTGTGGGAGAGCACAGGGGGGCTATATACTATTGGGGGAGAGCACAGGGGGCTATATACTATTGTGGGAGAGCACAGGGGGGCTATATACTATTGTGGGAGAGCACAGGGGGGCTATATACTATTGTGGGAGAGCACAGGGGGGCTATATACTATTGTGGGAGAGCACAGGGGGGCTATATACTATTGTGGGAGAGCATAGGGGGGCTATATACTATTGGGGGAGAGCACAGGGGGGCTATATACTATTGTGGGTGAGCACAGGGGGCTATATACTACTGGGGAGAGTGCACAGGGGGGCTATATACTAATGGGGGAGCGCACAGGAGGGCTGTATATAACTGGAGGAGCACATGAGGGTCTATATACTACAGGGACACCTTAAAACTATGGAGGCATAGAGGGGTGTAACCATGTAGGAGTACAGAGGGGTGTAACTACTGTATAGGGGTACAAGGGACCTAACTACTGTATGTGTTGGAGCCTAAAATATTTGTCTGGCAGATCCTGGAGAGAAGATTCACAGCCAGGAGAAGACTTCAAGGTGGCCCACGCTGGATGGAGAGAAAAAGAAAAGGTGACAGACTCTGATCGGAGAAGACGCCTCCGGTGAGTCACTGGATGTAACTTCACTCTGTTATAGGCTTGTACTGATAGGGGTCATGGTGTGGCGGTATTATGTAATGGTATCAATGGTGATATCTTTCTGTTTTGTTTAGTGCAGTTTTTATGTAATATGTAATCACTGTATGGTGGAAATAGTGTTATACGGTAACTACTGTATGTATTGGGGCTCTTGATACAGTGTGGGGGCAAATTCAGTACATTATACAATGTGCAGAAAGGTAAGGGGGGGCCCACTCTTGAGGGCTGTGCACTGGGCCCACCAATGTATTAAAACGGCCCTGACTGTACCATGTACTGGAGCCCCCCCGCCCCCGGGCAGTATCTGTAATGAGATGCTGTGAGCGGGGGAGACTGTATTCATAAGCGCCGCGCTGTACTAAATCAGCCGCGCGGTGCTGATACTACAGCGCGGCGCTTATGAATACAGTCTCCCCCGCTCACAGCATCTCATTACAGATACTTCCCGGGGGCGGGGGGGCTCCAGTACATGCATTCCACGTCCGTGATCCGTCAGGATCACGGAACGTGGGAATGCAGCCTTAGTCCCCCGGCTGATGTGCGGCTGCCCGGGGTGTCCCGTCCTGTCCCCGGCAGCGCGCGCATCAGAGAGCTCCCCGTGCGCCGGAAGTCACAGGCACAGGCGCACGGGGAGCTCTGTGATGCGCGCGCTGCCGGGGACAGGACGGGACACCCCGGGCAGCCGCACATCAGCCGGGACCAGACCAGAGAGGCTCGACGGGGGAACGGAGGGCAGGTGAGTTGTGTGCTGTTTTTTGTTTTTGTTTTATCTGCTGTGCAGGGGGGGGGGGGGGGGAGAGGGGGACCATCTATAAGGTAGGGGGGGGGGGGGGACGGGGGCCATCTATAAGGGAGGGGGGAAAGAGGGGGACCATCTATAAGGGAGGGGGGAAAGAGGGGGACGATCTATAAGGGGGGGGGACCATCTATAAGGGAGGGGGAGAGGGAAGAGGTGGACCATCTATAGGGGGGGGCCATCTATAAGGGAGGGGGGAAAGAGGGGGACCATCTATAAGGGGGGGCCATCTATAAGGGAGGGGGGAAAGAGGGGGACCATCTATAATTGGGGGACCATCTATAAGGGAGGGGCGGGAGGGGGACCGTCTATAAGGGGGGGGAAGAGGGGGACCATGTATAAGGGGAAGAGGGGGACCATCTATAAGGGAGGGGGAAAGAGGGGGACCATCTATAAGGGGGCATCTATAAGGCAGGGGGGAGAGGGGGACCATGTATAAGGGGGGGAGGGGGACCATCTATAAGGGAAAGGGGACCATCTATAAGGGAGGGGGAGAGAGGGAAGAGGGGGACCATCTATAAGGGGGGGGAAAGAGGGGGACCATCTATAAGGGGGGGGAGAGGGGGACCATCTATAAGGGGGGGAGAGAGGGAAGAGGGGGACCAACTATAAGGGGGGGGGGGGGAAGAGGGGGACCATCTATAAGGGGGGAAGAGGGGGACCATCTATAAGGGAGGGGAAAGAGGGGGACCATCTATAAGGGAGGGGGGAGAGGGGGACCATCTATAAGGGAGGGGGGAGAGGGGGACCATCTATAAGGGGGGGAGAGGGGGACCATCTATAAGGGAAAGGGGACCATCTATAAGGGGGGGAAGAGGGGGACCATCTATAAGGGGGGAAGAGGGGGACCATCTATAAGGGGGGAAGAGGGGGACCATCTCCTAAAAGATCAGCACCCTCCTCTCCTGACATCCTCTGTGCTGCTGGGACTTCTCCTATAGGATTAGCACCCTCCTCTCCTGACATCCTCTGTGCTGCTGGGACCTCTCCTATAGGATTAGCACCCTCATCTCCTGACATCCTCTGTGCTGCTGGGACCTCTCCTATAAAGTCAGCCTCCTCCTCTCCTGACATCCTCTGTGCAGCAAGGGACCAAACATTATGTTTATTGGGGACAGCAGTGGGGGGGGGGGGGGGGCAGTAGTGGATTATAATGTGGGCGGATTGACGGGGGGGGGGGGGGGCGTCATTCTATAGTTCGCCTCGGGCAGCAGAGAGGCTAGAATCACCCCTGAGTGCAGTGCCATGTGTTGGCTGTGATGAGTGATGTTTAGCACATTTCACTATCTGGCAGTCTTCTGCATGAACACCCCACTGAACACATTTTGGACGAACTAGAATGCAGACTGTCCCCAGAATGCAGTTCCCAGAATGCAATGCTTTCCCTCAGCTGATCATCACAGTCGCCCACCGATCAAAATCAGTACAATTAGTGCTACAGCTGCTTCTGGCCATTCAGAGATGGTAGATCACGCCCTGCCCCCTGTCTGCATCATCAGCCTGCGCTCAGCAAACACACACACAATGTGAGACAAAGGCATGGAATAATTGTCTCCTAAGGTGGGAGAGCAGAAGGAGCAGAAGACAATCTGAATTGGCACAGGGGTCATTCTTTTTCACTTCCTGGATTTCTATCAGCTACCAGTGTGGCAGAACCGTACAGATACGGTAATACATTGTTTTTTAAAACAAGTTTTTCTTATCCCCTTTAAGGCCCTTTACTACGGGCCGACGTAGAGGAGCAAACGAGCGCTATCAGTCCTCGTTTGCTCCTCGTTCCCCGCTCGCGCTATTACACACGGTGGCAGTGAGTGGGTGAGTCCAGGTGGGCCGCAGGGAGGCTGCCCGGGTGATCACTAGATCGTCCGAGCAGCCTATAGCATACAGCAGCGTCTGCTGCCGATGCTCCTATTCCACGGAGCGACGGCAGCAGATGGTTGCTATATCAGTCGCTTGTTTATCAATATGTTGAAAAAAAAAACGGCTGAAACAATCAACCGACATGAACAATTTCGGCTGATCGTTGCCTTCTATTCCACTGGACGATTATCGGCCTTTGGAATAGGGCCTTTAGACTCTCTAAAATCTTGTGGAAATCCTTCTAAATGGAGTGGAGACTGTTATATCTGCAGGAGACCCAACTCTCTAGACCTCGTCCAAATTGTAACATTTGGTCTGGGATGTCCAACAAGCTCATATACACTACTGTAAGAAAAAGTTTTAGGCAGGTGTGGAACAAATGCAGAGACCCCCAACAATCAGGAGAAGAGAGAGAAGACAATTAGCACATCCCACTCCTTGGCTTGGAGCAATTTTTGTCCCGCTGCTCCAGGGGCGTAGTGAGGGGGGGCAGCTACCCCAGGCGCAGGGATGAAGGGGGGTGCCAGCCTTCCCCATACACAACTCCACCAACCTGCCACTGACTCCTCACTGTGCAGAGAGCCGACAGCCCTGCTGTACAGTAATTGCCCCACAAAGTAGCAGTGGTCAGCAGGACAGTGGAGTTGGTGCTGGGTGCAGCCTGATAGGACAGACATGATGCTGAAGCTGACCTGCCGAGGACCCTCCACTCTGACTACATAGGGCTCCGCCCCCTCCTCACCATGTGACCTCCTCCCTATCTGACTGCTGGAGTCCCTGCAGACTCCTGGCGCTGCTGTCTGGTGAGTTCACTGACTGACTCTCATCATCCTGTAGGTGTAGGAAGGCTGGGAGTGCTGGGACAGGGAGGTCACTTGGGTCAGAGGTCAGAGGTCTGCACCATATAACACTGCCCCATATCCCTGCCCTGCTCCTCTGCACACAGCACTTCCCATATTATTCCTCAACCTGTGGGTCACCAGCTGCTCCAAAACTACAGCAGTCAGGGCATGATGGGAGTTGTAGTCCTGCCACAGCTTGGGAGCCACAGGTTGGTGAACACGTATAAGCTATGTATTATGTACAGACTAATCCTCCTGACACTGATGCTTTATATCCTTATTGTATTGGATCCTTGTACTGGGTCTTGTTAGTATATGTGTATATAGCACTGTGACTGGTGCTGTCCTGGTTTAGGGGAGGCGTGATCAGTATATGGCGCTGTGACAGGGGAGGGGTATGTGGCAGGATCAGTATATGGCGCTGTGACAGGGGAGGGGTATGTGGCAGGATCAGTATATGGCGCTGTGACAGGGGAGGGGTATGTGGCAGGATCAGTATATGGCGCTGTGACAGGGGAGGGGTATGTGGCAGGATCAGTATATGGCGCTGTGACGGGGGAGGCGTATGTGGCAGGATCAGTATATGGCGCTGTGACGGGGGAGGGGTATGTGGCAGGATCAGTATATGGCGCTGTGACGGGGGAGGTGTATGTGGCAGGATCAGTATATGACGCTGTGACAGGGGAGGCGTATGTGGCAGGATCAGTATATGGCGCTGTGACAGGGGAGGCGTATGTGGCGTGATCAGTATATGGCGCTGTGACAGGGGAGGCGTATGTGGCAGGATCAGTATATGGCGCTGTGACAGGGGAGGCGTATGTGGCAGGATCAGTATATGGCGCTGTGACAGGGGAGGTGTATGTGGCAGGATCAGTATATGGCGCTGTGACAGGGGAGGCGTATGTGGCAGGATCAGTATATGGCGCTGTGACAGGATCAGTATATGGCGCTGTGACGGGGAGGCGTATGTGGCAGGATCAGTATATGGCACTGTGACGGGGAGGTGTATGTGGCAGGATCAGTATATGGCGCTGTGACAGGGGAGGCGTATGTGGCAGGATCAGTATATGGCGCTGTGACAGGATCAGTATATGGCGCTGTGACGGGGAGGCGTATGTGGCAGGATCAGTATATGGCACTGTGACGGGGAGGCATATGTGGCAGGATCAGTATATGGCGGCTCTTGTGCTGCATCATTTTCTGTGTTCCTGCCTGAAGTCTGTAGAGCTGAATATTCCACTGTTATACCTATAGCACAATGTACGCCATCATTATACCCGAGGGGCCTGGTGTGTGACACTTATATTCTCAGGATGCCATGGGTGACACTACTACATTCAGGTGGCACGGTGTGATGCTGTTAGATTCATTCAAGGGGTACAGTATACATGGTCCTGTTACATTCATGGGGTACAGTATACATGGTCCTGTTACATTCAGGAGGTACAGTATACACGGTCCTGTTACATTCAGGGGGTACAGTACACATGGTCCTGTTACAGTCAGGGGTACACTATACATGGTCCTGTTACATTCAGGAGGTACAGTATACACGGTCCTGTTACATTCAGGGGGTACAGTACACATGGTCCTGTTACAGTCAGGGGTACAGTATACATGGTCCTGTTACATTCAGGGGTACAGTATACATTTTCCTGTTACATTCAGGGGTACAGTATACATGGTCCTGATACATTCAGGGGGTACAGTATACATGGTCCTGTTACAGTCAGGGGGTAAAGTATACAGGGTCCTGATACATTCAGGGGGTACAGTATACATGGTCCTGTTACATTCAGGGGGTACAGTATACATGGTCCTGTTACATTCAGGGGTACAGTATACATGTTCCTGTTACAGTCAGGGGGTACAGTATACACGGTCCTGTTACGGTCAGGGGGTACAGTACACATGGTCCTGTTACAGTCAGGGGGTGCAGTATACATGGCCCTGATACATTCAGGGGGTATAGTATACATGGTCCTGTTACAGTCAGGGGGTACACTATAAATGTCCTGTTACATTTAGGGGGTACAGTATACAATGTCCTGTTACATTCAGGGGGTACAGTATACAATGTCCTGTTACATTCAGGGGGTACAGTATACATGGTCCTGTTACGGTCAGGGGGTGCAGTATACACGGTCCTGTTACATTCAGGGGTACAGTATACATGGTCCTGTTACATTCAGGGGTACACTATACATACTGGACTCTCCCATATAGTCTGCAGTGTGGGACAGCTCTGACCGACACAGTGAGATGGGCGAGTGCTGATGCTATTGTGGATTTGTCTATACAAGCTATCCTTTAGGTATTTTAAACCCAGGTTAAAGTAATGTTCCCATAGAGATAAAGCACCTTACTAGACATCTCCCAGCACCTTAGTTTTTAATCTCTGGGTTGCTCGGTCTATTTTTTTTTTTTTGAGATTTTATTATCTTTAGTATCTTTCATGAAATTTTATATATCATGTTGTAAGTGATCATGATAAATAAAGACATTCTGATTGAGCTATGCCCATAGTTTCGTCTGTGTTTTCATCTAATTGGTGGGTTGTTCTGGTCTTTTGGTAGAGTGACACCTGGGGGAGGTGATTTATTACGACCCCCTTCTTTTAGTGTGGTTAACAACTTTCTTCTATTGAACCTTTTTGTGTATATCGCTGTCTAGGGGGGTTTATTTTTCTACCATTGTGTTTTTTTTATACTTTTATAAGTATTGAATTGGTATTGAGTATCGAAATAAAAAACTCTAAATTCTGTATCGTGACATCACTACAGCAGTGGTACATACAGTATGGCGGCTACAGTGTAGGGGCATACCGTATGGACAATAACATCTATCCCCAAAATAAGCTCTCCCCCCCCCCCCCAGAAAAAAACAATATAAGACCCTGTGTTATGAGGGAGAAACATAAAAGATTAAAAAATAAAAACTTGGTATAAAAATATATATATTTATTAATAAAAGAGTAAATTGCAAAACTTTTGTGAGGATGAGTGGTCGGCTAAGCTGGGGTCTTCTCTCTGGATGAGTCTTCATGAGAGTCTCAGCTGTTAGGGCTCGTTCACACTACAGAATCAGCACCGAATCCTGCCTTCTATCTGTTTGAATGGCAGGGTTCGCGCGCCTTTAGCTTTGGCTGTCCAGGCATGATAAAGTTGTAGTTTTGCAACAGCTGGAGGGCCGGAGTTGGACACCTGTGTTGTAGATGGTCTCCTCTCTGTTGGAGTCTTCAGGAACCTCCGATGTTATAGATGGTCTCCTCTCTGTTGGAGTCTTCAGGAACCTCCGATGTTATAGATGGTCTCCTCTCTGTTGGAGTCTTCAGGAACCTCAGATGTTATAGAGGTTATTGGGAAACTGCAAAGAAATCAGAGAAATAAATAAATCACTGAGGAAACATTTTGTAGAACAGTCAGAGATTAGGGGGTTGTCACTGTCAGGCTCCTACCTCTAGATGAGTCCCAGTAGGTGTTGTATGTAGGCAGATCCTCCATCTGAGGCCATCAGTCCACCTCCATGTCCTCCACTGGTGGCAGGTGAGATGTGGAAATCTTCCTCCTCTTCTTCCTCTCCACATCCACCATCTCCACATCATCTGGAAACTGGCGTCCGCCAACCTCCATGGGCTCACAGATTCTCCTGTAAGCCCTCTTCAGTACACGAGATGGTCTCGCAACTGGGGCACGATGTGGTGGGGCAGGGTTGGATGGGGCAGGGTTTGGTGGTGGGGCAAGGTGGGATGGGGCAGGGTTTGGTGGTGGGGCAGGGTGGGATGGGGCAGGGTTTGGTGGTGGGGCAGGGCGTGGTGGTGGGGCGGGGATGGATGGGGCAGGGTTTGGTGGTGGGGCGGGGATGGATGGGGCAGGGTTTGGTGGCTGGGCCACATTAGCCTGCCAAAATTGCCTGAAATAGTTCCTCTTCATCCTGAAACAGTCAGAAGAAAGCTCCTACTCCAAGGGAAGTTAGCCTGGACTAACTGTGTTGTCAGGGTGCAGCTTGGTTTTATTGTCACAGCCAGGTTCTATTGTGACATCATCCTCATACGTGACATGATGACATCACAAGCAGTGGGTGTGGCCAGAGCACACAGAGATGAATACTATGGGGGAGATTTATAAAACATGGTGTAAAGTGTAACTGGCCTAGTTGCCCCTAGCAACCAATCAGATTCCACCTTTCATTCCTCACAGGCTCTTTGGAAAATGAAAGGTGGAATCTGATTGGTTGCTAGGGGCAACTGGGCCAGTTACACTTTACACCATGTGTGATAAATCTCCCCCTATATGTACCTGCACTGGTCTCCTACATTATAACATTACAGGATTTGTTCTCCACTTTTAGTCCTATTAGTAAATAATAGTAATAACCAGTGTTCTCTCTGCCTGGTGGTGCAGGACGGGGTCTATAGAGGGGCTTTATTACGGGTGATAATTTATCAGGAATACACCCCCTCCCCAGGTTGGATACAAGTTCTCCTTGCAGATGACATTATGCTTTATGGGATATGCTGAGTGTTGTCCTACCCTGACGGCTCCATCATGAATGAGCTCCAGTATATCTGTGAGATGGCTCCTATGTTATGGATGGTAGATGCCGCTGTTAGGCGTCTCACAACCTCCCCAGCGTATATTTACATGGAATCTACAAAATAGTGTTATAGTATAACTATCATGTATAACCTATGGAGGGGGAGGGGCAGAGGGGGATGACTGAGTAAGAAGAGGAGACGAGCAAACCTGCCTTAACTTTGTGTTTCTGCAGCAAATAACAGCATAATAGGGGAGATAAACAAAGTACAGTGCAGAGAACACAGCCGGCGGCTAGCTGAGCATCAGCCATGTTCTCTCCCTCAAATAGCTGGCACTTAGCGATCACTTGTGCCAACAATTTTACATTGTAGATGCTGCTGTCACACCTGACAGCGCCATTTAACCCTTTCAGAGCCGCTCCATATATAGCAGTCTGCTGCATATGGAGCGCCCCCATTGCTAATGACTGCAGCCCGTGATCCCCCAGGTGGCAGTCATGTAACCCTTCAACCCCCTGAAAGATGCCGCTGCATCCGCCAATCCTGCCCCCTATCCTCTCCCCCCAGGGAGCCGCCACTGTGCACTGCGGTCCCTCACTTCTGCCAGTTACCTCCCAGCATACTTCCTTGTGCACTACAACTTCCAGCATATCTCCTTGTGCACTACAACTCCCAGCATACCTCCTTGTGCACTACAACTCCCATTATACCTCCTTGTGCACTACAACTCCCAGCATACCTCCTTTTCACTATCTAGCAGTCTAGCAGTCTTCTGACTGAACACCTTTTGGAGGAATTAGAATGCAGACTGTCCCCAGACCCTCCTCTCCAACATTCCAAAATCCAAAATTCCCACATTAATTAAAACAATGGTCTATTTCAGGGCTTTTTTTTCTTTTTTACCTAGATAGATTCCCCTGACTACGACTACTTAACTACTTAATGGAATCAAACATACAAAAATACCCATAGACCAACTCTCAAATCTTGTGGAAATCCTTCCAAGCGGAGTGAAGACTGTTATATCTGTAAAAGGAGACCCAACGCTCTAGACCTCGTCCAAATTGTAACATTTGGACTGGGATGTCCAGCAAGCTTATATACACTACTGTAAAAAAGTTTTAGGCAGGTGTGGAAAAAATGCAGAGACCCCCAACAATCGGGAGAAGAGAGAGAAGACAATTGGCACATCCCACTCCTTGGCTTGCAGCAATTTTTGTCCTGCGGTTCCATTATACTTCTATAGCACTATAGTTCCTCTCACCAGTGGGGATCTCAACATTGAGAGCCCAACCCATCAAAACTTTTGACATAGGTGTGGACAATATTCTGGACCCACTCACTGCTTTGCATGTTAAATCAAGATCCCTTTTCGATAAACACGTTGGTGGGACCATAAGGATGTCTCAGTAATACTCTGTACACAAGTGGAAAGCCCTATAACTTAGTCATATTGCGGTTCAGGGAAGAAAAAGAGCGCTGCACCTCACACCTATAGCTGATACTAGTGCCCCTAGGCTAAATAAAAAACACATCAGAATTTTGTGTATGAATTGATCAAACCATACTGCCCCATGTACCATCGTGCAGGTATCTGATACACATGGGTCCCTACACTAAGTCCACACCGTGCCAGTCAGTGGCTACCAACCCCGCAGGCGTGCACAGTCAGGGAACGGGGGCCATGGGACGGCCCTGCGACCCCCATGCCACAGGACCAGACCCAAAAACACCACACAAGAACCCAGCAAAAGACAGGAGGGATTAAAACCATGTGCACTCAGGTGTCTCCTGCTAATTGCGTGAGTGCACATGGTAATCCCTCCTGTCTTTTCCCATTCTGTCTGCAGCAGCTATGGTGCGCGCAATCCCTAATCCAGACTTGTGCTGTTTGGGGGCAACCTTCTCCGCCGGCGGTGCTGGCCGGGTTCTGGTGTGGTGTTTTTGGGTCTGGTCCTGTGACATGGGGGTCGCAGGGCCGTCCCATGGCCCCCGTTCCCTGACTGCGCGCCTGCAGGGTTGGTGGCCACTGACCGGCACGGTGTGGACTTAGTGTAGGGACCCATGTGTATCAGATACCTGCACGATGGTACATGGGGCAGTGTGGCTTGATCAATTCATACACAAAATTCTGATGTGTTTTTTATTTAGCCTAGGGGCACCAGTATCAGCCATAGGTGTGAGGTGCAGCGCTCTTTTTCTTCCCTGAACCGGATTTTGCTTCTCTCTTCTCTCAGTGTTTTTGCACTCCTCCTGGCAACCCACATGACCGCAATTAGCAGGAGACACCTGAGTGCACATGGTTTTAATCCCTCCTGTCTTTCCCTATTCTGTCTGTAGCAGCTATGGTGCGCGCAATCCCTAATCCAGACTTGTGCTGTTTGGGGGCAACCTTCTCCGCCGGCGGTGCTGGCCGGGTTCTGGTGTGGTGTTTTTGGGTCTGGTCCTGTGACATGGGGGTCGCAGGGCCGTCCCATGGCCCCCGTTCCCTGACTGCGCGCCTGCAGGGTTGGTGGCCACTGACCGGCACGGTGTGGACTTAGTGTAGGGACCCATGTGTATCAGATACCTGCACGATGGTACATGGGGCAGTGTGGCTTGATCAATTCATACACAAAATTCTGATGTGTTTTTTATTTAGCCTAGGGGCACCAGTATCAGCCATAGGTGTGAGGTGCAGCGCTCTTTTTCTTCCCTGAACCGGATTTTGCTTCTCTCTTCTCTCAGTGTTTTTGCACTCCTCCTGGCAACCCACATGACCGCAATTAGCAGGAGACACCTGAGTGCACATGGTTTTAATCCCTCCTGTCTTTTCCTATTCTGTCTGTAACAGCTATGGTGAGCACAATACCTCATCCAGACTTGTGCTGTTTGGGGGCGACCTTCTCCACCGGCGGTGCTGGTCGGGTTCTGGTGTGGTGTTTTTGGGTCTAGTCCTGTGACATGGGGGTAGCAGGGCCGTCCCATGGCCCCCGTTCTCTGACTGTGCGCGCCTGCGGGGTTGGTGGCCACTGACCGGTACGGTGTGGACTTAGTGTAGGGACCCATGTGTATCAGATACCTGCACGATGGTACATGGGGCATTGTGGCTTGATCAATTCATACACAAACTTCTGATGTGTTTATTATTTAGCCTAAAGGGCACCAGTATCAGCCATAGGTGTGAGGTGCAGCGCTCTTTTTCTTCCCTGAACCGTAACAGGTTTTTTTAATATACTGTTTGGGAACTGAACTGTTTGAGAAGCCAGGTACCACTGTATCATTATTATTATTATTATTATTATTATTATTTTTGCTAATTTTAAAAATGGAATAAATCACTTCGTTTGATCTACAAGACGTGCTGTTGGGAATTCCTTGATATAACTGTCTATCTATCTATCTATCTGGGGTAATGCAGTGCCATGTGTTGGCTGTGATGAGTGATGTTTAGCACATTTTACTATCTGGCAGTCTTCTGCATGAACACCCCACTGAACACCTTTTGGACGAACTAGAATGCAGACTGTCCCCAGACCCTCCTCTCCAACATGAATTCATCTGCAAAATTCCCACATTCATGAAGAAAACAATGGCCTATTTCAGGGCCCTCTTTTTTTTAACTAGATAGATTCCCCTGACTACGAGTACTTAACCAGGAGTAGCTTCTGTCTATTTATAAAAAACACCCTGGTAGAGCCTTCTTTTTCATTTTCAATGGAATCCAATGTAAAAAAAAAATACCCTTATAGGGGATCTCTAGGTAGAGGTTAAAAAAATGAAACTTCTGCAGAAGCATAACGCATTACTTACCTGTCTATCCTAGTTTTGAAACTACCAAAAATCCATTTGTTTGGGGGAGGGGGGGGGATTAGTTTCCAGAATGCAATGCTTTACCTCAGCTGATCATCACAGTCGCCCACCGATCAAAATCAGTACAATTAGTGCTGCAGCTGCTTCTGGCCATTCAGAGATGGTAGATCACGCCCTGCCCCCTGTCTGCATCATCAGCCTGCGCTCAGCAAACACACACACAATGTGAGACAAAGGCATGGAATAATTGTCTCCTAAGGTGGGAGAGCAGAAGGAGCAGAAGACAATGTGAATTGGCACAGGGGTCATTCTTTTTCACTTCCTGGATTTCTATCAGCTACCAGTGTGGCAGAACCGTACAGATACGGTAATACATTGTTTTTTAAAACAAGTTTTTCTTATCCCCTTTAAGGCCCTTTACTACGGGCCGACGTAGAGGAGCAAACGAGCGCTATCAGTCCTCGTTTGCTCCTCGTTCCCCGCTCGCGCTATTACACACGGTGGCAGTGAGTGGGTGAGTCCAGGTGGGCCGCAGGGGGGCTGCCCGGGTGATCACTAGATCGTCCGAGCAGCCTATAGCATACAGCAGCGTTTGCTGCCTATGCTCCTATTCCACGGAGCGACGGCAGCAGATCGTTGCTGTATCAGTCGCTTGTTTTTCAACATGTTGAAAAACAAACGGCTGAAACAATCAACCAACATGAACAATTTCGGCTGATCGTTGCCTTCTATTCCACTGGACGATTATCGGCCTTTGGAATAGGGCCTTTAGACTCTCTAAAATCTTGTGGAAATCCTTCTAAATGGAGTGGAGACTGTTATATCTGCAGGAGACCCAACTCTCTAGACCTCGTCCAAATTGTAACATTTGGTCTGGGATGTCCAACAAGCTCATATACACTACTGTAAGAAAAAGTTTTAGGCAGGTGTGGAACAAATGCAGAGACCCCCAACAATCAGGAGGAGAGAGAGAAGACAATTAGCACATCCCACTCCTTGGCTTGGAGCAATTTTTGTCCCGCTGCTCCAGGGGCGTAGTGAGGGGGGGCAGCTACCCCAGGCGCAGGGATGAAGGGGGGTGCCAGCCTCCCCCATACACAACTCCACCAACCTGCCACTGACTCCTCACTGTGCAGAGAGCCGACAGCCCTGCTGTACAGTAATTGCCCGACAAAGTAGCAGTGGTCAACAGGACAGTGGAGTTGGTGCTGTGTGCAGCCTTATAGGACAGACATGATGCTGAAGCTGACCTGCTGACAGGGCCGGCCTTTGGGGTGTGCGACCTGTGCGCTTGCACAGGGCGCCTCACTCCCGGCCAGCTAGGGGGCGCTCTGGCAGAGAGATACACTGCACATCTAACTACAAATAGAAGTTAGATGTGCTATGTTTCTGCCAGAGGACACTACAGAGATGCTGCTGCTGCTGTGTGGATGAGACCTTGCATTCCCGCCATCCCCTCCTCCATATTGGCCGCTACACATTACAGCAGGTGACACGTCACTCCGCACAGCTCCCGGCCTCTGTGTCCTGTCAGAAGCTGCAGTGAGTGTCCTCCACCACAGGGGGGCAGTGTGTGGCAGCAGGCCGGGGGCGGCACCATGTCTCTGTCTTCCTCCTGTGAGGAGGCAGGAGGAGGGGATCAGCGCTCCATACTCACAGCCTGGGCTCCTAACAACGGACTACTGTGCCCAGCACTGCACAGCTCAGCACCAGGTACACCGTCCGCACTGGAGGAGGAGCCTCGGGCCGGTAGGGGGCGCTCTTACAGTCATGTTCTGGAGGGAGGAGATAGAGCTCACCCTGGTAGGGCTGCAGCATGAGAAAGCTGAGATACAGGCTGCTGCAGGCCTGAGAAAGCTGAGATACAGGCTGCTGCAGGCCTGAGGAAGCTGAGATACAGGCTGCTGCAGGCCTGAGGAAGCTGAGATACAGGCTGCTGCAGGCCTGAGGAAGCTGAGATACAGGCTGCTGCAGGCATTAGGAGGCTGAGATACAGGCTGCTGCAGGCATGAGGAAGCTGAGATACAGGCTGCTGCAGGCATGAGGAAGCTGAGATACAGGCTGCTGCAGGCATTAGGAGGCTGAGATACAGGCTGCTGCAGGCCTGAGGAAGCTGAGATACAGGCTGCTGCAGGCCTGAGGAAGCTGAGATACAGGCTGCTGCAGGCCTGAGGAAGCTGAGATACAGGCTGCTGCAGGCATGAGGAAGCTGAGATACAGGCTGCTGCAGGCATGAGGAAGCTGAGATACAGGCTGCTGCAGGCCTGAGGAAGCTGAGATACAGGCTGCTGCAGGCCTGAGGAGGCTGAGATACAGGCTGCTGCAGGCATGAGGAAGCTGAGATACAGGCTGCTGCAGGCATGAGGAAGCTGAGATACAGGCTGCTGCAGGCATGAGGAAGCTGAGATACAGGCTGCTGCAGGCATGAGGAAGCTGAGATACAGGCTGCTGCAGGCCTGAGGAAGCTGAGATACAGGCTGCTGCAGGAATGCTGAGATATGAGTAGGAAATATCCATCAATTGCTAGTAATTACTATACTATGTTTTCTCTTGGGTCTGCTGACCACTCCTGCTGGTCACCCAGCTTTCCTAGTGTGCTGTACGGCCATTCTGTTGTTCCTTTCTTACTAAACAACCAGGCAGAGTGTATATAGGAGGATATTGGCTGATCATTACCTGTCACCCAGCTTTCCCAGCCTCCTGAATCTGATGCAGCAGTGCTCCCCTTACCCCCTGAGGAGGATGCTGGGGACAGTGTTATGTATGATGTGTGTGTAGACATCACTTTGATGAGGGCGGCCATGATGTGTGTGATGTGAGCTTCCTCTCATAGAGGAGGCAGAGCTGTGCCTGGATGGATGGAGGGGAGAGGCCCAGCAACAGGGGTATGGGGAGGCTTGGGGCCTTATATACAAGCCTGGCCTCTACACACATCATGTATATACTGTATGTATGTGTATATACTGTGTGTATATATTTATTAGATGAGCGAATCGCTGGCGCAGCGCTCTGTTCATCAAGCCAATTGCCTTTCAGCGCTGCTCCACTCCCCGTTGCTTCACCCCTGGTGCCAGGGAAAAGCTGGATCCAATCCTAAAAAACTAAGAGAATTTTCCCAGGATTGGATCCAGCTTTTCCTGGGAGGAGTGGCAGGGAGCAGAGCAGCGCTGACAGGCAAACGGCTTGATGAGCAGAGTGCTGAGCAAGCGAAGCACTTAGCTTCGTTGAGATGAGCGTTCTCTCTCTCTCCCTCTCTCTCTCTTATATACACACACCACACACACTGGGATAGATGAGCTGATATATTAAATGAAACCGCTGTACCAGCTGCACTGCTCTTACAGGGGTTGTCACGCAGCTTTCCTAGTCTGCACTGCTCCTACAGAGGTAGTCACTCAGCTTTCCTAGTCTGTACTGCTCTTACAGGGGTTGTCGTGCAGCTTTCCTAGTCTGCACTGCTCCTACAGAGGTAGTCACGCAGCTTTCCTAGTCTGCACTGCTCCTACAGAGGTAGTCACCCAGCTTTCCTAGTCTGCACTGCTCCTACAGAGGTAGTCACGCAGCTTTCCTAGTCTGCACTGCTCTTACAGGGGTAGTCACCCAGCTTTCCTAGTCTGCACTGCTCTTACAGGGGTAGTCACCCAGCTTTCCTAGTCTGCACTGCTCTTACAGAGGTAGTCACCCAGCTTTCCCAGTCTGCACCGCTCCTACAGAGGTAATCACGCAGCTTTCCCAGTCTGCACCGCTCCTACAGAGGTAGTCACGCAGCTTTCCCAGTCTGCACCGCTCCTACAGAGGTAGTCACGCAGCTTTCCCAGTCTGCACCGCTCCTACAGAGGTAGTCACGCAGCTTTCCTAGTCTGCACTGCTCCTACAGAGGTAGTCACGCAGCTTTCCGAGTCTGCACTGCTCCTACAGAGGTAGTCACGCAGCTTTCCTAGTCTGCACTGCTCCTACAGAGGTAGTCACGCAGCTTTCCTAGTCTGCCCTGCTCCTACAGAGGTAGTCACCCAGCTTTCCTAGTCTGCACTGCTCCTACAGAGGTAGTCACCCAGCTTTCCTAGTCTGCACTGCTCCTACAGCTGTAGTGTGTACATGGGTGTATACATGTAAATACTCGTCTTGTAGTGTGTACATGTAACATACCAGTCAGGTATATGCTGTCTGTCTGTTCCTCGGTCCCATGCTCCCTTTAGTGTATTGTAGTGGTAATGTAAAAGTGGTAATTTGGTGTATACCACCTTAAGCTGGTCCCCCAGCATTCCTTGTGAGGTAAGGAGCACTAGCAAGCTAGCTCGATTGGTGCATGTGATGAGGCATGTCATCAATGGGTGGAGCTAATTCTCCTGTACAGGGAATCTTCCAGATCCCTGGTCAGTGGAAGCCTGGCATTACCCAGGGCAGCATCTAAGTGTCTGCACACACACTATGTGAGAAGCTGACTAGACCTAAGTCCAAACCTCTGCACGCTGTGGACCTCTCTTCAGTATCCTGTGTCCGGAGAACCCAGTTGTATTACAGAAGACGTCCGTGCTTCCTGTCACAGGGTCCCCCGGTCCAGTTCCAGGACCTCGCAATTATACTGCAGAAACCAGGTCTGTCTTCTCTTCCTCACACACCTGCACAGCCGGTATACATGCAGCACAACACACTAAAGACTCTAAAGATGCATTATTGCCCTGGAGCTCCAGAAGCTTGCTAGTCCACTGACTCCCCAAAAGTCTGCCTGTTACTGAACTGTATCCTGTCACTTACAAGTTCCTGCTAGTAAAAGCACTGTTCATTGAAAGGCCTGTGTCTATGGATTACTTATTACCCGGCAACCAGGTTAAGGAACTAGGAACATCATCTACATGATAGTCTGCTTCAGGGGCCAAGGCCTTAACACCCCTTACACTGCTCGGAGTACCACCGTCACCCGCGGCAACCGCAGTAAGGTCACCCCTGGCCACTACATGAGATTTGGCGTCACGAACAACGATATCTTTGTGTCTTATCACTACTGCTCTCAACATTGTGTGTGTTAAAACAGACTTTATCCACCTGGAATTGTGCATCACGGGCTTGCAAAAGGTTAAACCGACTTTCCCGCGCGGCAAGACTCAAGCTCCGCCCACTGGCTCTGGATTGCTGCATGTATGCCGCCATCTTGGAAAGGTTACAAACAAGCTGCTGCACTGTTACAGAGCACCAGAACCGCCCCCGTTTACAAACCAGATAAGTGAACTACCTTTGATTGTATTTCTCAACGGGCTTTGCTCAAGAGGGGAAGCGGGAGGACAGAGACTGAGTTATTACGACGCGCTCTTAAAGTGCCAAAGACTGCCAGCCAGCTAAAAGGGGAACCATGTCTGACCCAAGTGCCGGAGGTCAGGCAGCTGCTGCCAATCTGCCAGACCATGGGAATGTGCAGAACCCCGCCGGCCCCCTAGGGAATGTCGGCCCTATCATCCAACCACTTGACGCTGCTGCTGCGGCTCCAGCCCCCCCTGCGGCCCCAACTGGAATGCCGTTCTTTCTGGGCACCCCCAGTTTGCTCAAGTACAAGGGGACCCCCACTCTTTTTCCGAATTTAAAGAGAACATTACTAGGATTCTTGAACTTGTAACTCTCTCACCTCATCAGCAGGTACAACTGTTGCTTGGACAGCTAGAGGGCCCAGCAGCCGAAGAGGTCCGTTCCTGGCCCCTCACTGAAAAGACCAGCGTGAGACAAATCTTGACCCGGCTACGCAAGGAGTTTGAACATCAATCCCCAACAGAGGTGCGTTTGAACTTCTACGACCGGCGTCAGAGGTCAGGTGAGACCCTCCGAGAATATGCTTTAGCACTCCAGTCTGCTTATAGGGCCTTACAACGTATTGATCGGCTGGACCCCACAGTAGCGGAAGGCATCATTACAGACCGGTTCATAGAAGGAGTGGACTCCCGATTAGTACAGGGCCAGCTTCGCATGCTGGCGGCCCAGAATCCTCACATGACCTTTCCGGAATTCAAAACACTGGCTCTGAAAGTCGTGGGTACTGACACTCCCGGCACCGGTCATGCTCCTTCTTACACAACTGACTCAGTCACTCTGTTTTCTACCTCTGCTGCGATCCCTCAGGGTTCCCCCAGGCAGGCGGCTCCACCTGCCCAGGCGTCTGACCCCAATACCCTGGATGTGTTGGCACAGGTAGTGGACTCCCTGTGTCAGGCTCTCAGAGAATTTAAGACTCAACCCCCGGTTGCCTGTGAGCCCCCCTGTACTCAGACAAGTTACTCAGGGCCCTGTTCCAGCCGCTCTAATGTTGAACAGCCCCCACCTGAGGACCCCCCAGCCGAGGATTGTGTTTATTGTACCCACTGTAGACGGAGAGGACATTTCAGATACCAATGCTATCAGTTAAACGGGCAACCCCCGAGGCAAAGAGCCGCCCCTCGGGAGGTCCCTCCAAAGGCTCGCAGGAGCAGTGGGTCGATCGATTCTTGTCCCAATGTCCCTACATCACGCTGAAAATAAATGGTGTCCCACTTGAAGCTCTCATAGACACTGGCTCCCAAGTCACTACTATCGATAGAAGAGCTTTTGAACAGCATTGGGACCACAGTCTCATCAACCCTGTTGGTAAAACCAACTTACGCCTTATAGCTGGCAATGGACAGTCCATTACCCAGGTGGGCTACTGGGAACCCACCATCCAGATTGGGGACCGACAATTGCCCTCTCAAGGTGTGATAGTTACGGAGGCTCAGGGAGATACCACAGCGGTAGTGTTAGGCATGAATGTCATACGTCATGTATTTTCTGAATTACTTGCTGCATTGCATGCCTCTCTCCCCTCTGCTTCCCTCCCCTACAGGCAGGCGGTGCGGAAGACTATCAAAGTGCTCTCCGCTCAGCAGAAGTTTGCCAATCAGAATGGGGAGATCTGTCGGGTAAGAGTCACAGATTCAAGACCCATCACCCTGGCTGCCAACAGTGAGACCACTCTCTGGTGTCGGGCTCGACCCGGTGTAAACAATGAAGACTACACTGCTCTACTGGACTCATACCAGCTGGAAGGATTACCCCTAGTTAAAGCTGCCAGAAGCTTAGTCAATGTTTCGAACGGGCGAGTCCCAGTACGGCTTGTTAATTTGGGGGACACACCAGCGAAGTTACGTAAATTTAACACTGTGGCCAAATTATTCTGCATTGACCCTGAGGATGTGTTGGATGAAGAGATGATTGCCCAGCAAAAATCCATCAAGTCGGTCTCAAAGGGCTCTTACACCCCCACTGTTCATTGGTGGGAAGAGCTGAACATCGGTGATGCCAATACTCCCTCAAGGCACACAGAGGGCGTGAGAAAGTTGGCTAAGAGGTATCACGAGGCCTTTAGTAAACACCCTCTCGACTTTGGGAAGACTAATCTAATTGAGCACAGGATCCATACAGGTGACCATGCACCCATTAAAGAAAGGCACCGACCAGTCCCTCCGGCTAACTACCAACAAGTCAAGAAACTGCTGAAAGAAATGAGGGAGTCATCCGTTATTCAGGAGAGCCAGAGCCCATGGGCTGCCCCCATAGTGCTGGTGAAGAAGAAGGATGGGAACATACGTTTCTGCGTAGACTACAGAAAATTGAATAATGTAACCCACAAAGATGCATATCCTCTTCCACGGATCGAAGAATCCCTCACAGCACTGGGCTCAGCCCGCTACTTCTCCACTCTCGACCTCACCAGTGGCTACTGGCAGGTCCCGGTGGCCCCTGGGGATAGGGAGAAGACGGCCTTTACCACTCCGATGGGGCTCTATGAGTTTACAAGCATGCCATTCGGGCTCTGCAATGCCCCTGCCACTTTCCAGAGGCTTATGGAGAGATGTCTTGGTCACTTGAACTTCCAGAGCGTTCTTCTCTATTTGGATGATGTGGTCGTGTACTCTAGCTCGTACGAGGAGCACCTCCACCATCTAGCCGAAGTATTCCAGGTGCTCACACAACATGGCCTGAAGATCAAGCCCACCAAATGCCACCTGCTAAAGCCAAAGGTGAAATACCTGGGCCATCTGGTGAGTGCTGAGGGTATTCAGCCAGATCCGGAGAAGATCTCCGTTGTCCAGGAATGGGACACCCCCAAGACAGTGAAGGAGGTCAGAAGTTTTCTGGGCTTCGCGGGCTATTACCGCCGCTTCATTCCTCATTTTGCACAAGTGGCAGAACCACTGACAGAGCTACTTCGAGGATGCCCGAAAGAGAATTATAACAGACGCCTTCCGGTCCTGTGGGAAGAAAGACAGGCCACTGCCTTCCATACATTGAAGGGCCTGTTGACTTCTCCCCCCATCCTGGCTTATCCGGACTACAGTCGACCCTTCCGCTTATACACAGATGCCAGCTTTGACGGTCTGGGAGCTGTGTTGTCCCAAGTCCAAGACAACCAGGAACGTGTCGTGGCCTATGCCAGCCGGAGCTTGAGGGGTGCAGAGAAAAACGATAAGAATTACAGCTCGTTCAAATTAGAACTACTGGCTCTTGTCTGGGCGGTGACTGAGAAGTTCAGGGACTACCTTACAGCCACCCCCTTCACCGTGTTCACGGATAATAATCCTCTGGCTCACCTGAATACTGCCCGACTGGGGGCTATTGAACAAAGATGGGCATCCAGACTTGCCAATTTCTGCTTCGACATCAAATATCGGAGTGGCAAGACGAACACCAACGCTGACGCCTTGTCTCGGTTGGCAAAAGGAGAGGAACCCCCTGAGGATGATGTTTGGGAGGATGTAGAGATGCCACCCTTCTACCAGAGGTTTGCTAACCAGAGCTCAGTGGTCGCCACACCGACTGAGGAAGGTTCCCCCTCAGAGTCTGACCCCTCGCTGGACGTATCCAGGTGGTTGCTGCTGCAGAAGGAGTCTAGAACTCTGGGAGAGCTGTATGAGGCTCTATGTGCTGGAAAAAGGTCTCGCAGAAAGCGTCCCCGCCCTGACCAGGAACTCGATCGGCTCTGGCGGCATCGGAAGAAACTCTTTATTCAAAGAGGGCTCATTCTCCGAAATTCCCTTGACCCCGTATCTGGGAGGCGGATCCACCAGATCCTGATACCCCGAAGAGACGCTCGCGTAATATTGGACCTCTATCATGACCAATCCGGGCACTTTGGGGTGCAAAAGACTGAGGCCACTATCCGGCAGAGATTCTACTGGATCGGGATGCGCCTAGACATCGAGAACTGGGTGGCAGAGTGTCCAGCCTGCAACCTCAGCAAAGCTGGGAGAAGTGAAAGAGCTCCTTTACATTCCATTACCTCACAGAGGCCTAATGAGCTGGTGGCTCTGGACCACGTGAAGTTGGCTCCAACTCGCTCAGGTTATACCTACGCGCTGACCATGGTCGACCATTTCACCAAGTGGGTTGTAGTCGCCCCTGTGAAGGACCTCACGGCGAGAACCACAGCTGCAGTCTTCTACCGGGAGTATGTAAGGCATTATGGCTCTCCCAAAGCCGTGCTGACTGACAGGGGACCTGCATTTGAGTCCCAGCTGTTCCAGGAACTTTGTCGTTTCCACCAGTGCAAGAAGCTCAGAACCACAGCTTATCATCCTCAAGGGAATGGACTCTGTGAAAGGGTCAACCAGATCTTTATAAACCTGCTCAGAACAGCATCAGTCTCCAAGCAGGCAGAGTGGCCCCAGCTCCTGGACGAACTCGCGGAGATCTATAATAACACCATCCACTGCTCTACGGGGTACACACCCTACTACTTGATGTTTGGGCGGCAGGGTCAGCTCCCAAAAGATCGGGCTCTGGGGATCCAAGTCCCAGATGAAGTGAATCCTCTGCCAAACACTGACTGGGTTTCTGAACATCAGCACAGAATGAAAGAAGCCCAACAGATTGTGAACCATCGTATGGGCGAAGCTCAGCACAGACAAGGAGAGGCCTATAATCGGATGGCCAACGCCCCTCCACTTCAAGTGGGTGACAGAGTGTGGCTTCGCAAGTATCACCGTGCTGGAAAGCTGGACTCCTTGTGGGAAACAGAGCCATACCTAGTGACGGGTATTCCCTTTCCAGAGTCGGATGTGTATGAGGTTCAGAAGCCAGGGATGGCTCCTCAAACGGTGCATAGAAACCGGGTGAAGCTTTGTACCAAGGAAGATTTGGCAATGAGGTCTTCTCCTTCACCACCAGTGCATGCAGTTGAAGTATCAAGACCACCCGTTGCAGAAGGGCCCGCCAGCACCTTCCAGTATCTCATCCCGCTCTACCCACAGGGTCCGATGCCGGTTCCTGTTCCAGTTGCTCCCCCTGTGGCTGCTCCTTTACCGGTACCACCTCCTCAAGCCGCTTATCTCATGCCTGGCCCAGTGCCTTACAACCTCCCTGTTCCAGCAGAAGAGTTTCAGATTCCTGCTCCAGAGGAAGTGTTCCAGGTTCCTGCACCAGAAGAAGTTCAAGAGCTGAGGCGGTCAGAGCGAAGCACCCGGGGGACACCGCCTGCCCGCTACAGAGATTAATAAAATTTTCTCTTCTTTTGTACACATGTATACTGACAAAAGTTAGCTCAGGCTAGTTAGTTAGCAACTGTATTCAAGTCTCACACCTGGGTCTTCCCAAGATTCCTCCAAAAATGGACTATTTCTTCAGAGTGCTTCACCAGAGCCTTTTGGATATGGACGATGTTTGTTATTGCCTCAAAAGAAAGACTCTCCCGAAAGAACACTCCCCTTGTTCCTGTAGCTCACCAGAGACTGAGTCCAAACGTTTATTTACGTTCCACAAGTATTGTGTTGCTTTGCTACTGAAAGTGTTGCACAGAGCGCCGAGGACGGCTCATTTCAAGAGGGGGAGTATGTAACATACCAGTCAGGTATATGCTGTCTGTCTGTTCCTCGGTCCCATGCTCCCTTTAGTGTATTGTAGTGGTAATGTAAAAGTGGTAATTTGGTGTATACCACCTTAAGCTGGTCCCCCAGCATTCCTTGTGAGGTAAGGAGCACTAGCAAGCTAGCTCGATTGGTGCATGTGATGAGGCATGTCATCAATGGGTGGAGCTAATTCTCCTGTACAGGGAATCTTCCAGATCCCTGGTCAGTGGAAGCCTGGCATTACCCAGGGCAGCATCTAAGTGTCTGCACACACACTATGTGAGAAGCTGACTAGACCTAAGTCCAAACCTCTGCACGCTGTGGACCTCTCTTCAGTATCCTGTGTCCGGAGAACCCAGTTGTATTACAGAAGACGTCCGTGCTTCCTGTCACAGGGTCCCCCGGTCCAGTTCCAGGACCTCGCAATTATACTGCAGAAACCAGGTCTGTCTTCTCTTCCTCACACACCTGCACAGCCGGTATACATGCAGCACAACACACTAAAGACTCTAAAGATGCATTATTGCCCTGGAGCTCCAGAAGCTTGCTAGTCCACTGACTCCCCAAAAGTCTGCCTGTTACTGAACTGTATCCTGTCACTTACAAGTTCCTGCTAGTAAAAGCACTGTTCATTGAAAGGCCTGTGTCTATGGATTACTTATTACCCGGCAACCAGGTTAAGGAACTAGGAACATCATCTACATGATAGTCTGCTTCAGGGGCCAAGGCCTTAACACCCCTTACACTGCTCGGAGTACCACCGTCACCCGCGGCAACCGCAGTAAGGTCACCCCTGGCCACTACATACATCTATGTACACACTACAGAATGTGTATATACAGGTATCCAGCCACTACATGATGCGTATATATACGTATACAACTATGTACACACTACAGGACTTGTATGTAGAGGTATACAGCTATGTACTGCATAACTGTATCACGTCCTGTAGTGGTTGTATACCTGTATATACACATTCTGTAGTGTGTACATAGCTGTATACCTATATGTACACATCCTGTAGTGGCTGTATACTTGTATATACATGTCCTGTAGTGGATGTATACCTGTATATACACTCCTGTAGTGTGTACATAGCTGTATACCTGTATATACATGTCCTGTAGTGGCTGTATACTTGTATATACATGTCCTGTAGTGGATGTATACCTGTATATACACTCCTGTAGTGTGAGCATAGCTGTATACCTGTGTATATATTCATCCAGGTTTCTGCTGAGACCCCCTAATAATAACAAATAATAATAATGGCTATAGACTAAATGGCACGGCCTTGTGTTGATGCTCAGTGAGTTCCTTTTTGGCATGGCCAAGTGGATGTGGCTTGCAAAAAGGGGCGTGTCATAATTATCGTTCAATTATCGTTACCGTTATGTTAGTAGATTGGGGGGGCTGGGGGTGGTAGTTGTGTGAATGGCGGGGGGGGGGGGGCTGAAGGAGCTTTATGTTACATTAAGGGGGGGGGCGCCGTAAAAAGGTTTCGCACAGGGCGCCATTTACCCTAAGGCCGGCCCTGCCTGCTGCGGACCCTCCACTCTGACTACATAGGGCTCCGCCCCCTCCTCACCATGTGACCTCCTCCCTATCTGACTGCTGGAGTCCCTGCAGACTCCTGCCGCTGCTGTCTGGTGAGTTCACTGACTGACTCTCATCATCCTGTAGGTGTAGGAAGGCTGGGAGTGCTGGGACAGGGAGGTCACTTGGGTCAGAGGTCAGAGGTCTGCACCATATAACACTGCCCCATATCCCTGCCCTGCTCCTCTATACACAGCACTTCCCATATTATTCCTCAACCTGTGGGTCACCAGCTGCTCCAAAACTACAGCAGTCAGGGCATGATGGGAGTTGTAGTCCTTCCACAGCTTGGGAGCCACAGGTTGGTGAACACGTATAAGCTATGTATTATGTACAGACTAATCCTCCTGACACTGATGCTTTATATCCTTATTGTATTGGATCCTTGTACTGGGTCTTGTTAGTATATGTGTATATAGCACTGTGACTGGTGCTGTCCTGGTTTAGGGGAGGCGTGATCAGTATATGGTGCTGTGACAGGGGAGGCGTATGTGGCAGGATCAGTATATGGCGCTGTGACAGGGGAGGCGTATGTGGCAGGATCAGTATATGGCGCTGTGACAGGGGAGGGGTATGTGGCAGGATCAGTATATGGCGCTGTGACAGGGGAGGGGTATGTGGCAGGATCAGTATATGGTGCTGTGACAGGGGAGGCGTATGTGGCAGGATCAGTATATGGCGCTGTGACAGGGGAGGCGTATGTGGCAAGATCAGTATATGGCACTGTGACAGGGGAGGGGTATGTGGCAGGATCAGTATGTGGCAGGATCAGTATATGGCGCTGCGACAGGGTAGGGGTATGTGGCAGGATCAGTATATGACGCTGTGACAGGGGAGGCGTATGTGGCAGGATCAGTATATGGCACTGTGACAGGGGAGGGGTATGTGGCAGGATCAGTATATGGCGCTGTGATGGGGGAGGTGTATGTGGCAGGATAAGTATATGGCGCTGTGATGGGGGAGGTGTATGTGGCAGGATCAGTATATGGTGCTGTGACAGGGGAGGGGTATGTGGCAGGATCAGTATATGGCGCTGTGATGGGGGAGGTGTATGTGGCAGGATCAGTATATGGTGCTGTGATGGGGGAGGTGTATGTGGCAGGATCAGTATATGGTGCTGTGACAGGGGAGGGGTATGTGGCAGGATCAGTATATGGCGCTGTGACAGGGGAGGCGTATGTGGCGTGATCAGTATATGGTGCTGTGACAGGGGAGGCGTATGTGGCGTGATACGTATATGGCACTGTGACAGGGGAGGCGTATGTGGCGTGATCAGTATATAGCGCTGTGACATGGGAGGCTTATGTGGCGTGATCAGTATATGGTGCTGTGACAGGGGAGGCGTATGTGGCAGGATCAGTATATGGCGCTGTGACAGGGGAGGCGTATGTGGCAGGATCAGTATATGGTGCTGTGACAGGGGAGGCGTATGTGGCAGGATCAGTATATGGCGCTGTGACAGGGAAGGCGTATGTGGCAGGATCAATATATGGCGCTGTGATGGGGGAGGCGTATGTGGCAGGATCAGTATATGGCGCTGTGACAGGGGAGGCGTATGTGGCAGGATCAGTATATGGTGCTGTGACAGGGGAGGCGTATGTGGCAGGATCAGTATATGGCACTGTGACAGGGGAGGCGTATGTGGCGTGATCAGTATATGGCGGCTCCTGTGCTGCATCACTTTCTGTGTTCCTGAAGTCTGTAGAGCTGAATATTCCACTGTTATACCTATAGCACAATGTGCACCATCATTATACCCGAGGGGCCTGGTGTGTGACACTTCTATTCTCAGGATGCCATGGGTGACACTACTACATTCAGGTGGCACGGTGTGATGCTGTTAGATTCATTCAGGGGTACAGTATACACGGTCCTGTTACATTCAGGGGGTACAGTATACATGGTCCTGTTACATTCAGGGGGTACAGTATACATGGTCCTGTTTACAGTCAGGGGGTACAGTATACATGGTCCTGTTACATTCAGGGGGTACAGTATACACGGTCCTGTTACATTCAGGGGGTACAGTATACACGGTCCTGTTACATTCAGGGGTACAGTATACATGGTCCTGTTACAGTCAGGGGGTACAGTATACATGGTCCTGTTACATTCAGGGGGTACAGTATACACGGTCCTGTTACATTCAGGGGTACACTATACATACTGGACTCTCCCATATAGTCTGCAGTGTGGGACAGCTCTGACCGGCACAGTGAGATGGGCGAGTGCTGATGCTATTGTGGATTTGTCTATACAAGCTATCCTTTAGGTATTTTCAACCAGGTTAAAGTAATGTTCCCATAGAGATAAAGCACCTTACTAGACATCTCCCAGCACCTTAGTTTTTATCTCTGGGTTGCTCGGTCTATTTTTTTATTTTTTTTTTTTGAGATTTTATTATCTTTAGTATCTTTCATGAAATTTTATATATCATGTTGTAAGTGATCATGATAAATAAAGACATTCTGATTGAGCTATGCCCATAGTTTTCGTCTGTGTTTTCATCTAATTGGTGGGTTGTTCTGGTCTTTTGGTAGAGTGACACCTGGGGGAGGTGATTTATTACGACCCCCTTCTTTTAGTGTGGTTAACAACTTTCTTCTATTGAACCTTTTTGTGTATATCGCTGTCTAGGGGGGTTTATTTTTTTACCATTGTGTTTTTTTATACTTTTAGAAGTATTGAATTGGTATTGAGTATCGAAATAAAAAACTCTAAATTCTGTATCGTGACATCACTACAGCAGTGGTACATACAGTATGGCGGCTACAGTGTAGGGGCATACCGTATGGACAATAACACCTACCCCCAAAATAAGCTCTTCCCCCCCCCCCCCCCCCCCCAGAAAAAAACAATATAAGACCCTGTGTTATGAGGGAGAAACATAAAAGATTAAAAAATAAAAACTTGGTATAAAAATATAAATTTATTAATGAAAGAGTAAATTGCAAAACTTTTGTGAGGATGAGTGGTCGGCTAAGCTGGGGTCTTCTCTCTGGATGAGTCTTCATGAGAGTCTCAGCTGTTAGGGCTCGTTCACACTACAGAATCAGCACCGAATCCTGCCTTCTATCTGTTTGAATGGCAGGGTTCGCGCGCCTTTAGCTTTGGCTGTCCAGGCATGATAAAGTTGTAGTTTTGCAACAGCTGGAGGGCCGGAGTTGGACACCTGTGTTGTAGATGGTCTCCTCTCTGTTGGAGTCTTCAGGAACCTCCGATGTTATAGATGGTCTCCTCTCTGTTGGAGTCTTCAGGAGCCTCCGATGTTATAGATGGTCTCCTCTCTGTTGCAGTCTTCAGGATCCTCCGATGTTATAGATGGTCTCCTCTCTGTTGGAGTCTTCAGGAGCCTCAGATGTTATAGAGGTTATTGGGAAACTGCAAAGAAATCAGAGAAATAAATAAATCACTGAGGAAACATTTTGTAGAACAGTCAGAGATTAGGGGGTTGTCACTGTCAGGCTCTTACCTCTAGATGAGTCCCAGTAGTTGTTGTATGTAGGCAGATCCTCCATCTGCGGCCATCAATCCACCTCCATGTCCTCCACTGGTGGCAGGTGAGATGTGGAAATCTTCCTCCTCTTCTTCCTCTCCACATCCACCATCTCCACATCGTCTGGAAACTGGGCTCACAGATTCTCCTGTAAGCCCTCTTCAGTACACGAGATGGTCTCGCAACTGGGGCACGATGTGGTGGGGCAGGGTTGGATGGGGCAGGGTTTGGTGGTGGGGCAGGGTAGGATGGGGCAGGGATGGATGGGGCAGGGCGTGGTGGTGGGGCGGGGATGGATGGGGCAGGGTTTGGTGGTGGGGCGGGGATGGATGGGGCAGGGTTTGGTGGCTGGGCCACATTAGCCTGCCAAAATTGCTTGAAATAGTTCCTCTTCATCCTGAAACAGTCAGAAGAAAGCTCCTACTCCTAGGGAAGTTAGCCTGGACTAACTGTGTTGTCAGGGTGCAGCTTGGTTTTATTGTCACAGCCAGGTTCTATTGTGACATCATCCTCATACGTGACATGATGACATCACAAGCAGTGTGTGTGGCCAGAGCACACAGAGATGAATACTATGGGGGAGATTTATAAAACATGGTGTAAAGTGTAACTGGCCCAGTTGCCCCTAGCAACCAATCAGATTCCACCTTTCATTCCTCACAGACTCTTTGGAAAATGAAAGGTGGAATCTGATTGGTTGCTAGGGGCAACTGGGCCAGTTACACTTTACACCATGTGTGATAAATATCCCCCTATATGTACCTGCACTGGTCTCCTACATTATAACATTACAGGATTTCTTCTCCACTTTTAGTCCCAATAGTAAATAATAGTAATAACCAGTGTTCTCTCTGCCTGGTGGTGCAGGACGGGGTCTATAGAGGGGCTTTATTACGGGTGATAATTTATCAGGAATACACCCCCTCCCCAGGTTGGATACAAGTTCTCCTTGCAGATGACATGATGCTTTATGGGATATGCTGAGTGTTGTCCTACACTGAAGGCTCCATCATGAATGAGCTCCAATATATCTGTTAGATGGCTCCTATGTTATGGATGGTAGATGCCGCTGTTAGGCGTCTCACAACCTCCCCAGCGTATATTTACATGGAAGCTACAAAATAGTGTTATAGTATAACTATCATGTATAACCTATGGAGGGGGAGGGGCAGAGGGGGATGACTGAGTAAGAAGAGGAGACGAGCAAACCTGCCTTAACTTTGTGTTCTGCAACAGATAACAGCATTATAGGGGAGATAAACATAAAGTACAGTGCAGAGAACACGACCGGTATGCTGGTAATTGTAGTGCAGAAGGAGGTATGCTGGGAGTTGTAGTGCACAAAGAGGTAAACTTTCATTCAAATACCGCGGTATTACTGTACTTCAAGACTGGGAGACGAAAAGTGTTTGAGAACCAAAGCAAACGTTCCTTAACTCCTTAAGGTCAAAGCCAATTTTTGTTTTTGCACTTTTGCTTTATCCATTTTATGTTTAAAAGTCCATAGCGTTTGCATTTTTTCACCTAGAGACTTATTTGAGTGCTTATTTTTTTGCGAAACCAATTGTACTTTGTAATGACAGGCATTATTATTCCATAAAATATGCTGCGAAACCGGAAAAAAAATCATTTGCGCTGTCAAATTGAAAAAAAAAAACAAATTTGTTTTGATTTCGGGGAGTTTTGCATTTACGCCGTTTGCCCTATGGTAAAACTGACTTGTTATGCATGTTCCTCAAGTCGTTACGATTACAACAATATATAACATGTATAACTTTTATATTATGTGATGGCTTTTAAAAAATTCAAACCATTGTTAACAAACATACGTTCCTTAAAATCGCTCCATTCCCAGGCTTATAGCGCTTTTATCCTTTGGTCTATGGGGCTGTGTGAGGTGTCATTTTTTGCGCCATGATGTGTTCTTTCTATCGGTACCTTGATTGCGCATATACGACTTTTTGATCACTTTTTATTACATTTTTTCTGGATTTGATGTGACCTAAATTGCGCAATTTTGCACTTTGGAATTTTTTGGCGCTTACGCTATTTACCGTGCGAGATCAGGAATGTGATTAATTAATAGTTCAGGCGATTACGTGCGCAGCGATAGCAAACATGTTTATTTATTTGTTTATTTAATAATTTATATTTATAAAATGGGAAAAGGGGGTGATTTGGACTTTTATTAGGGGAGGGGATTTTTTATTTATAAAAATACTTTTTTACTTTTATTTTTACATAAACTAGAAGCCCCCCTGGGGGACTTGTATATACACAGCAATGATCCATCATATCGGTGATAGATTGCTATGGCCTGCTGTAGGCCATAGCAATCTATTGCCGAGCCGGGATCAGCGTCATTCCGACGCTAAGGCCCGGGCCGGCCAGAAGAACGGATCTCCCCCCCGCGATCGCATCGCGGGTGGGAGATCCATCCCACTAGACACCAGGGATGTGCAATACAAAGCACTTCAATGCAGCTGTCAGGTTTGACAGCTGCATTGAAGTGCTTAATTAGCCGGCGCGGCAACGAGACCCGCGCCGGCTAATAGAGGCACTGCCCGGCTGCAGATTGCAGCCGGGATCGGTGCCGTTCAGAGTAGGGTCCCGGCTGGACCCCGCTCTGAACACCCCCCGCGGCACCATGACGTACCAGGTACGTCATGGGTCGCTAAGGGGTTAAATATACTGTTTGAGAACTGAACTGTTTGAGTTCCGAGCAGTTTGAGAACCGAGGTACCACTGTATCTATCTATCTATCTATCTATCTCCTATCTACCTATCTATCTCCTATCTATCTATCTATCTATCTATCTATCTATCTATCAATCTAGTGTAGTGCAGTGCCATGTGTTGGCTGGAGTGACGTTTAGCACATTTCCCTATCTAGCAGTCTTCTGACTGAACACCTTTTGGAGGAATTAGAATGCAGACTGTCCCCAGACTCTCCTCTCCAACATGAACTCATCTGCAAAATTCCCACATTCATTAAAACAATGGTCTATTTCTGGGCTTTTTTTTTCTTTTTTACCTAGATAGATCCCCCTGACTACGACTACTTAACTAGCAATAGCTTCTATCTATTTATGAAAAACAGGTGGAGCCTTTCGTTTTCATTTTGAATGGAATCATACAAAAATACCCATAGACCCACTCTCAAATCTTGTGGAAATTCTTCCAAACGGAGTGGAGACTGTTATATCTGCAGAAAAAGACGCAACTCTCTAGACCTCGTCCAAATTGTAACATTTGGACTGGGATGTCCAGCAAGCTCATATACACTACTGTAAAAAAGTTTTAGGCAGGTGTGGAAAAAATGCAGAGACCCCCAACAATCGGGAGAAGAGAGAGAAGACAATTAGCACATCCCACTCCTTGGCTTGCAGCAATTTTTGTCCCGCGGTTCCATTATACTTCTATAGCACTATAGTTCCTCTCACCAGTGGGGATCTCAACATTGAGAGCCCAACCCATCAAAACTTTTGACATGTCCCTGTGATATGTCAAAAGTTTTTCTACATGGCAGGTGTACTTTGAGTACTGATATGGATGAAAAAAATAGGTACAAGTGTGGACAATATTCTGGACCCACTCACTGCTTTGCATGTCAAATCAAGATCCCTTTTCGATGAACACGTTGGTGCGAACATCAGGATGTCTCAGTAATACTCTGTACATAAGTGGAAAGCCCTATAACTTAGTCATATTGATTGGTTTCCTATTTACCCTCCTTTATACTAAGCCCAGGAGAACCGCTCCGCTTGGTATTTTTAAACGGTAACCTACAATACAATACTTGGCCACCTTTAATATGTTTGGGAAATCTTGCCCTTAGTGACATGCCATTTACTGGAGACTCCGAGGCAGTAAGAGTTTCTTCTCATGACATTTCTATTCAGCCATAGAAATGATTAAATAAGAACGGAGCAGAACACACTGTCCACAATTACAGGGAGGTTATCTATTTATAGACGAGCACGCCATGCTAGTCGCTCAATTTCCTGTCATCAGGCATTGTTACACAACCATGGGAAGACGGAGAAGGTGGCTTACTTGTTTACGATCTAAATGGGGTGTATTGATCCCTAGGTCTGTTCTATCTATCTATTGCTGTTTTATAGAGTAGGAAGTCTTGGGCAACACGTAGAAAAGTAAGGGCCCCTACCCCTATAAATAATATGGGGAGAGAATAGAACACTGTCTAAAATTTTGAATGGTGACAAAGTGATTTTATTGTTCTACTGGTCTGTTCACACTGAGTAAAACAGGTGGAAATTCTGAGTGGAACGCTACCACATGGAATCCCATCTGCCTCAGTGTCTCAGTGCAATGTGTTGCGAGCCTCCACTCTCCACTACTCTTCTTTACTCAATAAGGGTACGTTCACACTGAGTAAAACAGTTGAAAATTCCAAGCAGAACCCCCGCCGCGGACTCTGCTCAGAATCCCGTCTGCTTCAGTGTAATGTGTTGCGTGCCTCCGCTCTCCGCCACTCTCCACTCAAAGAACTGACTGGAGGTGCACAACACGTTACATTGAGACACTGAGGTAGGCGGGAATCCGAGTTGAGTCCGTGGGGTAGGATTCTGCTCGGAATTCCACCTGTTTTACTTAGTGTGAACGTACTCTTATAGAGTAACTAAGAGTCCCCTCCATAATGTGCATCTATTGCCTATTCTCTTTGTGGTGACTGCCCTGCCGGTGAGCAGGGACAGACGGACGGTTACAGGTTAGGTGTAACAGCGTGACTCCACTGGTGTAGTGGTTGGTGGAGGTATAGCCCTGCCAGGTGGTAATTTGTGGTGACGGCAGTGCCGGTTGGGCACACAGGTATACTGGCACACCTGCTTTTATTTTGAGTGGGCTGGCTATACCTTTTTCTCCTGTGGACAGTACCCTGATGGGCTGTTTCGGGGTCCCTTGGGCAATTATCACAGTGGTCCGGAGTGGAGTAGTGACCCACCCGGACTATTGGTACTGCCACCCACACAAAGGGGAGATAACCCAAGGAAGCTGAAGCGCCATTTCAGGAGGTAGGAGTAACAGGAGTACACATGCAGGCACTTCCTTTTCCTGACTTCTCTAGCCAATCCCATCGCACCACTCCACATACTCCTCTCTAATATGCTATGTCATAGTGCTGGTGAGAGTGCACCTAACAGACTTGCACTGCACTGGTGATTTATATAGTATAGTATATGAAGGCAGAAGAGATTACTGATGCACTGGGTTTGCAAGGTGCTTGTAAGGGAACCTGGGAACTCGATGGAAGACAGAGACAGGTAGATAGTGTGAGCTCTTTGTTCACGTTCCCCAAGTCCCTGCCTACTTGCCAGCTCGACCCTAGGCGGTTGACAATAACTTGGTAACGTTCCCTTTATTAGGTAAATGAAACACAGAGACAAGATAGACAAACACAATAAACAATAGTAAGATATAGGTAAAACAGGAGAAAGCAGAACAGTACAAACACAGCGGGCAAAAAACGGAGGTCAGAAGGACAGGCAAAGAGATCAGAATACCAAGCAACCCAATCCAATATGAACCACCAGGTCAAGCTACAAGAGACTATCGCAAGCAATATCCAAAAGCATAAGTGGACTTCTTATGAGATGTCCAAGTAGCGTTCCAGAGTTGGGATTGGACCAGCCCTCTGACATCCAGACCACACAGAACACAGATTGGTAGGGAGGGGAGGTAAGTGGTAAGGTCAACTGTCCATCACTACACAGTCCAGACCATCTGCAGCCCAGTAGAAACCAGACGAGTGTGGTGGAAACCTGTCAATCACACATAGCAAGTACTAGCATAAGAAACAGTTCAGACTGGTGCAAAGGAAACTGAAAGGAGTGAACTGAAGTTTGAGCAGGAATGGTCATAACAGTGCTATAGTAGCAGGAACGGAAAAAAAGCTGTAGGACCACAGCAAACACTAAACCCTAAGCACTGAATAGGCTGTACTGCTTTGGGGTAGGATTTTTTTGCAGCACATGACTATAGGTGGCAGGTGGAGAAGGGGTCACTGATGCACTGGGTTTGCAATGTGCTATAAGCAGAAAGAAAGGAAGCAACAGCTGCAAAGCAAGTAAAGGGATACAATAAGCTCTGCCCCTGCTGAGATGGGAGGGAAGCCTTTATCTTATATGGACAGTACAGATCCTCTGGAGTCTCACAGGCTGCATGTACACAGTGAAGGCTTCCTCAGCAGCTGGGAAGTTCAGGAAATCGGGGTAGGTGAGTATCACTTTTTTTTTCTTTACAACAATGCCTGTGGCATACAAAATAATGTCATATTCTGGGACCATCCATTCACTATCTTCTAGTTTTAAAGATTTCCTTCAGTCGACCTCTAAGACCGAACGTTGCAGGTAGTCGTTCCCATTATCAGTCGGTAAGTTTGATTTGTTTATCTTGTCATTTTAGCTGCAATTCATCCTCGATGCCCGTCACTGGGCTCTATAGCTTCACCGCTTTTGCTGAATCCACTTTGGAGGCCATTTCACCTGGATTAGGATAAGCTTCTCTGCAAACAGATTTTTTTTTTTTTTTTAGTTTCCCAGGAGTTAAAATAAGGAAATGAGAGAAACTTCACAGAAGAATCTGTAATTAAAGTTTGCCGATGCTAAGCAGTAAATCTTCTGCGAGATAACATCATTGAATACATAGACTTATACACATGCACCCAGCTGAAGAGCTCCTACACCAGAATATTACAGTGCAACATTTATTTTATCTGCAGTCAGGGCTGGAATAAGGATAATGGAGGCCTCTGGCTGGCGGCTGCCCGAATCTCACTATACAGTGTCTATATTATACTGTCATACAGATCCATACACTCCGAGTGAGGTCCATGAGAAGGTCAAGGTCAAACCCATAGGGCATATTTTATTTGCATATTTTGGTGTACTGTATTTTCCTGTGTATAAAACTACTTTTTAACCCAGGAAAATCTTCTCAAAAATTAGTATACACTGGGGGGAATTTATCCAACACGGTGTAAAGTGAAACTGGCTCAGTTGCCCCTAGCAACCAATCAGATTCCACCTTTTATTTTCCAAAGAATCTGTGAAGAATGAAAAGTGGAATCTGATTGGTTGCTAGGGGCAACTGAGCCAGTTTCACTTTACAGCATGTTTGATAAATCTCCCCCTGGGTGTTGTCTTATAGGGCGGGTGCTGAAAAACTTCAGAAGCGGACTGGATAATCTGCGGTCGCTGCATGCGGTGGGGGAGCTAAGAAACTGCCGCATGTGGCAGCCATATTAAGGGCAGAGCAAGCTGCAGGCGTCCAGGGGAATGTATAAAAGAGAGATGCAGTAGTGCGGCACTGTGCCGAGAAAAACCCATCTCTCTCACCCGTCAGGCCGCCCTTGTATCCTACCGTTATTACTGTACCTCCTTCTCTGCCTCTCAGATCTCTACTGTCTCATGTTTTTTTTATTAATTTTTATTTGGTGTGCGTTGGAAGAGCGGTAGTCTTATACGGCGAGTATATCCCAAACTTTATATTTTAACTGGAAAAGTTGGGGGTCGTCTTATACGCCCAGTCATCATATACACCGGAAAATACGGTATATTATGAAGCAAAATACGTGATAACACTACCCCCTGCAGTGAGCATTTTTTTTTAATGGAAATACGCAATGTAGGGCACACTGTAAAAGGCAGCACTTTTTTTTTTACACATATTTAAAAAACCTTCAAAAAGTGACTGATTCATCTGTAGGCTATGTTCACACAACATAAGTAAGTAAGGAACACACGTAGTGCTGCCTTCTGAGGGAATCCCGGCCGGAGTGTATACACATAGGGAGGCATTTATTAAGTCCGGGGTTTTTTACGCCGGACGTAAAAATGCCCACGCAGCTCCGGCGCTACGGAGATTTATGTAGAGGCGGACTGCCTCTACATAAATCCCGTGTGCGCCGTTGCGCACCGCCGAAAACCTACGCCAGCTGAGGACTGGAGTAGGTTTTCGGCGTACATTTTGGCGGAACGGATGATAAATCGCGCGGACTCTTGAGTCCGCGCCCTCCGTTCTGCCCACTTCCCGCCCCTTTTCCGCCCCCTTTCCGCCCCCTGGCGTACTCGGCGGAAAGTGCTGATTTGCGAATATTTTATTCGCAAATCGGCCATTTGCGTATAAAAAAATACGCAAATCGGCACTTTCCGCCGAAAATCATCCGTTCGCCGGATGATACATGTGGCCCATAGTATACACTCCGGCCGGGATCCCTAGCGGCGCCGTAGAAAGCTGGCGTGTCAGTTTTCTGCGGCCGATATTCAGTGAATAGCAGCTGCAGAAAACCCTGTCAATGCACACTAAGGAGCAAGCGGCTCCGGCCGTACTCTCCATAGTGTGCAGTGGGGAGTTCTGATGCGGGGGGCGCACGGATGCGCCCGCATCAGAATTAAGTGGCGCTAAAGATCATCCGGCCAGTACTGCAGTCCCGGCCAGGATGATCTTTTCGGATCTTTTCGTCTCTTACAGTGTGTGAACACAGCCGTATTCTGCAAAGAAAATGCATTGGAAATCCCAGGGGTGCATGAGACCGAGAAATTGGTTCTAATCTGAGTTTAAAAAAATGCAATTAAATATACTGAAAAAAAAAAACCTAATAAAAACTGCAGAAATCTGAGGCTACCATAGGATTTCTGCCATATGGTGTTTTTCAAAATCTCTGCTTGCTGTCACTGAATAACTGTCATTGGTTACTGTTCTTTCAAGCAACTGCCTTCCATTTGTATATCACATCATTTTCCAAAAATAACTCCATAATTTTTTTTTTTTTTTTTAAATCCCTTGGTGTCTCTCAAAAATCTCCAGTCCACTGCCTATTGTCAGGGGAGTTCTGTCTCTAGCAGCAGGGACATAGATGAAACACAAGAAAACCTGAACTGTGTGAATGTATCCTGAGCCTCCCTCTTATATCTTACCACCCATATAGTCCTAGGTGATTGTCCCTTATGAAAATACTTGTGTTTCTAGTATGTATACACTGCTGTAATCCCATATTCACCTGCCTTAATTTATCATTTTTAATCTCAGCAGTTCACTGCTTAGACCAGGGCTGCTTTTCATGTGGAACCATTTCCTCCCAGTGATCCTCTTTGCTGATATATCTCTACAGTACATTCATGATCCCTTTCTCCTCCATATACTTCCTATAAAACTGTGCTAGAAGTAATCCCCAGTACAATCCCAGCCTGTTCAGTCTGATCAATGCCCTATGTGCACAATCTCTCCTCTCTGTCCAAGCTATGCTAGGATACCAAAGATGAAGAGGACCTGTGCTGCCTTGTGATGTAAAAGAAAAGGGATTTATCAAATCAGGCTGTCTCTATGCATTCTTAAAGGGGTACTCTAGTGGGAAAAAAATGTTTTCAAATCAACCAATGTTAGAAAGTTATATACATTAGTATATTTCTTCTTTTAAAAAAAGCTTCTTTTTAAAGCTTCCAGTACCTATCAGTTGCTGTATGTCCTGCAGTGGTTTATTCTCTCCAGTCTGACACAGTGCTCTCTGCTGCCACCTCTGTCCATGTCAGGAACTGTCCAGAGCAGGAGAGTTTTTCTATGGGGATTTGCTGCTGCTCTGGACAGTTCCTGACATGGACAGAGGTGGCAGCAGAGAGCACTATGACATGAAATAATAAACCACTTCCTGCAGGACGTACAGCAGCTTATAAGTCCTCGAACACTTGATCTTTTTAAATAGAAGTAATTTACAAATCTGTATAACTTTCTGATACCAGGTGATTTGAAAACTATCTTTCTCACCAGAGTGTCCATTTCTGATGCTTATATGCTCATTATTGGCACTTTCAGCAATGGACGGGGCTCAGCATGGTTACTCTGACCAATCTGTCTTTGACCATATACAGAAAGCTGTGATATCCTGTGTGTTCTGCCTACCAGGAACACAGCACACCCCATAACACCATCTAATTCTGAAGAAATATAACCATCTGAATTTGGCCCTTGGTAAAGTTGTGTGTGTGTATATATACATATATATATATATATATATATATATATATATAGTGGTGCCTTGGATCATGAGCATATTTCGTTTCGGGACAGCACTTGTAATCCAAATCCACTCTTAAACCAAAGCAAAGTTTCCCATAAGAAATTATAGAAATGCGGACAATTGGTTCCACACCCCAAAAATAATTATTTATTATTCTGAATAACATGTAAAACAGATGAAAAAAACATTCAGAAACAGCAGAATATGTGATATTATAAGTTATTGTACAGTAATGAAGAGGATGGGAAACACAAGGGCTGACAGAGACTGCAGGGAGCATGAAGGAATGAGCAGGACAGATGTGGGCAAATGCAGCACTCTCTGTCCGGGGAGAGAGGGGTTACAGCTATGGATAGATTATCCTTATAGTCCTGTCCCCTGATGCAAGCCCCAGCCTGAAGTGGATCTGCTATGATTTGGAAGGTGATGGAGACTTCCTGGGTCAGAGTACAGTGCTGTAGACCCTGCTATGCAGGCCATGCCCTTCCTCCACTCCCCCTCCCACCCAGTACAGGGAGCTCATACACCAAAGCAATGCTCTTACACCAAGTCACCATTTTGAAAAACTTTGAGCTCTTAAACCGAATTGCTCTTAAACCAATGTACTCTTAAATCAAGGTACCACTGTGTATATATATATATATATATATATATGCAGGCAGGTCTGTGACTTCTTTATTATGACAATATCTTGTGGCTGTCACATTGTTATACGGCTATGCTGACATCTGTATTAGGAGGCCGTGTTTGACACTTCCATGGCAGATTCCATCACGTTTGACGGGAAACGACAGACACCCTGACAGAACCGTTATAAGTTATATATCAGGAATCGGTGGCATCAGGCGTGCGACTGATCCGGTTATGTACACAGGTTATATATGGAACCAATGTGGAGTGAGTGTACAGGATCTCATACCTGCTATGGAATCCTTCACCTATGTAGAAAGATAATAGAAACATACCTTCTCCCAGAGACATGCGTGTATTCAGCCAGGGACATGCGGTATTGTGCAGATGTCAAAGTAAATGTGCAAGGGAAACAAACAGGTTCAGGAGCCATCTGATCCCATTATACATGATGCTTCTCACTCACACATACTTTGCGAAGAATCTGTCGTCTCCATCCTCGGGGCGTCCTTGGAATATAAAGGAAGTGAAGATACATCCATTCCTATTACAGCGCATCTCCCGCGTCCTGAAGGATCAGACAGCTGGGAGAGTATTTTGTTTGTGCCTCTACTAGACAAGAGAGGGTGGGAGACGAAAACATCCTCACTATAAACTTAGAGGGACAACAATGTCCGAGGCTGCGGGGTGGGGCTAGTAAAAAGAATGGAAGGCTGGGTTCACACTGCATTTATACAATAATTTTAATGTATCCGTTTTATGGAAAAAGCTGATGGAAAAACGGGTGCAATTGTGTGCTTTCATTTGGATCCGTTCTTCTATTTACTTCCATTATAAAAAATAAAATAATTAAAAAAAACAACGATGTTTTTTTAATTATTTTTTTTTTTTACATTTTTTAGACTGGGTTCACACCGCATTTTTGTTGTCTAATGGGGGGGAAAAATGGATGAGAAAACGGATGCATTTGTGTGCATCTGTTTGGATCCCTTTTTTTCCATTAACTTCCATTATAAAAATAAAAGGATCAAAACTGAGCTGTTTTTTTTAAATTTTTTTTTTTATTTAAAGGCTGGGCTCATGCTGCGTTTTTGCTGTCCGTTTAACGGGAGGGGGGGAACGGATTCAATTGCATGCATCTGTTTGGTTTCAGGAGCGGGGCCTAATTTGAGACTGCTCTTGATAAATCCCCCCTTTTTTGTACGTTGAAAAAAAATACATCCGTTTTGAACCTTTTTTTTTTTTTTTTTTTTTAATAATGGAAAACCGGATCCAAACAGATGTACGCAATTGCATTCATTTTTTTTCCCATGAAACCGATACCGCAGTGTGAACCTACCCTTAGCGTACCCCCAAAAATTGGTTGACCACGTATGTTAAAAGTAGCCAATTAAAAAATGATGCGTTAAACGGACTACGAAAACAGAGTGTGACCCCAGACTAAGGCTAGGTTCACACTGCGTTTTTGCAATCCATTTTTTTTGCAAAAAACTGATGCATTTATGTGCATCCGTTTTGATCCGTTTTTCCTTTGACTTACATAGTAAAAAAAACGGTTCAAAATGGATCCTTTCTTCTTTGATGGACACAAAAACGTAGCTGACACTACTTTCGTGTCCGTAAAAAGAAACGGATCCGTTTTTTTTACAATGGAAGTCAATGAAAAAATGGATCAAAACACAAATACATCCGTTTTTTCCTCATTTTTTTTTTTTGCAAACAACGGATGAAAAAAACGGATTGCAAAAACGCAGTGTGAACCCAACCTAAGGCTATTGTGTTTTTCATGAATTCCCTGACTGCATAATGTACTGGACAAGAAACTACAAATACATAGACCAGTCTAATAATAGATTCAATGTTGCTAGCATGTTTATAGTACAATGCCGGAGCTTTTTTACATTGTGATTATATTTACTTTCCCTCTTTTGAAAATTCATAAATATTTCATTAAAAAAAAATGCATTTCTCATCCAGCACCTGATGTGGTAGAGAAAAGTATACAGTATATATGTATAAAACATCTCTATTCAACTGCTACGTGATAACAAAGCCTAAAGAGATGTGAGAGCTGCTGCAGCGATCAGTCGATCAATGTGGTTTCATCTCCTGGGAGTGAAGGGAAACAGCAAACAGGACAGAGGAAATGTAAGATAACACATGAAGATGAATGGCCACCCATGTAATACATGAAGAGCTCAGGTCTGTCAGGAGCGGAGACAGGGGGGGGGGGGGAGAGGGGGGGAGGGGGGGGAGCCCTCGGGGCTTATGGACACAGGTTGTCTAGATGGATTCTTTGTCAGTAAAAACCAAATGACCAAAATAATTTTGGACAATACAAGAAATGCCAGGAAAGGATTCTACAATGGCTTTTCCAGATTAAAGACTTTAGTTAAAGGGGTATTCTCATCTTAAAGAGACTCTGTCAGCAGGTTTATGTTGTCCGATCTCATGGTGGCATAAACTAGTGACAGAGAAGCTGAACAGAATGATGTATCACTTACATTGTTCTGTGCAGCTGATTGGGAGATATCCTCCTGAATAACACGGACGATAAGTAGTCCTCTCCCCATTATGTACATGAACTCAGCAGTCCTATATATTCATGAGAAGCAGAAAACTCCACCCACCAGCTGCTGATTGGCAGTTATCTATTCATGCTGCGTATAGGCTGGGTGGAGGAGGGGTGTGGCAAGAATTCTATTCTCCGGCATATTGGGAGAACACCTGAGCAGAATAATGGAAGTAATACACTGATCTGTTCAGTTTTTCTCTCACTAGTTTATGCTGCCCCTATTTGAGGCGGAATAAACCTAGTGACATATTCCCTATAAACTAATATTGTTATACTTGTCAAACTAAATATTTTTGCCAATACATTCACTTAGCAAACATGTCTCCTTCTCCTGATATGCCTGTTTCCTCTTATTGTTGACAGCTCTTTTTGTAGCTAACTGACCACCACTCTGCTCTAAAAGCAGTGACTAGACTATATACTGTATATATATATATATATATATATATATATATTACAGTATAGTATATACGATAGCTCTATATATTTACACTATATCTATATATCTCAGCCCAACCACTGCTTTTAGAGTAGAGAGGTGGTTGGTAACCTAGACAACGAGCTATTAGCATATGAGGTGAAGGAGACACAATTGCTAAATGTGTGTGCAAAAATATGTTGACAAGTCCTATAGGTATATATATTAGGTAAGATGGGAATAGTCCTTTAAACCTTCGAAATGCCATGGTCAAAATTCTGGAATTCCTTCAACCAGTGGAGAAAGGGGAGAAAATGTTTAACATAGATCTGTTAGCAGGAAACGAGAAGCATAAATAGGCAAGCACATGGCTAGATAGAACTAGTCGTCAGGATTTCAGCTGAAAAGCCCAAGGGGTGCTCCCCAGCAAGGCAAGAGCCCAGGGAACTCCCATATTCTCTTTATCTACATACTCTCAGTCAAATGAAGCTGGTGAATGCAAATGCATACAGAATTGGTGAATGGGAGGACATAGGCTGGATTTACCTGGTTTTTACCCTGCTGGGGAACGCCCCTTGGGCTTATGAGCCTCATTTACATATTTTTAAAAATGCTGGAAAGGACTATGGAGACAAAAAAGTATGTCCAGAATCCTGGCGAGAAGCCCCATCTAGCCATGAACTTTGATCTATATTTTCCTGCTGAAAGGTTCACTTTAACCCTTACTTCTAAAGCTTAAAGGGCTTGTCCAACGGAAAAAAAAAATTGTTCAAATCAACTGGTGTCAGAAAGTTATTTATATTTGTAATTTACTTCTATTTTAAAATCTAAAGTCTTCCCATACTTATAAACTGTTGTATGCCCTGCAGGAAGTGTTGCTTATTCACATTCAGTGCTCTCTGCTGCCACCTCTGTCCGAGTCAGGAACTGTCCAGAGCAGAAGTAAATCCCCATAGAAAACCTCTCCTGCTTAGGACAGTTCCTGACTCGGCCAGAGATGTCAGCAGAGAGCACGGTTTCTGAATGTAAATAAAACAACACTTCCTGCAGGACATACATTAGCTTATAAGTATGGGAAGACTTGAGATTTTTAAATAGAAGTAAATTACAAATCTATATAACTTTCTGACATCAGTGGATTTTAAAGAAAATTTTTTTTTGCTGGACAACCCCTTTAAGAACAGTACGCAACAGTAGGAACAAGCTCACATGGCTGATAACAGACAAGCATGTGTCTCTTGAACAGGGCAGAGAGTATCATGGAGGAGGTACATGGACTCTATTATTACACACTAACTCACTGATGTAGTGGGAGCTGAATAACAATAGCAATAACTCCCTCCTGGACATTTAAAGGGACCGGCACTGTACTGCCAGGCACAGTACTTTAGGTGACTGCTACACATCTGTTAGGTGCTGGCAGGTCGCTAATTGAGGGTTACAGTATGATAGTATTTAAGTCTTGTATGGAAACTAGAGATGAGCAAATTGCCCATCTAAATGAAAGGAAGCGCTTCATTTCAGGTTTGGCTTATCAGCCTGCTGCCTTTCAACTCCCTTCCACTCTCTGCCGCTCCAGCGAAAATCTTTTTCTTTCAAACCAACTGGTTTCAGAAAGTTCTATAGATTTGTAATTGACTTCTATTTGAAAAATCTCAAGTCTTCCCATACTTATCAGCTGCTGTATGTCCTGCAGGAAGTGGTGTACTCTTTCCAGTCTGACACAGTGCTCTCTGCTGCCACCTCTGTCCATGTCAGGAACTGTCCAGAGCAGCAGCAAATCCCCATAGAAAACCTATCCTGCCATAAACCGTTCCTAAACAGCTCAGATTTTGGAGTGCCCCTTTAAGATTTACGGTGGTATTATTTACTGTTGTAAATACTTCTTTTTTAATAGCCTATTTATAAAATATTACAACCTCTTGAATTGCTGTAAGTGGATCATTTTTATACCATGTAAATGGTTTGTCAGATTTTTAGCTCTAAAGATGCTTTTTTATTATGATTTTTATTTTTATTTTTTTTTATAGTTTTCTATCCGGACTACACTAACCCTGCCCATGTTCCTAATTTTACTTTTCAATGTTATTTACAGCGGCTGCGACCGCTTGCAGAGTCCGCATAATGCCGCCATACAAAGCTCAATACCGTCACAATGCCACGATTGTTAGCTATCCATTTAATTCACCGGAGTATACAGTATACCTTGGTATTTTTTAAGTGCCAATTTTTATTTTTTATTTTTAGAACCCAAAGTGCTTACAAGAAAACCAGCAGCCAACATTTGTAATGATCTCCGGGCGCAGGCAGAGAACATTGTAAATTGTCCAGAAAGGCTCTTATAATAAGTGCATTCCTGCTAGAGAAGAGAACCAGGATTTCATTGTACTCGCTGAATAAAACCCTGATTTTCCTCTAATTTACCTGTTCTGTGATCCTCCGGGTTGGTTGTCCCCTCCAGCACTTTCATCTCATTGAGATCACACGGCTTCCTCTCGCAGACAATCTCGCTGTCTATAGTCGCAGGTTGTTCGCATCTCCTTAAAATAGAAACTGATTTCATACTTTTTTAGAGGGATTTTTTTTTTCTCTCCTTTAAGTCGCTCGCTTGCAAAAAGCTTAGAAGACTCCCATTAGAGGTTAGTTACTATGGTCGGATTTTACAGAGCCGCTCAATATGGCACGGCTGTCATGTGTCGGCAGCGAATGCCATGTGTTAACGTTAATGCGTTTGCGTGGCATGCCAACAGCTTTGCCATTGTCTGCTTGATATGTTCTGCAAATCCCTTTTTATGGCGCCCATCACACAGTCAGTCAGACAATGGGTGAAGTAAATTTTTTTTTGTCGTCCAGCTCTTCAGGCACACACGCCATTTCATCCTGTAAGCCGTGACCACAATGAGTCTGGTGGTGGGGATGGCATGGATGCCAGCAGGCAGAATAATAGGCACTGGATATAGGATGGTGAGGCACTGGTGTCGGTGCCAGTTAGAGGATTACTATCCTAACTGAACTCCCCCGGTCCCTATATTGCTGAATTGTGCTTTGTCCCGGTTTGTGTGACCCCTCTACTGCTTTGTCTTTCCTGGCTTTGTTATATATTATTACCATTACTGACCATTGACTGCTGTATCACATAGAAACATAGAAGATTGTCGGCAGAAAAAGTCCCCCTGGTCCATCTAGTCTGCCCTGTTAGTATTTCCCTTCTTATTATCTTAGGATGGATACATGTGTATCCCAGACAGGTTTACATTCTGTTATTGTAGATTTACCAACCACATCTGCTAGAAATTTGTTCCAGGCATCTACTACTCTTTCACTACAGTAATATTTTCTCACGTTGCTTCTGATCTTTTCCCCAACTAACCTCTATGTTATCTTGTTCTTGAGTTCAGTTGTTTTTTTCTAAAAACACTTCCCTCCTGAACTTTATTTATTCCTGTAACATATATAAAGGTTTCAATCATGTCCCCCCTTTCCCTTCTTTCCTCCAGACTATACAGATTTACATCCTTAAAGGGGTAGTGCAGTATTCAAAATGTATTCACTAAATAACACACATTACAAAGTTATACAACTTTGTAATGTGTGTTATTAAAGTTAATGGCCCGTGTTCCCCCCACCCCGGAAGTGTGATGCCGTATACTCACCGGATCACTGTCGACATAACTATGCTCATTCAATCATGGCTGAGCAGCTGATGACGTGCTGGAGGGGGGCCGGCATGAGGGAGGGCTGGAGCAGTCCGGCCGGCCTCCTGAAGATGACTTGTTCGACCCAAGATGGAGGCCAGGGTCGACAGTGATTCGATGAGTATACGGCATCACACTTCCGGGGTGGGGGGAACACGGGGAAGGGGGGCCATTCACTTTGTAGAACTTTGTAATGGGTGTTTAGTGAAAAAAATGTTGAACACCGCACTGCCACTTTAAGTTTTTCCTAATATGGTTTATGCCTCACACCCTCCATCAGTTTTGTAGCCGTCTTTGGACCTGTTCTATTTTATCGATATCTTTTTGTAGGTGAGGTCTCCAGAACTGGACAAAGTATTCCAGATGTGGTGTCACTAGAGATCTATACAGAGAGATCCATACCATTATATATACAGCCCAGCATACCATTATATATACACAGCCCAGCATACCATTATATATACAGCCCAGCATACCATTATATATACACAGCCCAGCATACCATTATATATACAGCCCAGCATACCATTATATATACACAGCCCAGCATACCATTATATATACAGCCCAGCATACCATTATATATACACAGCCCAGCATACCATTATATATATACACAGCCCAGCATACCATTATATATACAGCCCAGCATACCATTATATATATATATATATACAGCCCAGCATACCATTATATACACAGCCCAGCATACCATTATATATACAGCCCAGCATACCATTATATATACAGCCCAGCATACCATTATATATATACACAGCCCAGCATACCATTATATATACAGCCCAGCATACCATTATATATATATACAGCCCAGCATACCATTATATACACAGCCCAGCATACCATTATATATACAGCCCAGCATACCATTATATATATATACAGCCCAGCATACTATTATATACACAGCCCAGCATACCATTATATATACAGCCCAGCATACCATTATATATACAGCCCAGCATACCATTATATATACAGCCCAGCATACAGTTATATATACAGCCCAGCATACCATTATATATACAGCCCAGCATACCATTATATATATATACAGCCCAGCATACTATTATATACACAGCCCAGCATACCATTATATATACAGCCCAGCATACCATTATATATACAGCCCAGCATACAATTATATATACAGCCCAGCATACCATTATATATATATATATATATATATATATATATACAGCCCAGCATACCATTATATATAAAGCTCAGCATACCATTATATATACAGCCCAGCATACCATTATATATATACACAGCCCAGCATACCATTATATATAAAGCTCAGCATACCATTATATATATATACAGCCCAGCATACCATTATATATAAAGCCCAGCATACCATTATATATACAGCCCAATATACCATTATATATATACAGCCCAATATACCATTATATATAAAGCCCAGCATACCATTATATATATACAGCCCAGCATAACATTATATATAAAGCCCAGCATACCATTATATATATACAGCCCAGCATACCATTATATATATATATATATATATATATATATATATATATATACAGACCAGTATACCATTATATATAAAGCCCAGCATACCATTATATATAAAGCCCAGCATACCATTATATATATACAGCCCAGCATACCATTATATATACACCCCAGCATACGATTTGCTTTCCCTACCACTTGTTTGCACTGGTGACTTATTTTAAGGCTGTCAGAAATCACTACCCCTAAATCCTTCTCTTCTCAAGTCACAGAACTACCGATGTGATACCCATGTTCAGCTCTGCTGCATTTCCTTTACCGACTCTAGGTCATCTAACCATTTATACATTTCTGGAACAGTCGGCATCTCAGAGAAGTTTGTGGGACAGGAGGCTTTGTTGGGTTGGCGGACCTTGGTGTCCATTGACTTCACGCTTTGGTCATGGTGGCTGGAATGGCACCTCATCCTCTACTCCTGAGGCTGATTCCAGTGAAGAGACTGTTGAATTTAGACATGATGGTGGCCAGGACACCTGCCTGGTGTAAGATGGGGTACTTAACCTTGATGGTTGGGTACAAATAAAAGGCCGGAGAAATGGGTAACTTGAAACATGTAAACCCCATTGACAAAGATTGTTGAGACCACAAGGAAGGTTCCCTGTGTCCAGTCTTTTCCCTCCAGCTACTGTGACATTACCAACTTTGTCTAGAGAACTACAACCACCTACATCTCCCACTTGGTCATTGTGATAATCCCTCAAAACAATGCAATATAATGGCTTAATAATGTCAGTAAGCACCATGACATACAGGGGTGAAGGGTTGGTCCTTAAGGGGTACTCCAGAGAAAAAAATCAAATCAACTGTTGTTAGAAAAATATAATGATTTGTAAATCACTTCTTTTTATTTTTATTTTTAAGTACCTCTAGTACTTATCAGCTGCTGTATGTCCTGCAGGAAGTGGTGTTATCTTTCCAGTCTGACACAGTGCTCTCTGCTGCCACCTCTGTCCGTGACAGGAACAGTTCAGAGCAGGAGCAAATCCCCATAGAAAACCTTTCCCAGGGGCGGATTAACTTTACCATAGGCTGTTCACCAAGCTTGGCCCCCCAACTCCACTGTAACTATGGCAGCACTAGCGTGGTGTTCATAGATACGGGATAGATCTGTAGCCAGTATAAGTCTGTTTGGGTGGCAATGGGCCTCCCAGAAGTTCAAAACCCTGGCCTACCGCCTAAAAGGGACCTATTATAATCCCCTACTGACCTCTTCTGCTCTGGACAGTTCCTGACACGGACAAAGGGGGCAGCAGAGAGCACCGTGCCAGACACCACTTCCTGCAGGACATACAGCAGCTGATAAATACTGGAAGACTTTTTTTTTTGTTTTTAATCTAATTTCTGACAACAGTTTCTTCTCTAGAATACCCCTTTAAGCAGTTTATCTCTCATGTCCTATGAGTCAATGCTTGACAATGGAGGCTCAAACATCGTCACCAACTTTCCTACATAACCCTGAATTTACCCAGTCTGGTCTTTATTTTCAGAAAGATGTCGTGACCATTGCATTATTGAAAAATAATCCTCTTATTATTAGGAAAGAAAACCCCACGGCATTGGCTGCAGCATTTCTATTTGCTATGTTCTGCCAGGATGACAGGTTTGTATAGGCGGCTGTGGCCAGATAATACATAGCCTTGGAATATTGTGCAATTTTATGATAAACCTTCCTCCTCGCTCATCTCACAAGAATGGTTGTATGCAATGACTGGGAGCATGTGACACCATGATAGGGTAACCATGGCGATACTACCTATAATCCGCACATTCATCATCCCAGCATGTGCCAAGGAGCTCAGTTCTTTCCTAAGTTTGATGAGCCAAAAAAAAAAAAATAATTCCCTGATAAATACATAGGAAACCTGATAATATTGTGAAATGGAATTATAATGATTATCGCCCAGACAGCAAAGTTATTATTTGTTTCTGCTGCGATTCAGCTCCATCTGATGTGCGGCTTAGCTCGGAGCATTGCCGGATGAAGGAAGAGCCGAGGTTCTTATCAGATGCTGAGATATACATATATGTTACATTTTGTCTATGCTGTAGTTTGATGAATTTAAAGGGGTACTCTGGAGAAAAAAAGCAAATGGTGTCAGAAAGTTTTACAGATTTGTAAATTACTTCTATTTAAAAATCTCAAGTCTTCCAGTACTTATCAGCTGCTGTATGTCCTGCAGGATGTGGTGTATTCTTTCCAGTCTGACACAGTGTTGTCTACTGCCACCTCTATCCATGATAGGAACTGCCCAGAGTAGGAGAGGTTTTCTATGGGTATTTGCTACTGCTCTCGACAGTTTTTGACATGGACAGAGGTGGCAGCAGAGAGCACGGTGTCAGACTGGAAAGAATGCACTGATAAGTACTGGAAGACTGGAGATTTTTAATAGAAGTAAATTACAAATCTGTTGCACTTTCTGGGACCAGTTGATTTTAAAGGTTATTATTATTATTATTATTTTTTTTATATATTTTTTTTTTGCTGAACTACCCCTTTAAGTCGGTGTGTAGGCTAGTGTTTCTCCAAAAAGTGACTTTTCATTTATGGTGCCTTGAAAGTGAAGCATTAAGGAAAGCCGTTCACTTTATTATTTTGACATAAGCAACATGCGCATATTCTTCAATATTTCATACTATGACATACTGTTAGATGTTATCTCACTGTGTACCTTATAATGATGGTTATACAGTATAGTCACTATCTACAGTATATATCATGGGTCTCCAAACTGCGGCCCTCCAGCTGTTGCAAAACTACATTTCCCATCATGCCTAGACAGCCAAATCCAAAGCTTTAGCTCTCCAGGCATGATGGGAGTTGTGGTTTTGCAACAGCTGGAGAGCCGCAGTTTGGAGACCTATGGTATATAGTAAACCAACAGCAACTAGATAAACAACTTTTTTTTTTTTTTTTTTTTTTAGTTTAATGATTCAAAAAATAGAATAAAAAATTATCAAATTGTCATATGTACCTCATAATGGCAACAGTGAAAACTACAGCTCATACTGCAAAAGATCCCTAACACAGCTCTGTTGAAAGAAAAATGAAAAAATTTTGGGGAAAAAAAAAAAAAACAACAACAAAAAAAAGAAAAACAAACACACACACACTCATACATATACATTTATTCACACAGCATATACAGGGTGAGTCAAAAGTCTTAGAACACCCTTTTATAAGGAACATTATATGTAGAATATGAATCTGAATACTCCAGTAAGTAATGGGTGAGGGGGGTCTATTTTTAAGGCTATGTCCAGAACATGCCCACCATCTTGAAAGTTGTCATAATAGATCTAGGGCAAGTTTTTTCCAATGGGAAGGTTGTCATGATAACTATTGAAATAGAAAATATTTTTATATATTTATTATTTAATATATATTGCAAATCTGATCAATAGATTTCTGGGACAATTCTAGTCTTCTTTGATAAGCTAAATGGACACCTTCCCATTGGAAAAACTTGCCCTTGATCCAATATGGTGGCTTTCAAGATGGAAGCCACGTTCCTGACATAGCCATGACATGGATTGCCAGTTGTACACCTCGGTGTGTTCCCTTTACATTATGTAAATTATCTGCCATTGTTATAGGTCTATATTTTATACACAGGCTACTCAGCTACTATGGTAGCACCTACCTGCATCCCAGCTAATAACAGGGAAGGTGTTTGCACGGTAGGAAACACATTGTTAGCCCCAACAACTCCAGTTATTATACACACTGGTGCCCACACAGCTGTAAGTCCTCAGAAAATCATATCCAAATGAATCAGAATCCAGCACTCCGAGCAGGTTAAAAGCAGCTTTCTTTATTGTAGCAATAGAGAACAACTAAGGGTTGACGCATTTCGGCTAACAGCCGTGATCAAGCTGATTGAGGCTGAAACACATTAACCTTTTGCTATATTCTGATACTGAAAACATTTTGTATTTTTGCAGGATGAGTTGTAGTTTTCACCGATACCATGCAACATTTTGATTTTTATTTCTGGAAGGTGTTATTGGCAGAAAGCAAAAATTCTTTTTTGTTTTTGGACCCATTAAAGGTAAAGGTCAATGGAGCTGACTTCTGTTTTATCTAGTTACTGTTGGTTTACTATATATATTAGTCAGCAACTGTATAACCACCGTCACACAAGATAGGAGAAGATGGTCGGCACTATTATCTAGACAAAAAAAAAAAAAAAAAAAATTATATATATACATATATATATATATATATTGTGGGAGGATTTGCTCGGTAGAGTGCAGGATTGCAGTGTGAACAGCAGTCAACAGGCTCAAACGAATAAGTCCAAGTCCCGGCTTTGCCTGCGTTTATTATCCCATGCAAGAAAGCAAATAAACAGCCTTGGCTTTAGGCATAACACAAAATAACCTCTGCTTGTCCAGCACTAACTAAACAGAAGACGGCCCTGTCTATACGCTACGACTCGCTGCAGTCGCACGAACATAACAGATTATATACAGTCCAGTGTTTTACCTTGGGCAGGTATATGGCTTCTCCTGAGGCTAGCAGCCTTCCAGCTCACTCAGCTGCACCCAGCCTCTCTCTGTCCATGGCTCTGCAACACTATATGAAGCTGCTGATGATCCAGCCTCAGCACCTGTGGCGTCTGATGCCAAACAATATCTGGAGTGGAGGAAGTGGAATGGACAGCCCCACTACCAAGCCTGCCATCCATTCCTAAAAACCCGGCCCAAACACACTTTATCAATACATCCCCAGCAACTACCCTTGCTGGAGATCACACCACATCCCTGGTTTTTCCATGTCTCAGATAGTGAGACATGAACTTCCCTCAGTCCTAGTAGGTGTAATAGCTGAATACAGGTGAAACATAGCGACCATCCAGGATTAACCCCTTCAGTGTCTCACATACCCTCCCCCTCTGTTCGAACCTGTGGGGGCGAACACCTTTAGCCAACAAACAGTGGGTTCTAGACAAGGCATCAGCATTCCCTTGTAGTTTGCCAGCCCTGTGCTCTACGGTAAACTTAAAGTTCTGCAGTGTGAGAAACCACCTTGTTACCCGTGCATTTCTCTCTTTAGTCTGGCTCATCCAGGTGAGAGGGGAATGGTCTGTTACCAACCTGAAGTGTCGACCCAGCAGGTAATATCTCAAGGACTCTAGCGCCCATTTTATCGCCAGACACTCACGTTCAACGATGCTGTAGTTTCTCTCTGCGGGTGTAAGCTTCCTACTAAGATAGGTGACTGGGTGCTCCTCACCCCCAACCTCTTGGGACAGGACAGCCCCTAAACCCACATCGGAAGCATCTGTCTGTACCACAAACATTTTGGTGAAGTCGGGAGTAATTAGGACTGGTTCTCTGCAGAGGACTGACTTCAACTTTTGGAACGCCCGCTCAGCCTCTTCACTCCACTTTACCATAATGGATCTACTTCCCTTGGTTAGATCTGTCAGGGGAGCTGCAATGGTGGCAAAGTTAGGGATGAATCTGCGGTAGTAGCCCACAATACCTAAAAAAGCTCTCACTTGCTTCTTCGTCACTGGCTGGGGCCAGTTTTGGATGGCCTCTACTTTATTAACTTGGGGCTTTATGACAACTCTTCCTATAATGTACCCCAGATAACGTGCCTCCTCCAAACCCAACGCACACTTCTTAGGGTTGGCCGTCAACCCTGCAGCCCTGAGAGAATCAATTACAGCCTGTACCTTTGCCAAGTGACTTTCCCAATCATTACTAAAGATAATGATGTCGTCTAGATATGCGGACGCATATCTACGGTGAGGTTTCAAGACAGCATCCATCGATCTTTTGAAGGTGGCAGGAGCCCCATGTAGCCCAAAGGGAAGACAGACATACTGAAAAAGACCATCAGCGGTAACAAAAGCAGTCTTCTCTTTGGCACTGTCAGTGAGTGGTACCTGCCAATACCCTTTAGTCAAGTCTAATGTAGAGAAAAACCTAGCATGTCCCAGTTTCTCTATCAGCTCATCAACCCGTGGCATTGGGTAAGAGTCAAATTTTGAGACCTCATTCAGCTTTCTGAAGTCATTGCAGAACCTCAGTGTCCCATCTGGTTTGGGAATCAGGACAATGGGACTTGACCAATCACTCTTTGACTCTTCAATAACCCCAAGGTCCAACATCTTTCGGACCTCCTCTGATATGGCTTGTCTACGAGCCTCGGGTACCCTGTATGGTTTCAAATGGACTCGTACCTGTGGCTCAGTGACAATGTCGTGTTTGATTACTGATGTACGCCCAGGGACTTCCGAAAAAACATCACTGTTTTGAAGCACAAACTCTTTTGTTTCCTGCCTTTGCACTTTAGACAGGGTCTCTGAGATACGTACTTCTGGTTCCTTCTCACTAGACTTTACTGAAACATCACTATTCAGCATGCCTACCGCTGAAAGAGATTCCCTATCTTTCCAGGGTTTGAGCAAATTCACATGGTATATCTGCTCAAGCTTTCTCCTGCCAGGCTGGTACACTTTGTAATTGACCTCCCCCACTCTCTCAATTACCTCATAGGGCCCTTGCCACTTAGCCAGAAACTTACTTTCTACAGTGGGTACCAATACCAACACTCTGTCACCCGGGTTAAAGGTCCTGACTTTAGCTGCCCTGTTATAGACCCGACTCTGTGCCTCTTGTGCCTTCTCTAAGTGTTCCTTCACTATGGGCATGACCGCTGCTATTCTGTCCTGCATCAGTGTAATGTGCTCTATGACGCTTTTGTAGGGGGTGTGTTCATTTTCCCAGGTTTCTTTGGCGATGTCAAGAAGGCCGCGTGGGTGTCTACCATACACTAGTTCGAATGGAGAAAAACCTGTGGAAGACTGGGGTACCTCACGGATTGCAAACATCAAATATGGTAACAAACAATCCCAGTCCTTCCCATCCTTGCTGACCACCCTTTTTAACATGCCCTTCAAAGTTTTGTTAAATCTTTCCACCAGGCCATCAGTCTGGGGATGATACACTGATGTACGTAGATGCTTAATTTTTAGTAGCTTACACATCTCCTTCATGATCTTTGACATAAATGGCGTCCCCTGGTCCGTGAGGATCTCCTTGGGTATGCCTGTACGGGAAAACATATGGAAAAGCTCCCTGGCAATGAGTTTTGAGGAGGTGTTTCGCAAGGGTACAGCCTCAGGATATCGTGTGGCATAGTCTAACACAACCAATATATATTGATGTCCCCTAGCAGACTTCACTACTGGGCCAACTAGATCCATAGCGATCCTGTCAAAAGGTACCTCTATAATCGGTAGGGGTACCAAAGGGCTCCTAAAATGAGACATGGGGGCAGTTAGCTGACACACAGGACATGAGCCACAATATCTTTTAACATCCTCATGTATCCTGGGCCAATAGAACCTTTGTAAGACCCGTTCTCTGGTCTTTTCACACCCCAGGTGACCACCTAGCACATGTTTATGAGCCAGCTCTAGTACTACACGGCGATATGGTTGGGGTACAACTAGCTGTTCCAGCTCCTCCCCTCTTACCTTATCTACTCTGTACAGTAGGTCATTGTTAGCAGCCATGTAGGGGTATTCCTTATTTGCCCCTGGGACTTGAGATACACCATTTATCATTTTTACATTTTCACGGGCCCTTAGTAATGTGGGATCACTAAGTTGAGCGGTCCCAAAATTGTCACGTGATACCTCTAGTTCTGGCATATCCAGAACTTCCTCCTCATTCTGTGTGTCACCAGCCAGTACAGCTAGGGGAAGACTGTCATCTCCACTTGGGGTCACCCCTACAGCTGGTACCTCAGTATCTGGGTCATATGGTTCGGGGGTTACTCCCTGACACACATTATTACCAATATTAACATTTTCAGCAGACCATGTGTGCCTTCCCCTCCACAAGTCCCAAAATAATGGAAAGTCCCTTCCAAGTATCACCTTATGTATAAGAGATTTAACAACCCCCACTTCATGTGTAGTTGTACCACAGGGTGTGTCCATGCAAATAACAGCAGTGGGGTATTACCGAGTGTCCCCATGTATGCATAGTACCCCTACTTTCCTTCCACTGTATGCCCCCGAATTGACCAAAGTTCCATGCACTAGTGTCACAAGACTTCCAGAGTCCAGCAGAGCCGGGACGGGATGTCCCCCAATGCACACAGTGCACATCTGTGGCTCAGTCTCGGTCATAGTTTCTGCGGCCAAAACGGGGCGTGCATATAGGGAGACGCGTCTGGAGGCGTTGCAATCCATGGGCTCGGTGGTGAGGGGACAATGAGCCGCTATGTGACCCCAGTCATGGCACCGCCAACATTGTATGCGGCCTTGGTCTCTGTTTTGAGACCCACGTTGTGGCCCAACCGCTGACTCACCCTCTGAGCCACCTCCCTTTACAACACGACTCCCACCAGCAGTAAATGGAGCAGTCTTACCAGTTCCTTTGGCCATCTTGGTCTCCTTGGTACTGCCACGACTGGTAGAGGTCTGTAGCAGCTCCTCTGTGGCACGATACCTCTCCACTAAGTTCACCAGCTGGTCTGCATCAGTAGGCCCGGCTTGTCCAACCCAGCGCTGTATCCTAGGCGGCAAGGAGCGGTTGAACTTATCCAGGACGACCCTCTCGACCACTTGCGCTGGAGTGCACTTTTCTGGCTGTGGCCACTTTGTCACTAGGTGGATAAGGTCATGCATCTGGGACCGTGGGGGTAGGCTTTCTGAGAAAGTCCAGGCGTGCACTCGTCCTGCACGCACCTGCATGGTTACCCCCATCCGAGCAAGGATCTCTGCCTTTAGCTTGGCATAGTCCCGAGAGTCCAGTTCGTTCAGGTCATAGTAGGCCTTTTGGGATTCGCCTGTTAGGAAAGGCGCCACTACATCTGCCCACTGGTCCACGGGTAGCCCTTCACGCTCAGCAACTCTTTCATAGATTGTGAGATATGCTTCTACATCATCTGTAGGAGTCATCTTTTGTAGTGAAGCTTGCACTGTGGCCCTCACGGATGGTTGCACTCCTCGGGCTCCTTGCATATTTGCGTTTTGCCCCTCAGTAGTTGCAGTCCGCTGTGCAGTTATTGCATCTCTCAGTGCAGCCACTTGTTCCATCAGTAGACGATTCGTCTCCTGCTGTTGTACATTAGCCTGGGCCTGTATTTGCTGCTGCTGCTGCAGGGCTTGAGCCTGTGCTTGCTGCTGCTGCTGCATGGCCTGAGCCTGTGCTTGCTGCTGCTGCTGCATGGCCTGAATGATTGCTTTAGTCTCCTCTCGCTGTTGGAGATTAGTTTCTTTTTGCTGCAGATTGGCCTGAACCATTTGTCTGACCAGGTCCTCCATTGCAGCAGTCTTCCTATGCAGTTCACCTGCAGTTTTCACCCAGGACATACACAGGTCACAAAAAAGTCTTTATAGTTTGTCTTTCTCTTTAAGACTGCCCTTTTTTTTTTTTTTTTTTTTTTCACTGCCCACTCCGAAGCACCATATGTGGGAGGATTTGCTCGGTAGAGTGCAGGATTGCAGTGTGAACAGCAGTCAACAGGCTCAAACGAATAAGTCCAAGTACAGGCTTTGCCTGCGTTTATTATCCCATGCAAGAAAGCAAATAAACAGCCTTGGCTTTAGGCATAACACAAAATAAACTCTGCTTGTCCAGCACTAACTAAACAGAAGACGGCCCTGTCTATATGCTACGACTCGCTGCAGTCGCACGAACATAACAGATTATATACAGTCCAGTGTTTTACCTTGGGCAGGTATATGGCTTCTCCTGAGGCTAGCAGCCTTCCAGCACACTCAGCTGCACCCAGCCTCTCTCTGTCCATGGCTCTGCAACACTATATGGAGCTGCTGATGATCCAGCCTCAGCACCTGTGGCGTCTGATGCCAAACAATATCTGGAGTGGAGGAAGTGGAATGGACAGCCCCACTACCAAGCCTGCCATCCATTCCTAAAAACCCGGCCCAAACACACTTTATCAATACATCCCCAGCAACTACCTTTGCTGAATATCACAACACATCCCTGGTTTTTCCATGTCTCAGATAGTGAGACATGAACTTCCCTCAGTCCTAGTAGGTGTAATAGCTGAATACAGGTGAAACATAGCGACCATCCAGGATTAACCCCTTCAGTGTCTCACAATATATATATATATATATATATATATATATATATATATATATATATATATAGTGATTCCGGTATATGTCTTGGCTGTTAGATTATATAAGGAATCACCTTCGATGTACTTCTCTTATTGCATGTAGCTGTATATTGTGGTGCTCAGCAGACAATTAAAACAAGAGTTCATTTCATAAGCACACGCCTTAGAGTAAGAAAAGCAAAGCAGCACTCACCAAAAATGATAGTTGCACTTTTATTCAACCCTAATTTCAGCAACCAGAGCAGGGAGAGAGCATCCAGTTGGTGCACTGATGGGCCCACCAATGCACCATCGGAACACTTTTTCCCTGCCCTATGTTTGCTGAAATATAGATTGGATAAAAGTACAACCATCATTTTTGGTGAGTGCCGCATCTAAGGCTTGTGCTTATATAAGCACCATAATACAGTACACTGCGAGATCAGTTAGTATGATAAATAATATCACAGTAAGGATACAAAGTGGTTACTGGATTTCTTGAGTCTTCGCGTACAGTATGTAATACACCACTGAGGTCATTTACAATGGAAAAGCGCAAGTAGCTTTATGTCAAAATAATAAAGTGAACATCACTGGGAAGACGTGAATGGCTTCCTTTATTGCTCCACTTTCAGGGCACCATAAATGAAAGGTCACTTTTCGGAGAAACACTTTGTGAATGATAAAAATGGTGAGTGAACAAGATGATGATAACATGTATGAGCTTGGGAGGCTACAGTACTGGACTCTGGTGTAACACAATCACTGAAGAATCCCGGATTTATATACAAGATGACCAGTGATGGGAAGCAGAAACATCTATAGGTTGGGGGAAGATTAAACAGCGGGGGCCATAAATTGTTGGGACAGGACAGATAAGGAAGGTGTTTTATGGTCCTGTTAGAGGTCTGCTCCATGGTGCTGATTTCATCCAGCAGAAGAGCACATCTTATTTATGAGTCAACAGAGCAACCACATCCCCCACAGTATGCGGTCCCAAGTCTCTCCGGCCTACAGGACCTGTGCATTCACTGCGATCACGGTGATCAGGTGGCTGTGTAATGTAACCGCTCTACACAGAACTACTGTACACGCTCCAGCTTTAACCCTAGAAGAAGTGATGAGACAACATCTTCCATCACTTTAACGAGGACCTGTGGTCAGTACAAAAAAAATAGTTTTTTATTCCATATCATTTTATGGCGTTGGATGTCCTGATTGGATCTTTTTTTAACCATTTTTGCTCCCAACATCCCAGCGATAGAAGGGTTTACTATTTTCTTGACTATCTGCGCCTTTCTTTGAAAAGTCAGATGGGCATTATAGCAAAATAGGTTGTTAGTAGACATTAGGGCAACTCAAGCATGCTCGAGTCCGATCATTCGGCACTTAAATACAGGTGGCTGAAGAGGTTGGATAAAGCCCTAGAGAGCCTTGGAAAACATAGATATAGTCTATGACCTATGACTGTAACCATGTTTTCCAGGCAGCCCTAGGGCTCTATCTAACTTCTTCAGCCACCGGTATTCAAATGCTGAACGACTGGACTTGAGTATGCTCCAGTTAAGCTCATCTTTAGTCAACTTTTTGTTTCTGTCCATATCGGTGATAAAGAAAGCTGATTTTTCCCCTGCTTGAAGTGACGTATTCTGCTTCATTTGGATATGTTTGCACACAAGTTGCTGCAAGTCGACAGTCCTCAGAAATCCAGCAATACTGAGTCTCTGGTGCCTGTCGAGTTGTAGTAAATTTTATGTTAGGATGGGATGTAGGCAACACTGCAAGCTTTGGCCATACAACATGTGTCATGACCAATAAGGCCATGTAGTTCCAGCCTAAAGGAATATGTCTCATCACAGACAACCCTGTTGACTTGACATGTTTTGTGGCCATCACCTGATCACCTTGACACTGGTTCCCATTGACCTGCTGATTTTCCTACGGGTATCAGCTGTTCAGCTGTTCATTTTCACTCCGGTTGAATGGCCATATGTATAATATAGAAGTCCTGGGTCCACCAGAATTATAGCCTACTACTAATGGAGTAGGAGCCCCAAGCTAACAGAACATTGCCCAGAACATTTTAACATCTCTATTCCACTTTGTAATGAAATCTGTGCCCATGTCAATGTTAATATCCGTCATATAGAGTCGTACATGTTTATTTCATAACTTTTATTTTGCACACCAGTATATGACATGATGTTTTTGAACTCCGAAAGCAAAACGTAAAAAAAAATTGTATTTCAAATGTCGATTTACAGCATTTTTTTTTTTTAGCAGACAATGAAAATCTATTGAAACAAGTGATCAAAGAGACAAGGAAACATTAATTCACAACGTCGATGGTTTCTTCTTGCACCAAGGTATTTTCAGTTCCACCAGACTTGGAATGGTTAAAATTAATGGATCCATAGAGTTTAGCGGAGTCCTTAGAGGCAAATGCCTTCCTCCTGTACAGTTCACCTTTCCACATGGATATCATTAATAACACTGACAATACAACACCTCCAAGAGTCAGAAGGCACAGTCCGGCGATCACGCACCTGTCCAAATGTGCCCCAATAATCGCATTTTTCTTCTCTATTTTTTCCATTTCTCTTGCTGAGATGGAACCAGGATCTGATCTATTGTCTCTCGGGAATAGGTATGAAATGATGACAAGAAGAATCCCGGTGATGAGGAAAGTCACCGCACTGATGAAGCCATAGTCTACAGACTTCCCGGAAGCTTCTGAGGTGGCTTCATCATCAGATATGATAGACACTTCTTGGATGCTATCTTGTTGGATCTCCCTATCGGAGCTGTGATGTTGGTGCCTGTGGCCGTTCTTCAACGATGGATGGATGCCATGTTCTATGTTCACGTTTTCATCAATGTAAGTAAAAGACGTCTCCAGTTCTTCGACGCAGCACACCTTTCTTCTTTCTTTGCCATGATCGTCTTGGGATAGTTTAGGATAAGACACTTCATCAGATGTGGCCAATGATATGGACTCGTATTGATCTGGTGACAGGGCAGAGGTCACGCAGTGGTTTTCATAGCAATAGGCTTTGGGATCTTTGACGTTATAAGTCCAGTCCACATTGTTGCACTCATCGAGTCTTTGTGGTTGACCGTTGATTTGAAGGAGCTCCATGCAAGCTATGGATTTCTTTACAGATCATAGAAGTCTTTATCCATGACTCTTGAAGATGTCTAAGAAAAAAAACAAAAATGATTAATAACACAGGCCTGTCACATTTTACAGACATTTAGTTAACTATCTTCTATCTAGGGGAGTGAACAGTGATGAGCAAACTGGCCGAAAGTTCGGGTTTAGCCAGACGCGAACGCTCGGCTGGAGAAGTTGGATGCAGCCTGATGGCTGGAGAAGTTGGATGGAGCCTGATGGCTGGAGAAGTTGGATGGAGCCATAGGTTTATGTATGTTCTCCTGGTATCCCTAGGGCTGCATCCAACTTCTCATCTATCGGGCTTCAAATGCCAATGTTCAAACGTTCAGCCAGTTCACTTATCACTAGTAATGAATGAGTGAACTTTTATACTGAAGGCCGCAAAGCTCCTTGTTCCTTTATCTAAAACTGGAGATCCATGAGTCGAGCACAGAAAGGCTCTGGCGATGACTTAGAGCCCCAATGTATGGGGCCAATATCAGTCAAAAAATCTTTGTGTAGTAGGCCAACTGCTGACAAACAAGTGTTAGGGTTTTAACAGGTTTAAAAATTATTGTTGGCCGCATATTACTCTACATGTAGGGCATGAGTGGCCGACAAATGACAGAAGTAATGGGCTGCGCCAATGATCCAGCAATTCTATATGCAGCTGGCTGCCCCATACTAAGCAATATGTAATACAGCCCTTAAGGACGATATACAATTGATACTAAAGTAAGCCAAACCCACCGCTGGCGGCCGGTTCGACCACCAGGATAAGGAGTACGGGAACCTCCCAACTCTCCGATAGATAATGCTGTTGGAGATAGGAATCGATTATAATGGATTTTTTACTGCCTCATAACTTTGTTCTTGGAGAGATAGGTCGGTACTAGAGCAATGTGGCATTCCTCATGAAGAACACGAACAAGAACACGCATTCCTCATGAAGAACAGTTATGGAAATTGTATAAGTCTTTAAGCTTTGTGACTGGCAAAATGCGGTGTCTGTGCAACATGTGGCAGAACCCCTGGGGAAAGTGGGGGACAGCATCAATAATGTAAACGAGCGCCGATCTGCTAGATCGGCACTCGTTTACTGGGCCTATTCCACGGCCTGATGATCGTTTAGCGAGGGCTGCAGGGACATCGTTACCAATGTCCTTGCAGCCCTTGCAGCATACATTACCTAGCAGGGCTTCTCTTCCGCTCAGTCTTCACCCCGGTCCCGCTCGCAGCATCAATTCCGGAGCGGTCTGACTGAGCTGTCAGACCGGCCTGTGATTGGCTGGGTGGTCTGACAGCTCATTCAGGCGGCACAGAAGCTGCTGCTGCTGCACGCGGGATCGGGATGAAGACAGAGTGGAGGAGAGGCCCTGCAAGGTAATGTATGCTGCTTGAATCATCGGTCGCCCGCCGCGCATCGCTATTCTACGCAGCGATGCGCAGTGGGTGACCGATGATTTAAGGTTTGGGCCTAAATAAATGATCAGCTGATGACACGATCATCAGCTTATCGTTTTCTCTATTCCACCAAGTGATAATCGGCCGATTCGGCCAATTATCGCTCCGTGGAATAGGCCCCTTAGGCTGTCCTATCTAAGGGTAGTATAAACTAGTGACAGAGAAGCTGAACAGAATGATGTGTCACTTGTATCATTGTTCTGTGCAGCTGATTTGGAGATATCTCCTGAATAACATGGACAATAAGAAGTCCTCTCCATTATTTGCCTGAGCTCAGTAGTCCTGGATATTCATGAGAAGCAGAAAACTCCGTCCACCAGCTGCTAATTGGCAGTTATCTATCCATGCTGTGTATAGGCAGTCAACTGTCAATCAGCAGCTGTAGGGGGGGGGGGGGATGGCAAGAATCCTATTCTCCTGCATATTAGGAGAACGGCTGAACAGAATAATGTAAGTAATATATTGTAATAATTAATATCTGTTCAGCATTTTTGTCACTAGTTTCTGCTGCCCCCTTGAAGGCAGCATAAAACTACTGACAAATTCCCTTTAAATCCCCTGTAGCCCTTTTCCCCCTTTGGGTCTTTGTGCAACTGAACAATTTACCCAGGCTACATATTCACCCCAGGTACCATGTGAGGCAGAAAGGGAAACTTATACCGTTGTAATATTTCAGGGGCACGGTATTGATTTCCAGTCTACTGCACGCTTTATTACAAACTATTTATAGAGTGACATGATAATATATATGAGCTGAGAAATTACGAGTAAATCGTCGTAATATAGGAAGGTTGTAGGTACTCATTCATATTCCACTGGGAGGACAGTCATTTAATATCAGCTATAGTATGTGAAAACCAAAAAAAGCAAAACTCTTACTAAAAAGAAATGGTTGCTTATGGCATACAGCATGCATATGTATAATACTAATACATAATAAATAGATATGAGTGAACCTGGAGCATGCTCGAGTCCATCCGAACCCAAACATTCAGCATTTGATTAGCGGTGGCTGCTGAAGTTGGATAAAGCCCTAAGGCTATGTGGAAAACATGGATATAGTCATTGGCTGTATCCATGTTTTCCAGACAACCTTAGAGCTTTATCCAACATCAGCAGCCCCAGCTAATCAAATACCGAACGTTCAGGTTCGGATGGACTCGCATGCTCGAGGTTCGCTCATCTCTAATAATAAATAATTATTACAATTCTGATGGCGTATCCCACTGCATATAATAGGGATGTGGTAATAATAAAGTTACTCTCACTCTTGCTACTTTAATACAAGCATTTACTAAAATATAATGTCCTAGCCAGGACTTTTTTTTTTGATGGTCCACCCATAGGACAGAACATCAATATCAATCCTTGTCAATCATCAATATGATTGATAGGTAATCCTAAAGAGAAGGCCATCACTTTCTGATGGCCCAGCATCCAAACCAACTGATCATTTAAGGGGCCGCTGCGCGCATTCAAGTCCCGTCACCTTTTCATTCCCTACTAAGCACAGCTCCATACACTCATTAGTGGCTGTACCTGGTATTGCAGCTCATCCTATTGACTTTATTGGAAGAGCTGCAATACCAAGTGCAGCCACTGCTGAATGTATGGTGCTGTGTTTGGTAGGAAGGGAGGAGGTTGCAGGGCTGGCATGTGTACAGTGGCACGCAATTCGACCAACAATGTTGCTGAATATTGATGACCTTCTTCTTATATAGACGGTCAATAAAAAAAAAGGCCTCAAAGCTCTTTATATAGTCAAGGGGGGAGATTTATCAAACATGGTGTAAAGTGAAACTGGCTCAGTTGCCCCTAGCAACCAATCAGATTCCACCTTTCATTCCTCACAGACTCTTTAGAAAATGAAAAGTGGAATCTGATTGGTTGCTAGGGGCAACTGAGCCAGTTTCACTTTACAACATGTTTGATAAATCTCCCCCAAGGTTCCTTATTTAGTTTAAGCAATCCCAATTTATTTAGTTTATCACAACTCTTATTGTTTTAATTGATTCAGACAACCCTCATAAGAACATGGATATGTGATGGGCCACATGGCGGCCTCCGTGGTTCACGGTATACTTAATAACCTCCAAACACAACCCCATGATGTCACTTTTCTAAAATAGCCTATGAGCAGCGATCATGCAGATACACGGACAGCGTGGCTTCTTCATATCAGACGAGCATTACATCATTTTCCCCTGTACTGATTCACATTATATCGCATTCTATATGCAAGGCACTCGGCACCTTCACTCTGCGCAGGACTCTCAGTACAGTTGAGTAATGTCTAGCTCTATTTTTATCGCGGATGCGAGCCAAGAACATCCATATGAACACTAAGCTATACGTCTTCCTGAAATCTGTCTTGGATTTTTTTTTTTCATGCTTTCTGCTTAAATCCATCTAAATGGGTCTTGGCACCTTCTCAAAAAAACTATAATAGTGGCATATTTACCTCAAGCCTCAATGTTCTCTGGCAAATTCAGGACAAAGCTTCAATTTGATTAAATGTTTTGAAGAGACAAAGCAGAAAAATAAGAAAAAAACACAAGCTTGAATTCTTAAAGGGAAACTCCACCTTCACATGATTTTATTTAACTGGGATCAAATCTGGCCAAGGACAGCTCTCCCCATATCTGCATGGTCCCCCTCCCCCCATGGCCATTAACCTTTCAACAAACTTTTGTTCAACTCAATAGTTCACACAAATAGGAAACTCTGTAATATATCTTATTAGAGGAAAATGCCTTCTCTCCTCATCTTTTTTTTTAACTATTTTTCCCCCCTAAACTTACCATTCACAATAAATCTGCCTATAGGCGTCTATAGATAGGGTAAAGGAAGGAGGAGTGAGCTGAAGAGTAGGACACATGGGTGAGGCTGTAAAAGTGTTATATCCCGCCCATACAGTATTCACAGCTTATACTGCTCAGCTCATCTCTATAATGTCCTACATGCTGCCTATACTTCTGAAGGTGTTGCTAAAGAGATTTAGGGGAGCAAGATCTTCTATATATGTGTCATGTCTTAAGACATCATAGCAGCTAGTCTAGATTCACTAGATAATGGTGAATCTAGACTAGCTGTTTTTAGCACAGAGGAAAAAACTGGTGAAAAATGCCATAATCATATTCTATGATGGCCAGAAATAGTGCAGCCACTCATGTGTGGGCAGTTTATCCTGAAAAACTGCATGAAAAAACACATGTATGAAGACAGCAGCTAGTCTAAATTCACGGCAGTGAAAAATACCATAAACAAATTATATAATAGCCAGAAATAGTCCAGCTACTTATGTATGCCCATATGAGAGTCTATCCTGACAAATTGCATAAAACAATGAATGTATATGGAGACATCATAGCAGCTAGTCTACACTCGCCAGATCAGAAAGAACTGAAAATTAGAGATAGAACCTGCAGAGGGAAAAACTGGAGCAAAAATGGAATATAAAAATTATATGATGGCCAGAAATAGTGCAACTCCTCATGTACGCCCATATCACAGTATAACCTGAAACAAACAACATGCATCTGAACAATTCAATAAATTGGTTCTGAAAGTGGAGCTTCGTTTAAAGGTGATGTCATTTTTTGGGGTTCACAATAATGGCTGCACCTGTGATGTGAAGGTTATAGAAACAGTAACAATGCTGGATTTATAGTGACAATCCAAAAAGCCAACAAGCATATATTTGCAAATAAAATTATATTGCCAGTGTAAATACGTCTCATTGCCTGTTTAATTGTTCTTGCATCAGAAAAAACATGGCGAAGATTTTAGAGCCTTCCCATCTACAGTTTTTTAACATGCCATGATGTATATACATCATACACACCGTATATATATGTATTTCATGGATACCAGGCACAGTTCACTGAAAGTAATATATATATGTCAAGGTCATCACCTAGGGAAGCGGTGACTGATAGTTGCTCTCCTGTAGAAGCAATCAGGATCAGATTAAAAAAAAAATATATAAAAATAAAAAAAGGCAAAGCATTTTTTTTTTTTAATTATAATAAAATATAGAAACGTATTCCTATCTGATAGTGATAGGTGACTGTGACTAAAAAAAATATTTACAATAATATTATTTAGTTTGTGGTTTATGGTTTGGGAAACATTTATTGAATTTTAGCAATAAAAGGACACAGACAATATAAATAATCTATTCCCTTGCAGAAGGGACTGCAATTTATAATAAATAATAGAACGTACAGTACATTGGTGAAAACAAGGCTATAGATATCTTTGAGTAATAAATTTTATATGAATTGAATAAAAATTCATAGAAATGAAAGATGTGGCACTGTTTATGCTATTACTCTAAGGGGCAGTCTGATGTCAGGTGAAAAAAATAAAAAAATGCTGCAGATGCATATAGCATTGCTTACCTACCTGCCCCAGTTTAGATGTCTTTTGTGAGTATGTAATGTTCCCCTCTACCATGTCTTTGTGTTACTTCCTGATTAAGTTGTTGCTCCACACTACAATTCCCAGAATGCTTTCTCTCAGTTCTCCTTTACTGCCCTCCCATCTTTCTAATCCTTTCCCACAGCACTCCTGCAACTTGCTTGCTCACAGTAAATCTGCAGCACCTGCTCTCTTTATTCCGTGTCTGCTCATCTAGCTTCATCATCCATAACAAAGCAGCATGCTGTAAACACAATGAATTCTTTCCTAAATGTTCCAATAAAAATCTTGGGAGATGTTGATGTGTGGTGTACGCTAGTGGTGGACGATTGGTCACTTGCCAGATGGTATTGTGTGACGCCACCACTGTGGTGGTTGGTCGGAATATAGCTCAGCCAGATGGTAGGTTGTCGTGACACCAGTGCCGGTTGGGCACACAGGTATAGGGGCACACCTGCTTTTATTTTAAGGTGGCTGGCTATACCCTTTCCCCTGTGGTTGGTGACCTGCCGGGCTGTGATGGGTCCCTTGGATACTTATCACGGTGGTCCAGAGTAGAGTTGTGACCCACCCGGACTATTGGTACCACCACCCACAGAAAGGGGAGATGACCCAAGGATGGTGTAACTACTGTGTAGGTGCCGAAACAATAATCAGTCCTGTTACCATAAATAAAATCTGCTTTACTTCAGGACTACTTAATACGGTAGCTGATAATAGATTTCTGACTTGACTAGACACAATCTGCGTTAAGAGCTTTAGGAGCAGAAGAGCTGTGCTGACTTGGTTGTGTGCTGAGAAGTAGAGCGATTTTAGAGCAGTAGAGAGGAGTTTGTGCTGAGAGTTTAGAGTGGTAGAAAGGAGTTTGAGCTGAGAGTCCCAACCCGGTGTAGAAGTGTGCTCTGCCGGAACTTTAGAAGAAGTAGAATACTGAAGAATACTTGAGAATAGAAGACTACTTGTGCCCGCCTTTCGACCTTTGTTGTTGCTGTACCACCTGTTGCCCTACAGTGTCAGTTGACCCGTCCTCCTAGGGTGACACTAGCCCCAGACCTCGTTACCTGAGTTGAGCAAGGTGGCCAAGTTACCTGGTTACACCTGCACTGCGAGATAGAGAAAAGTTGCTACAACCCTACGTACTCTATCTGGATCAGTTCCTCTTGTTTCACAATACTGTCCTGCACTGTTAGAAATATTCACGGCGTGGGTTGAGGTAATCTCTGACTTGTCCTCTCCTGAGTAGTATAGCACTGCATCTTGGGTAGAAGTGTTGCTTTGAAGAAGAAAGTCTCTGCGTATCCCATGTGTGTCCATCCACTACGACACTCCAGACTAGACTACATTGGACTAAGTGTGCGTGTGTACTTCCTCTCCCCATGTGACAACTTCCTACAGGGTGTGTAATACCTCCTGTGAGTTGTAGAGAAGAAAGTGCAGAGAAAAGAAAAGGATAGAGATAGGTGGAGAAGAAAAAGAGCTCTTATTGGAGCTGTGCAATATACAATTACAATAGATAAATAGTAGCGACATCTAGTGGCAAAACTTAGGTACAACTTCATTAAAACTTTCACTTTTGCGAGGGATGTATAAACCAGTAACTCCCATGGTGGGACACCACAGGTGACCACTGGAGTGGCTGGTCAGAGGTGATGACATCACTCAGTGGTGGGACTTCATGCAGAGCAAAAGTAGCAAAAATGCAACATATAAGAAACACCAAAAAAGAAAGAAAGCATATGCATAAACAGGTAACACATCAACCAATACTTTATGAAGTCTCTATACAAAAAAATCTAACCAGGAGCAGTAAAACAGAGAGACAAGTCCTAAATACAGTACTACCGAACATTAATATCACTTAATGCCACAACTAATCTTACTTGGGTTCAAGTATGGGATACACCAAAACAAACCCGGCCCTAGACAACATCACATGGAATTGCATATACAATCACATATACAATAATCTGATCAATACTGCAGTGTATAGATCACAGGAATATAGATAAGAGTTCACTATGTGTGGTCCAGATCAAAGGGTCAGGTGGGGACAGGAACACCCAACACTTTCTGCCGTCCAAACGGCTTCCTTGGGGATGACAGTGCTCTCTGCTGCCACCTCTGTCCATGTCAGGAACTGTCCAGAGCAGGGGAGGTTTTCCATGGGGATTTGCTACTGCTCTGGACAGTTCCTGACACGGACAGAGGTGGCAGCAGAGAACACTGTACTACAGTATTTAGGTTACGCAATAGAGGTTTCTATACCTTTAAGGTAATGCCATATGTTTATATGTAGTTTTTATATACATTTTATGTGTTATTCATAAAAAAAACATAGCATGTTCCAGTTAATGCTGCTTGAACAGAATTTTCACACAGAAGTCAGTGTAAGCTAAATAAATGAACCCATATCTATGGATTCATGAAAACCTCCATACACAAAATATTGAAAAAACATGGTAACACTTTGGTGACTCTTTTTGCCATGTGATGCTATATTATTCATATGAAGGAAAATCGGTAAATACTACGTTGTAACCAGATGATGAATATATCAATCTAAATGCAAACAGTCTGAATGTGCTTGCATCCTTTGTGCGTACAGAATTTATAAGGTCACATCACAAACAGATGGTCCTTTATTATCACATTCCTCTAGGTGTTAATACAGTATATAAGATCTTACATTCTACCTAACCAGCATGAAGCTTTTTAATTCATCACTAACATCATAAGTTCCGAGCCAATAATTAACCACTTAAAAGGAATCTGTCACTAGGTTTATTCGGCCTTAAATGAGAGAAGCCTAAACTAGTGATATAAATGCTGAACAGATGGGTGTATTACTTACATCATTCTGTTCAGCCGTTCTCCTAATATGCAGGAAAATGGGATTCTTGCCACACCTCTCCCCCCGCCCTCCAGCTGCTGATTGACAGCTGTCTATACACAGCATGGATAGACAACTGCCAATCAGCAGCTGGTAGGCGGAGCTTTCTGCTTCTCATGAATATCCAGGACTACTGGGCTCATGCACATTATAGAGAGGACTACTATATTCAGGAGGATATCTCCAAAAAAACCTGCACATAACAATGGGATACATCATTCTGTTAAGCTTCTCTGTCATTAGTGTATGCTACTCCAAGATAGCATAATCCTACTAACAGGGTCTCTTTTAAAGCTCTGTTCACACTGATGTCATGGTTTCTGTTATAACGGAAACAATGATCACAGTGCCATTATTGGTGACCAACAGACCCTACTGGCTACTGGACTGATGGATTCAGGAAGGAGTAGCACTCCATGTTGCACTATTTATCTTGCTGGTACTTTCAATGAAGCCTCTAATGGTAGTTCCTCTAGGTACCATGAACACAGCCTATAAATATGGTTGTTACCATTGAGGCCATTGATGCACAGATGTCCAGGTCACACTGAAAAAGTGTTCCTCCTCGCCATCTAAGAGCCATAACACTTTCATTTTTACATCTACAGGGCTGGTTGGGGGCCTACCAGTATATGGGAGCATGTAGGGGAACTAACTACTATATGGAAGCACAGAAGGGGGGGAAATTACTATATAGGGGCATAGAAAGGTCCGGTATGGGGGGAAGCGGGGTATGGTTAGGCTTTGAAGGTCCAAGCATTTTTTGCACAGGGGCTATTTGCAGTCTGTTTCTACCCCTGGATGATGCAGAGGGTGTAAATTAGGTAGAAAGAGTGTAAATAGGATACTGGCAGGATGAGGATTAGGGTAAGGGGGCAAATGATGAGGGGGTAAGAATTAGACTCTGTTTTCATTTTTGCGCTTTCCTTTTTTCCTCCTCATGTATATAAGGCCATAGCAGTTGCATTTTTTCATTTAGAGACTCAGATGAGCCCTTATTTTTTGCGCCACTTATTGTACTTTGCAATAGCAGACGTAATTTCTGCCTAAAATATGCCGTCAAACCAGAAAAAAATGATATGTTTGGTGAAATTGAAAATAAAAAACAACAATTTTTTTTATTTGGGGAGGTTTTGTTTTTATGCCGTTCGCCCTGGGGTAAACCTGACTTCTTATATATGTTCCTCAATATGTTCTTACAAAGATATGTAACTTGTGTAACTCTTATTTTATTTTAGATGGCTTTTTAAAAAAATTAAAACCTTTTTTTTTAAAATATATGTTCCTTAAAATCACTCTATTCTAATACTTAAATTTTTTTTTTTTTTACACACATAATAGAATCCCCCCTGGGGTTGGGCTTATTCCCCCTGGGGTTAGGGTTATTCCCCCCTGGGGGACATCTAGTATAACTACACTGATCTCCCATAGAGATCTTTGCAGTATAGCTATACTGCATATATTGATGAGATCAGTGTTCTATTGCTCTTCGCTGCTGCAGCAGAAAACAATAGAATGCCAAGCCAGGATGAGCGGGATTACGGTGCAGACCCCGGCCCGCTACAGATTGCACCTGCGCGATCACGTCGTAAGGGGGCGATCCCCCCACTATACCACCAATGATGGGGGACAGCTAGCATTTAGAAGCAGCTGTCAACTTTGACAGCTGCATGATGCATCTAAATGCCTAATTAGCGGGCACGGCGATCGGACCATGCCCGCTAATAGCTGCAGTCCCGGGCTTTATATAGCACACGGGAACACGGCGGTTCAGAGCGGGGTTTGCCACGCAACCCCCCCTCTGAACTCCCCTAGCCACGCCAGAACGTACTGTAACTTCCTGGTGCGACTAGGGGTTAAGCTTAGGTGTCCCGGGCATAGTCACTAGTTCACCTCTTGTCCTTCCCTTGACTACTTTTTCTTGGTATCAAACACTAAATACCAGGAAAAACCCACAAGACCAGTGTTGGACTAGGGTACCAGGGGCCCACCAAAGGAAATGAAAAACCAGTGAGAAACAACATGTCAGTCAGTGTTAGTGCAGGTTCTAAAGCTGGGGGCCCACCGGAGGATTCTCCGTTCCTCTGCTGGGCCAGTCCGGCACTACAAAAGACCATCTTCTCTGGCGATGTTATGACTCATGTAGCCATCACAAACTGTTCCTTGTCATAGTCACTTAGATCCTTACGCTTGCCTGCTTCCATCTCATCAACTTTACAGAACTCGACGAATCTCATCAATTTTAAATACGAAGACCCATATGTCCTACAATAAGGACTATACTAATAACGCAGCAAACCCTCCGAGCCAAAAATGTGCACCGAAAAGCAAGGCTTCTCCAGCCCTCCCGCCTCATCCACACTATATTACTAGTAAATATGAATTAAAAGACACATTTGACTATCTTTCTGCCGCGCACAATGTCCTCCGAGTGCTTCCCTGATTTATACCACTTGTCACTGTAACTTTATGATCCATTCATTCCTAGACAAAATCATCTTCCAAGTATGTAAAAAAACGGGGCCTGTCATCTCCTAGTACAAGTGCTGGATAAACACAATATGAAAAAGAAAAAAAAATCCTCAAAATAATGTATTCACGGTGGAAGCCGAGACAGGTCTAATCAATGTTTTTATGGGTTTAATTAAAGAAAGTGCTCAGACTCGGCATAAAACATATAGCTGACACCCGCTCGCTAGGTTCATTAGTGAAAGTACCTATTCCAATTTATTGTGCCAGGGGAATTAAGTGTATATAGGCATGCCCTCGCCCAATTACAAGATGCAACAACTTCATAAAGAAGAAAAAAAAAAAAAATTTAAAGGGATACCAAGCCTAGAAATTATTTTGAGTAAACATGGCCACTTTTCCCCCTCTCTTGTCTCCAGTCCAGGTGTGGTTTGCAATTAAAGGGGTTATCCAGCGCTACAAAAACATGGCCACTTTCCCCCTACTGTTGCCTCCAGTTTGGGAGGGGTTTTGAAACTCAGTTCCATTGAAGTAAATGGAGCTTAATTGCAAACTGCACCTGAACTGGAGACTGGTGGCCATGTTTTTGTAGCGCTGGATAAACCCTTTAAGCTCCGTTTACTTTAATGGAACTGAGTTTGAAACCCCACCCAATCTGGAGACAAGAGAGTTGGGAAAGTGGCAATGTTTTTGTAGCGCTGGATAACCCCTTTAAGCTCCGTTTACTTCAATGGAACTGAATTTGAAACCCCACCCAATCTAGAGACATGAGAGGGTGGAAAAGTGGCCATGTTTTTGTAGCGCTGGATAACCCCTTTAAGACAGATACTTTTTCAATAATGAATCACTTGATATAAAAATAAAACTCAATCTGTTAATCGAAATTTGCCAAAATAAAAAAAATATTGGCACCATAACTAATCATTTTTTGCATTTTCAGCTTGAGATGCCTCACCCCGAGAAGAGATGCCTATATTCCCGTCCACGTACAATCTGGCATGATCTGCTCATTCTCCCGTAGATATAAAGTAACAAGTAATGCTTTTTATTTGAAATAAGGCTCATCTACAAAATTTACTTTCCCGCACCGGCTTATAATTTGTTCATTAAGATTAATTTATGCAAATATAATTAACTGGATAAACATAAGCCGACACAGGTTGCTAGGCCAATGGCTTCATTATTTATTCATGATCCTCTATTTAGAGCCTGAAAACAATATCCTGCAAGAGTGAGCTGTCTAAGTCACAGATTTCAGGACATGGCTCTTGGCAGACAGATGTGCCAGAATATATTTTTGGCTCGCAGATACACAACGAACGAACAGAAAATAAATAAATAAATAAAAATTCACAGCCAGTGGTTAAATATCTAGATGTATAATGTATTCTCTTACTTATCAAATGACAGATTTTATTAAATTATAAAATAAAAATCTAATAAAATTAAAACAGCACGAAAATAAATAAATAAATAAAACGCTACTGAGAACTGGACTGGAGCCAGGTAGATACAAAGTCGTTTTTCTTTTATCATGAGCCAATTGTGCCGACTTCCTTAAGCCACAGAATAGTCATATGTAAATAAATTGGAGAGTGGGTGGGCCTAGTCCATCTATTTGTGATATGGTGGGGGGGGGGCGCTGTTTTTTTTTTTTTTTTTTAAGCCAAGCTCTAAGCTACGCCAATTTTTAGAAGACGAGGGTTGCATAGAAAAATACAGTTTTTAATAAAGGGGTACTCCAGCGTGGGGGCTATTTTTAGATGTGGCCGGGGAGGAGGTGGCCTCCTTCACTGAGTGGTTGAGCGGACCTGAGACGTCACGTCTCGGGCCCGCGTCAGAGACCAGGCAGCGGCCGAGAACCGGGCATCGGAGCGCTGCGATGCGGGACCTGCCGCTGGAGCTGGGGAGGTGAGTGGACGTCTTTTTTTTCAGCCACCTCCTCCCCGGCCACATCTAAAAATAGCCCCCACGCTGGAGTATCCCTTTAAAATTTGAAAAGGGCTCCATGGATTAGCACTCTTGCTTTTTACTAGCCCCTCTCCCTGTTTACCAGCTTTCAGACGCCTGACATGACATAAGGACATGGACTTGGTGCTCATTCCTAAGCAGTGGCGACCACCCAGTATATGTCTATGTTCTCAATAGTATATCGAGCTTTAAAACAAATGGCATTGGGAATGGGCTTTAAAAAATTGGTTCAAAGTGTACCTGTTACATCAAAAGATTTTAAAAATCTAAATGATTTAACAGAGGGGTGACATGGAAATTTTACTGTTATCATTGAACGTCCAGAGAGCCCCCTCCTTAGTGCACAGCTATTTATATTTTTTACCTTTCCTAAGAGGTGGAAACAAAGCTGGGCTATCTGCCAGTAGTGGACACACAGGTTCTTTCCTTTCCTTACTTCTCTGGCCCAATAATAGCGCAGCCCCTACTTTTTCAGCTATGCCATGACAAAGGGCTGGTGAAAGTGCACCGCACCAAACAAGCTGGCACTGTGTTTTTGATGGATGATTAACAGTGCAGGACTATGGATGTGTGGAGGGAGAAGAGGTTACTGATGCACTGGCTTTGTTAGGTGCTAAATGAGCCTACATGAAAGTTTAGGTGTTACACTAAAGTGCTGCTGAGATGAGGGAAGCTTGATTTACCTTTCTAGAACAGTGAGGATCCTCTGTAGAAGGCAGTCAGGTTTACAGATTGCAGTTACACAGCTCAGGCTGGCCTTCTTCCTCTTCTGCGCATAGCAGTAGCTAAGCCCCTCCCTGACTTCCTGTGTTCCATCCTGGTCTCTCTGTTACTAAAGATTGAACTCCCCCAACAAAAGGCAGTGGGTGGTAGTTTGTAGGACACTTTGACACCTAATGGCCCAAACTTTTCTGCAGTAGGGAGTCAATTTTGATAGTGGGAATCACATCATAGAGTATTATATGAAGGGAAGTTGTATGACTATGTAAAATTATAAATAAAAATATACAAGACAAAAAAAGTGTTGTTTTTTTTTTATAATCAATAAAATAATTTTAAAAGTACAAAAATAATATAGTTCACCTCTCCAGTTAGACTTTGAATCCTCATGTCCACCAGAGGAGATGGCTTTGAGGGTCCATCTGAACATGAGCATGTCAACTTTTCATTGCTTTGCAACAAAAAGCATACATATATGCGAAAGATCCAAAAAGATTCTGTAAAAAATTATATTGATATACAGCTACATTTATACAGACGTCACTGATCTATCTATCTATCAGTGCTCCAGTCTGACTTCCTTAGTTGCTTATGGCAGACAAGAATGGATTAAAATAATATCCATTAATAAAGGCGAAAATCCTACGGCATCAAAAACAAATACTGTAGTAAAATCTTAACTAAACATCTCTTTACTATCTTCAAATATAACCCAAGCATCGAAGACCTTCATCTTGATCTTTAACCTTGACGTTGTCCCATCCCCCTTCTCTTCCTGCCCTTGGTACAGTATTGATCATCTTGATGCACTTGTCTCCTGTTCTCTCGGAGAATATGACTTAATGCTGAGTCTCTGCTTCCTGCTCAATGAATAACATATTCCCAGTGCTGCAAAGACAATGTCCTTCACTTTTCTCCATTTACCCACATCCTGGCGGTTGTCTCCCTACAGATTTATTGTGCAAGACATCTAGGGTCATGTTATAACACGGTCGGTGACCAGTGCTAATTTCTTTTGAGGTTTGGTCTGTGATGGTGGTCACTGCATCTCAGCCACGATTCTCGGGACAGACCTAAAGTAAATATCTTACCTGATGAATTATTTAAAGGATTTCCCAATACTTAAATACTGCTGGCCTCTCTGGTTAGGATTTGATTGTGGGAGGTCTGACTCCTGTGACCTCTGCTGGCCAGCATATCGAAGAAGCTATGGAGTGTCCACACCATCAAATTGTTCATCTTTGGGGTCATAACAGATTGTAGCCGCTTTGCTACTTAGCCCTGCCCACATCACAACCATAAGAGAGGGGAGGGGTCGAGGGGACACAGTGAGTGAACACAGAGAAGAAAAGGCAGCCCTGCAAAACACTACATCCTGCAATCCTATCTTACCAAGCTCCCAGACTAGCACTGACCTTTCTTACCTGTGAATACAGCGTTTTATGTGCCCAGACAGTCTCCAAACTGTACAGCTGCTTGTCTGCTCTCCCTGCTCACTGATCCCTCCCGACCCCCCCCCCCCCCATAGGTTTTAATGGACTCAGCAAACCCATCTTCACTTTGCTCCTCAGTAATAAAGATGGCTTTGCCTGATAATGCACAGATAAGAAGTGTGCGTGTGGGGGAGTCTGCATAACGGATATCTAAGTACAGAAGGAAGCTTTTTTGCCTAATAAAACCTATTACAGAGTTTCTTAAAAACGCTTCTACTATTGATTTCTGAAAAAAAAATAAAACATTAAATGACAGTGACACCTTAAGGTACAAGGACATCAAAGATAGGGACAGAGAGTAGGAAGTGGGCTCAGGACGTGGCCTACCCAATACAAGGCGGATACTGCTGCTGACACCTGCACCCATTTAAAGTGTAGCTGTCATTTCAGACAACTTTGCAGAAATCAATAGTACAAGTAATTATAAGACATTCTGTCATAGGTTTTATTAGGCAAAAGAGTTTCGTTTTGTACTCACAATGCTGCTTTCTCACCTTCCTCCTTGCTTCATACCTGTTCATTATCAAGGCAACACTGTCTACAGCAGAGAGAAACAAAGTGACACTGCCCATTATAGCCTATGGAGGAGGGAGGGGCTGAAAGGGATGAGTGAGCAGGAAGAGGAGACAAACAGCCTGTGCAAAGTGCAGATAAACACTGGATTCACATGTTGCACTGCCCAGTGCTGTTCTGAACTTCTGAAGGTTTGCTACAGTAAGATAGGATTGCAGGATCTTGTTAATAGTGTATACAGTGTATAGGAGCCAGGTATAGAGGCTATTCTGCATCCACACTGCAGCTAGGCAGAGGAAAAGCAGATACAGACACATTTAGCAGAATGGTATCCGGGGGGAGGGGGGGGGGGAAATAGCATATACTAGTGATACAATGGCCAGATATTATCCATGATTTTCTATCGAGGCGGACTCCTATCACCACCGACATCAGCTGTTGGTGGTTGTTCAGGACTGAACCACCATACACCTTAGACTGAAGGCCGAATCAACCACGATCGGTGGGTTTGGACAATCAAAGTCTATAAGGGTCCTATTCCACGGGACAATTATCGTTCGGATTACTGTTAACGATAAACGATCTCAAACTACCGCTATTGCGAAAGACCTTAAATCGTTTACCCATTTACATGGAACGATAATCTTTCTTGCGGTCGTCTTGTCGTCGCTATTGCGTTCGTCACTACTGCCGAACGATGTCTTATTCAATGCGAACGATTTGCAAACGAGCAACGGTAAAAATAGGTCTAGGTCTTATTAAGCGATCGGTCGTTAATCGTTAACGGCTATTCAACCGAACGATTTGCTTAGTTTCGAACGACTTAACGATAATCTGAACGATAATCGTCCCGTGAAATAGGGCCCTAAGGTGTATGGGGACCTTAAGACCTGTAGGAGATTGAAATAATAAAAGTATTAATTAAAGTATATTAAAAAATCTCCAGTCTTTCCATACTTATTAGCTACTATATGTCATGCAGGAAATGTTGTTTTATTTTCAGTCTGACACAGTGCTCTCTGCTGACATCTCTGGCCGAGACAGGAACTGTCCAGAGCAGGAGAGGTTTTCTATTAGAATTCATAGAAAACCGAGACAGAGTTCCTGTCTCGGCCAGAGATGTCAGCAGAGAGCAGTGTCAGACTGAAGATAAAACAACATTTCCTGCATGACATACAGCAGCTAATAAGTATGGGAATACTTTAGATTTTTTAATAGAAGTAAATCACAAATCTATATAACTTTCTGATATCAGTTGATTTGAAAGAAAAAGATTTTCGCTAGATAACCCCTTTATTGAAAATGAAAAGATTGCATCTACGCCAAAATTCTGTTATTAAACTGTAGCTCACCCCACAAAAGACAGACCTTCACAAAAAACTATTTTATGGTGTATATTTGGTATTTCTGCAATCATACTGATCCACAGAATACCATTACCTTGTGGTTCTCTCTAAAGAAACTCCTGCATCAACTCATTTTCATAAATATATATATATATATATATATATATACACACACACACACACACACACTATATATGTGTATAGAATAGAAAAAAGGACTAGTATATAAAGGAAATATTTCTCATCTGCCATGTGTTTCCCACTGTACTGTAACATTTGGTGCACATAGCTCCTGACTATGTAATTATCTGGTATAATCAGGGAGTCTGGCAGCCGGTGACATGGTTGTGTCGTGTGAGGTCACGGCAGACGGATATACAGAGACGCGGCCATGGGCTGACTGAGATCTACTGTGTATACCATCAATGAGTACATTTGTATATTTAGCCTGTCTATGTTATGTTACTACTAATCCTACAATATATTTACGAGCATGGATTGTAACGCCCCCCTGGCATATATATTGCTTATACCACAGAATGGATGCCCAACTGTTGGCCTCGTGTGGCCCTCATACTTCAAAGTGTTGGGGTGGGAAGGGGGGCAAGGACCCTCTGCCACATATATGAAAATACTGGTATTATATATGGCACAAGGTAGACATGGGACCCTGTTATACAGTTTTGGATGGGAGCCAAGGAGCAACAAGTTATACCTTTTGGCACTATTAGGGGGAGATTTATCAAACATGGTGTAAAGTGAAACTGGCTCAGTTGCCCCTAGCAACCAATTAGATTCCACCTTTCATTTCTCACAGACTCTTTGAAAAATGAAAGGTGGAATCTGATTGGTTGCTAGGGGCAACTGAGCCAGTTTCACTTTACACCATGTTTGATAAATCTCTCCCTATAGGTATAGATTTTAATAGTCGTTTTACTGTTAAAAACTGTCGATTTTACGCAATATTACAGCAAGTCCCTGCTAGTGTCTAGTAACATATTACAGCCATATAGTTTTGCTGCCTTCTTTATCAATTTACAGCAACACTGTGATATTTAGGCGACCATTAAAGTTATACATGACATAAAGCAAAAAATTCATTGAAGAATAAAGTAAAGTTCCATTTTTTTAAGCATTGTTTTATTTATTTTTCACACTAACCAACCTGTAATTCATTCATCAGGTTCCATGTAGTTCTGTGCGTTTTTATGTGATATTTGCTTAGTGTTTGGTTTTCATTTATTTTTGACACTAAGCTATATATTTTATTTGTTTAGAACATTTTATTACATTTTGACTTTATCTCATTAAGAGATTTCTATTCTACAATTTTGTTGTATACTTGTGCCATGCTAGCATACTCCTGTGAGCAAATGAGCAATGCACCGCCCCCAGAGCGCCGCTCTGCCCTGGTCCCGCCTCTGGCCCTGGTGGGCCGTATCAGCGATATGTAGGTGGGGCAGTGCTCCTAATGGAGCCCCAGTGCTCCTAACAGTCCTACCAAACCATGGAGCAAACATGTCAATGCACCGGAAAGGCAGCAAGGATGAAAGTAAGAGACATACCTTCCTCAAGTGGCGTAGCTACCATAGAGGCAGGGTAGGCAGTTGCTATGGGGCCCATGCAGGAGGGGGGCCCAGGGGAGAAGGTAAGAGCGTGTGTCCTTCTGCTTAACCCCTTATGTACTGCATTGTGTAAGTGACCCAATGTTTATTTACATGCTGCAACACAAAAAAGGGTTAACAAGCAGAAGACAGAGATCTCTGCTTCAATGCACTGGTAAACTCTGACCTCTGTTCTTCAGCTGGCAATCAAGTAGGAAAGGAAAATGTGTAGACCTCGTGCAGAGGTCAGGGGTTTTCAGTGCACCAGCAGTAAAGCATATATATATATATATATATATATATATATATATATATACAGTGCTTTGTGTTGTGCGTAGGGGAGGGGGGCCCCTTAAAATTTTTTGCTATGGGGCCCCGTGAATCCTAGCTACACCCCTGACTTCCTCCTTGGCATCTCCTGCACAATAAGGGGCTATCAGCAGATTACATTCCTCTAACCTACTGATAGTTCCCCTTTAAGGGGTTTACTGGGAGGTGCACTATATGGGTGTTGTGCAATGAATATAACCCTTGTTCATGTGCACTTTTAGATACTTGGACATCTTAAAACATTATCCCTGCCCAGGACCTCCCACTAGGAGCAAGGACACAGCAGTTACCTACAAGTAGTTCCCTAGCTGCCCTATCCTTGGCTGGCTAGATCTGGCCTAGGGTAGGTGACCTGTGCACTCACATAGGGTCATGCATCACATTTTACTACTGCAGGCCCACCACTGGTGCTCATGGCCTGGGCACCCAGAGCTGGCATCCATGAGCCCTCACTTGGTGCCCAAACCTATGATAAGACAGCTGCACCGGAATCAGACACCTTATATGTTATGTGAGCACTATATGATTGTATTATTTGAGCATTATATGTTATACCATAAGGACACTGTTTCATGCACAGAATACCAACCAGGGCCGGCCTGAACACTATACACCAGCTGATCACTACAGATTATAGGAGCCAGGTTTGTGATGATCAGCTGATCACTACAGATTATAGGAGCCAGGTCTGTGATGATCAGCTGATCACTACAGATTATAGGAGCCAGGTCTGTGATGATTAGCTGATCACTACAGATTACAGGAGCCAGGTCTGTGATGATCAGCTGATCACTACAGATTATAGGAGCCAGGTCCGTGATGATCAGCTGATCACTACAGATTACAGGAGCCAGGTTTGTGATGATCAGCTGATCACTACAGATTAAAGGAGCCAGGTCTGTGATGATCAGATGATCACTACAGATTATAAGAGCCAGGTCTGTGATGATCAGCTGATCACTACAGATTACAGGAGCCAGGTCTGTGATGATCAGCTGATCACTACAGATTACAGGGGCCAGGTTTGTGATGATCATCTGATCACTACAGATTACAGGAGCCAGGTCTGTGATGATCATCTGATCACTACAGATTATAGGAGCCAGGTCTGTGATGATCAGCTGATCACTACAGATTATAAGAGCCAGGTTTGTGATGATCAGCTGGTCACTGGATTCACAGCTCATGCAGGAAAATCTTTCTAAACTAAGAAAATAACTTTACATTTGTACAGAACTATTTTTGTACAGTTCAATTAACACATTTCCTAAGAGCGTCTGCAAGGTTACCTCAGTGTTATGTGAATGTGTGATGGCAATGAGCTGTGCACATACCGTCTGTTCTGAGAAGAACTTACTGTCTTCCATCATTTGTAAGCATAGCCCAGTTTATTGTGGATGCATTTAACGTCTCTATATAATCCACATTCATGTGTTCTGGTGCAATACCAGGAGACTCATGTGAAGTCACAATGAATTACTGTGTATAACCATAGAGGTAGAGATGAGCAAACTTGCAAAAGTTCTGGTCGCACAAACCTGACCGATTGGCTTTTGAATTTTCTTCACTGCCTGGAGTAGGTGGATACAGCCTATGGCAATGTTCACACATAGTAAATGTGCTTGTACATTTGTACGAGTGTTGCTCTATGGGATCCCGGCCGGAGCGTATACACATCGTATACGCTCCGAACGGGATCACAAGCGCCGCCGCAAAGAACTGACAATTCAGTGAATTGCGGCCATAGAAAACCATGTCAGTTCACACAATGAAGTGAGCGGCTCCGGATCATCCGCCCGGTATTGCGGTACCAGCAGGGATGATCTTTTCAGAGAACGGCCGTTCCATGCCCCAGCAGGGTCACGGAACGGCCGGTCCTATGTGCCGTGTGAACATGGCCTATGACTATATCCATGTATTCCAGGTAGTGGAATTCAAAAGCTGATTGTTCGGGTTAATGCCAACCTTACTTTTTCACAAGTTCGCTCATCTCTACATGCAATATATATATATATATATATATATATATATATATATATATATAATTTATTTATTTATTTTTTTTATATATATATTATGTCTTACTGTTAAAGGGATTGTCTATATAAAAAAAACACACACACATAGAGGTGCTTACGGTAGCAGTAAAATTTTAATCAACTGGTGTGAGAAAGTTATAGAGATTTGCAAATTACTTCTAAAAAAAAAATCTCAAGTCTTCCACTACTTATCAGCTGTTGTATGTCCTGCAGGAAGTGGTGTATTCTTTCCAGTTTCACACTGCACTCTCTGCTGCCACCTCTGGCCATGTCAGGAACTGTCCAGAGCAGTAGAGGTTTTCTATGGAGATTTGCTACTGCTCTGGACAGTTCCTGACATGGACAGAGGTGGCAGCAGAGAGCACTGTGTCAGACTGGAGAGAATACACCACTTCCTGCAGGACATACAGCAACGGATAAGTACTGGAGGACTTGAGAGTTTTAAATTGAAGTCATTTACAAACCTTTATAACTTTCTGACACCAGTTGATTTAATAGTTTTTTCTCTGAAGTACCCAAGTAGCTGTATTTGTATTTGTAGTTGTATTTTATGGGGGCGATTTATGGCGCTGTGTTATCAAGATTCTCTCCGTTTCCCATGGCAACCAATCCCAGCTTGGTGAGACTTATACATCCTGACTCTATAAGAGACTGTGGACAGACAAGATTGTATTCCATACAAGTTCACATATCACTGACAGGGAGCAGTTGCCCATAGCAACCAATCAGATTCCAAGGCCTTTTTAAAAATGAAAGTAGAATTTTGATTGGTTGCTACGATTGACTACTGCACTGTGTCTGATGACTCCCCAATAACTTTTGCAGGATCCCTCTGTAAAGACAATGGGGGGAGATTTATCAAACATGGTGTAAAGTGAAACTGGCTCAGTCGCCCCTAGCAACCAATCAGATTCCACCTTTCATTTTCCAAAAAGTCTGTGTGGAATTAAAGGTGGAATCTGATTGGTTGCTAGGGGCAACTGAGCCGGTTTCACTTTACACCATGTTTGATAAATCTCCCCCAATATACAGTATTGAGGCGACACATACAGCCCACTCCTCTCGATAGAAGTCTATACAAAGAATATGCATTGTACATATTCTACACAGACCATAGACATAAGCTGAAACCCTCCTCATTATCCCCCCTCCTAATAATCCTATACACCTCACAAGACAACTAAGTGAGTGACTACATTATTCAGACAAGGCTACAGTATATGTGTAAGCTATAACACCCTGATATAGTAGATATTAGCCACAAGGTCACTGACTTGTATTAGCACTTGTTTTATAATCACCGGGTGACATTTCAGCCGGAATATTTATTTTTACTCCTCGTTTCAGACAAGGTTTTCACACCTCATAGCGGTAAATCCGATGTTACCCCCGGGCACGCCACAAGCCTATCACCTGGGAACAGCTCAGCTTATTTATAGCAAGTGATAATAAAGCTTCACTATAATAAGGGGGGGGGGGATAGAACTAATTTCTTCTAGTTGAATCGTGTTAATTGTATATATGGTAACTGACTATATTAGGCACAATGAATCTAAGCTGATTACGGTGATACTTCAGCCCACATTCATTATATAGGTAGATGGAGAATAATTATGATAACTATTATAACTAATTTTCCGTTGACATGACTGTAAATAATATCTACATAAGACTGATATAAGCGGTTGTGATATATAGGAGCTACTTTCTACTCAAACTGTCTGCTCCAGATCACTTTAGCTTTCTGCTATGATATATAGTATGAAGAGGTTCCTCAGCAGCTGCAGTGTGTAATATGCCAATATTGTGCCCACCAACATAGCTGGCTGCGCTCTATTTTCTGCATGGCATGTTATATATTGATGTAGATCACCATGCTTATTGTGGCGCTGACCAGTGCAACTGGTACTGTACTGTACTGTACTGGTAGACTGGACCTGAAGAAGAGGTTGTGTAACCTCGAAACACGTCTGTACTATAAATCTGTTTTATTATTTTCACTAAGTCTGTGTATGCTCTTCTATTATTTTCTATTTTTCTATTATTTTTGTACGGCATCCATACTATACTGTATGATTCGTCACTCACATTCTGTGGGTGAATGTAGGGTGCAGTAGGGTTAGAAGTGATGCATATAGTACAGTATGCATTGCCTCTTAATGCAGCACACCTACATAGCAATGAGCGCAACCAGGTAAGTGGAAAGGTTATATTGTGTTGCACAAGAACAAGTTTGCAGGTGTCCATGTCAGGAACTGTCCAGAGCAGGAGAGGTTTTCTATGGGGATTTGCTACCGCTCTGGACAGTTCCTGTCATGGACAGAGGTGGCAGCAGAGAGCACTGTGTCAGACTGGAAAGACTATACTACTTCCTGCAGGACATCCAGCAGCTGATAAGTACTGAAAGACTGGAGTTTTTTTTTTTTAAATGGAAGTAGTTTACAAATCTATATAACCTTCAATTGATTTGAAAATAACTTTTTTTTCTGTCATACACCTTTAATAGACAGACTGAGGTGTTTTTTTTTTTTTTCGCGGTAGATTGGATTTGTGTTATGTTGTACAATTGAGTACCCCTTTAAGTTTTAACTAATAAATGACAATACTGGAACAGTGTATTGCAATCACTATAAGTCACCTGAGAGTACAGTGACCCATATATACTCAGTTTGTGCCTTCTGCGTTTTTATGGTCACAGAGCTCCTTGGTGACTTGTTATATTCTTATAATTTACAGTAGTCAGCTGCTGCCCTGCGGCTATCAAACAATGTATGCGGGGCTGATGAACACGGCACAAGCTGCACTAAATTCACATACTGGCACAATGCTATCAGGTATGCCAAGATTAATAAATATGCCACCATGTTTTCTGAGAGCGCTAAAAGGTGATATTTAATGCACTTTTTTTTGTTTTTTTAGCATACCTATAAAGCACCCCATACTGTGTAAAAACGTTCTAGAGCTGGGACTGCTTAGTGTTCTCTTCCGATACCCAAGTCCAAAAAGTTCTGAAGAGCCAATATCCCATTTAGGAATAGCGTCAATAATAAGTGCTGCCAGGTGGCACACCTCCAATCAGTACAGCTTAAAGCGACTCTGTACCCACAATCTGACCCCCCCAAACCACTTGTACCTTCGGATAGCTGCTTTTAATGCAAGATCTGTCCTGTAGTCCGTTCGGCAGGTTATGCAGTTTTTGTTCTAAAAAACAACTTTTAAACTGGCAGCCCCGTGCCCTATGGCCGGGGCTTAGATTGTGTATGCATTAGACTGGCACACCTTCTCTGCTCCTCCTCCCCACCATCTTCATCATTAGGAATGCCACTGGAACATTTTCTCCTGTCTGAACATTGCACAGATGCCTTAACGATCCAGCCCATGTGCCGTGCTGACACAGCTGAGGAATAGGAGGCAATCTGCCTGGAGCATTCCTAATGATGAGGAGGGCGGGGAGGAGGAACAGAGAGGTTGTGCCAGCCTAATGCATACACAATCTAGGCTGTGGCCGTTTGGCACAGGGCTGCAAGTTTCAAAGTTGCTTTTTAGGACAATAACTGCATCACCTGCCGAACGGACCCCAGGACAGATCTTGGATTAAAAGCAGCTATCCGAAGGTACAAGGGGTTTTGGGGGGGGGGCAGATTGTGGGTACAGAGTCACTTTAACTGGTTTATCTATAGGTGTAACCCCTGAAGCTGAGGCACTAAGGGTCCATTTACACAGAAAGATTATCTGACAGATTATCTGCCAGATTATCTGTCAGATAATCTTTCTGTGTAAATAGACCTTGAGTGCAGTGAATACTGTCAAGCAGGGACACCCTTTCCCTGAAGTGCACTGACCCTACAGTTCCCAGCCACTCTTGCTTATGTAAGGGTCCATTTACACAGAAAGATTATCTGACAGATTATCTGCCAGATTATCTGTCAGATAATCTTTCTGTGTAAATAGACCTTGAGTGCAGTGAATACTGTCAAGCAGGGACACCCTTTCCCTGAAGTGCACTGACCCTACAGTTCCCAGCCACTCTTGCTTATGTAAGGGTCCATTTACACAGAAAGATTATCTGACAGATTATCTGCCAAAGATTTGAAGCCAAAGACAGGAAGAGACTATAAACAGAGATCAGGTCATAAAGGAAAGTCTGAGATTTCTCCTCTTTTCAAATCCTTTCCTGGCTTTGGCTTCAAATCTTTGGCAGATAATCTGTCATATAAACTTTCTGTGTAAATTGACCCTATGCCTCTGCAATGTGGAGAAGGAGTTGTAGCAGAAAAGACCAATTGGTACAAAACATTACAAGTGTCCAGTGGGGAGGGGAATCCAGAGTCAGCAGCGGCAGGGGAGGGCACTGTGTCAGACAGGAATGAATACACCACTTCCTGCAGGACATACAGCAGCGGATAAATACTGGAAGACTGGAGATTTTTAAAAAGAAGTAAAAAACAAATCTGTATAACTTTCTGACACCAGTTGATTTGAAAGAAAAAGTGTTTTTATTTAATAGATAGGAACATGAGAAATTTAAAAAAAATTAAATAAATAAATAAAAATAACCACAATATATCGGCGCATATATAGATAGATGGAAAGAGAGAGAGAGAGAGAGAGAGAGAGAGAGAGAGAGAGAGAGAGAGAGAAAATAACTTAAAGGGGTTATCCAGGCTTAGAAAAACATGGCCACTTTCCTCCAGAGACAGCACCACTCTTGTCTTCAGTTTGGGTGCAGGTTTTGCAACTCAATTTCATTGACACGAATGGAGCTTAATTGCAAAACGCACCTGACCTGGAGAAAAGGGTTGAGCTGTCTCTGGGAGAAAGTGGCCATGTTTTTCTAATGCAGGATAACTCCTCCAAGTTATTCTCTCTCTCTCTCTCTAACAATGAATAACCCCTTTAAGTACTCCATTGGAAGCACATACTTCCAGTATGGCTGTACTTTATGAAGACAGAAGTGTATAGGAGCCAATTGATGGAACCAGGTAGCTGCAAACAGACCATTATCTGAGTATAATGCAGCACATCAGAGCTGTTGTCTGTCATTTAAGGGGCTTTCCTAGAAGTTAAGCTTATACATATATATATATAATATATATATATATATATATATATATATATATATATATATATACAGGGTAAGTGGCAAGTGCTTGAACGCTGCGGGGCCTCACTGCTTGGACCCCAACCCATCATGAGAACAGAAGTCCTGTGTCCCAGATTTGACTGGAGCTACAATTATAGGCTCAATAGCAGAAGTGAGAAACCAAAGTCCCCATATTAATCTATCAAAATAGATCAAGAATTCTGAAAACTTTTTGGGAAGTACAGGTCAACTTTAAAGAACGTCTCAGTCTGATGGAAACCTTGAGCCAATCATATTACATCGGATACAACTAACCTCTATATCCTGGTAATTATTCACACAGTTGTTTGTAGATATTTGTTCTTTGAAAATATGTAACCATTAAAAAATCATCATATTCGGTATTCGCTAAGCATTCAATGAGGAATTACGCCATGTAATGGAATCTATTATAACATCTAGAACTCCGAGTGTAGGAAGCCTTGGGTTTTCCATTAATTCTTTAATTAACAAACAAAATTTTCTTGCAAATAAAGGAGTGAACCGACTTTAATGAGGGCATTGTTTTCCATCTAAATGTCTGTGTTCTCCATTATATACTTGTTATTCTCTGTCGTAATGCTATTAAATCAAGATGAGAACAATATAAATACATGGAGGGTATCAGAGGCATAAAGTAATGTTCTCTCTTATAATGATCTATTATTATATACAGATCTGAGATCTATTTAGTATAGATGGAGCATTAGTGTGTTATCTATCAACAATACACTCCAAACACAATATATGGGGACAGGTGACAGGTGTTTTACTGCTGTCAATGAGGTGCAGAGTGCAAAAAAACTATGATACTTTTATTTCTTTTTTGGTTTAACAATGCCTTCACAGACATATATACTATATCTCAACATTTAAAGGGAACCTGTCACCCCCCCGTACCGGGGTGACAGGCTCCCGACCCCCGTTAGAGACCCCTATACTTACCTCATCCCGCCGGGTCCCGCTTCTGGATTCGGTCGGGTCCCGGAGATCTCAGCCGCTGCAGCCGGGCGCGCGCGCTGAGAGATGAGTCCAATACCCATAGAGAATGACAGGAGAGTCCAGCGCTCCGTCATTCTCTATGAGCGTTGGACTCATCTGTCAGCGCGTGCGCCCGGCTGCAGCGGCTGAGATCTCCGGGACCCAACCGAATCCAGAAGCGGGACCCGGCGGGATGAGGTAAGTATAGGGGTCTCTAACGGGGGGTCGGGAGCCTGTCACCCCGGCACGGGGGGTGACAGGTTCCCTTTAAGTGTGCCAACAGGTGACAGGTGTTTTACTGTTTTCAATTATTAACTAGGACATAATAGTCCAACACAAATCTATGCAAGATAATTATAATCTGCACCATATGGCAATACTATTAGGTCCATTGTTTCTTTATACAAGCGCTTGCACATTTAGATTTACTAATAGTTTCTAATTCGTAGAGAAAGCGATCGGCACTATTCAGATCATGTGGCTGACAGACTCTATACTAAAGTCTCTGATGTTTGTGCAGGTCTTGCTACATCAGCAGTGTCACCTGCAAGAGCTGATGATAATACAATTGAAACTTGACAGATGAAAGAAGGGCACTAACCGATAAAATGTAGCTTTCTTTATTTCTTGATGGTAACATCACGTGGACAGGACACCAACACATAGATAGGTAACAGCAACAATGGTTTCACGCATATGGCGCTTCCTCCAGGCTGAAGATCTTCAAATATATCAGATTTGTCAAAGTGTCTTAATGGCCCCATAAACTTTATACTTATGACCAGCCACAACGTCAGTATAAAGTAGGGAGATTGAAAGTGATAGAATTTCACATCCCGACCCCCTTGTTCTCGGACAGATATACTGTATGCCAAAAGTGCAGTCTGGCTGCCACTTACCCCTTCCCATAGAAAACACAAGAATGCTCAGCAATGCTAAATGTTCATGTTGTGGGGAGGATAAGAGAGATAAATGTTTCCAAACTATTATCTGCCCAACTATTATCGAAGGTGTCTAGGTGTCTAGAAGGTGTCTAGTCTAAAGATTATAAAATCTGGCAGCAGGCAGGGGGAGGAGGGAAACTGATTACAAGTAGGAACTTACCTCTACCGAAGCACATGTTGATTGGCAGGACCAGCCTTGGGACCCTCGCCGGAAGGCATTCTCCCCCGGGGGGAAAGGCCTGACCCGTCTGATGGACTGGCCGCTCAGCCAATCAGTCCTGCCCCAGTCATAGACTGGCTGGACGGCCAGTCTATCAGCCAGGTCATTACGTGTCAGCGCTTGAGATCCCAGAGCCTGGCAGGGGTCCTAAAGACCGTCCTGCCGCTCACCACGGGCACAAGGAGAGGTAAGCTAACCTAGGCTGTATCCCTGTTTTCCAGGTGGTACTCGGGCTGTCTCCACCTTCCCCATGGAAGACTGCGGCAATTAAATGACGAAGGTTCGAGAAAGTTTGAGTTAGATCGAACCTAAAAATTCCCGATGTTCGATCATCTCTACTCAGTCTCAAATCATGACCTGTTGGGGGCACCTATCTCATACAGAAAACACCCATAGTGACCCCTGATGCTCTGACTATAATTATATCACCTATGAAATACTATATAAATCCTCAAAACATTTCTTGTTGAGGTCGCTTGAGTTGAGAAACACTTGTCTAGTCTAAGTTTAGACCAACTGTTACCTCGCTCACTTTACGGCAAACTTCGGAGCACTTTTGGCAAATTTAGGCTATGACCCTGTTCCTGATAATCTTGTCTTTCTCAAGGTGCAAAAGTGTTTTAACAGCATTTAAAAGCTGAAGCAAGTCATGGACGATGGATCAGGTAGGGCTAGGTTCACACAGCGTTTTCAGCATCCGTTTAACGGATCCGTTTTTTTTAACGTCCAGAAAAATAGGGTCAGCAACGTTTTTTGGTCCGTTTTGGTCCGCCAAAAAAAACGGATCCGTTTTTTTTTAATAATGGAAGTCAATGGAAAAACGGATGCACACAAATGAATCCGTTTTTTGCAATCCGTTTTTTGCAAAAAACGGATGCGTTAAACGGATGCTGAAAACGCAGTGTGAACCTAGCCTAAGCGAATTATATATCCCAAAGAATTTTAGAATAATGTTGGGCTATGACGGCACGCACTGTCACTATGTAAATCCCATTTGCACACACAGCAGATGTTACTGTGAAGCCCGAGCCCGCCGCAGCTTTATCTTCATCATTTTTTCATTCATTTTAATTTCCCTTTGCCGACGTTGTCCCGATGTGTGGCTTTAGCGCGGGTAAATCCTCGGCTGTACCCTGCAGAGCGGGGATCTCCCCCTCACTGCTATTATTCTATGCCTTTGATCTGGCAATGCATAATAAGGTCTCATTGACATGCTAAATTTCCAAATGATATGTGGGATATTAAATCACTCTATTAACCCTATAGGAGAGAGAAGAAACGGCCTCCGTAGGCGAATGATGCATTAAATATGAGATCCAGGAAAAAAAAAAATGGAGCCGCTTAGTTTGCGGAAAAGTTCAAAGCCGTGTGATCTTCCTATGTAAGAAGATGGCCGGAAACCCATGAATAAGTGCGAGGTCGCCCATACCGAGCTTTTACCCAGTCTATTCTCTTCTCTTTATTATTTTATTATATTTTCCTCCACGTCTCCAGCCCTCGAAGTTTCCATGGTTTCATGACCCTTCCCTGACAAACAACGGAGACGGTTTTGATCTTTCTGCCATTTACGGTTCCAATTAAATGTAAAATATGTATAAAATGAAGTGCGGAGACGTCACTTTTTTCCGATTTTACTACTATATAAAAATGGTGAAGCTGCCAGAATAAGAGAAGTCTGACATCTCCTTCAGAGCTGCTCCAGCTCCATTATTAAACTCTATTGTTAAAGCCATTTATTCAATTTATACTCCTGAGGAGTCGGGGCACTGTTAGCGTTCCCTTCACCTGTACTAAATGTCAGCGCAGAGAGGCTTGTTGCTTCTCCCGACCCTCTGGCGTCTTTAGAACCTTTGTGTTAGCCTGTAGTTCCCCCTTTCTCTGCCCGCAGGCTCTCTGGAAATGATGTTCACCAACCTTTTCAACAAAGTAACAAACTAACTAAAGACATGGAGGAGAGGAGAGGGAAGGGGGAGGAGGGGGGTGATGCTGCAGGTCTAGACCATTTGTTAGACTCTTGCTTTAATCTATTAATTTCTAGCAATTTTTTTATTTTCAAATCAGCTGGTTCCAGAAAGTTATATAGAGTTGTAATTTACTTCTATTTAAAAATCTCAATTATTTCAGCTGCTGTATGTCCTGCAGGAAGTGTTGTGTTCTTTTCAGTATGACACAGTGCTCTCTGCTGCCATCTCTGTCTACGTCAGGAACTGTCCAGAGCAGCAGCAAATCCACATAGAAAACCTCTCCTGGTAGAATTACATTAGGTGTAGCACCTCCTGAGAAAATTAGTATAAAGTATACTGGTTTTACAGTCAAGATGATATACAAGGTGAAGAGAAAAAAATAATATATTATAATATAATGTAAATGTCCTCAAAGCCCATATGTGAGCTGCTCATTGTGTGTGTGTACAGTATGGTGATTCCATCCATAAACCCCATTTGCGTAGAAAAGGTTGTGTGGAGCCGGCGCCATATGCTAAAACCTTTTCAAAGTGGAAAGATGAGTTTACTGCAGTTATATACTCATTTTCCGGAGGGAGGGTACAAGTTTTCCAGTATCTGGCTAACACTATTTTTGCATGTATGAATAGTAGACAAGCTAATGGTCTGATTGTGGGAGAAATAGACTGGGTATCCAAGAAAAGAAGGATCATGTGGGGCCCCAGGGGCAGCTGCACCTGTAGTACTCTATTAATGATTGTAGTACATGAGTCCCAATACGGTTTCACTATAGGGCACTGCCAAAGTAGATGGAAGAGCGTGCCGCGGTCGCCACAATTCCTCCAGCATTTGTCTGATGTTCCTGGGTAGATATATGTTACCATAATTTTATACCTATAAAATATACCTAATGTTATTACTGTTGTTTCTATATTCTTTGTTAACTCATATGTTAGCTTGTTGTACAAACATGTTTACTGTTGGCACTAAATTCAGTGCTTATAAATTTTCTCTTTTGTTATATGTTCTTAAAAAATCTAATAAAAAACATTGAACCAGAAAACCTCTCCTGCTCTGAACATTCCTGACATGGACAGAGGTGGCAGCAGAGAGCACTGTGTCAGACTGGAAAGAATACACCATTTCCTATAGGACATACTGCAGCTGATAAGTATTGGAAGGCTTGAGATTTGTAAATAGAAGGAAATTACAACCTTGCGCATGCTCTGGTTCTTCCTGAGCATGCACCATTTGACTACCGGTGACTGAAGAAGTTAGATGCAGGCCTAAGCTTATGGCTATAACCATGTTTTCCAGGCAGCCATAAAGTAAGAACAAAAAACATAAAATGATTTTACAACCTACAGTGGGAGGAATGGAAAGATATTTACTTCTCAGCCCCGTACATCAATCAGTCAAAACAGACAGAAGTGGGGGAGGAAGGAGGCATGCATGCTGTGGCTTGGCAACACCTTCTTGACACTTGACCTCAAGCTTGATATAGAGGTGCAGATACCCTTTAAACAGCTTAGTGTACGCTGACCACACAGCTTTTTACAGTTTCTTTATATGCCCCCCAAGTTACCAAGGTATGTAAGATTGTAGTTTGTCTGACAATCCAGTTAACAGATGGGTGTAAACTTAATTTTTATGGTGGAAGTAAATATTAGATGATAGGCGTGGTTATACAGTCAGGGGTGTGACTGCTTTACACTGAGGGGCGTGTATACCTAAAGCACACCCCCGACTGTATAATCACTCCCATCACATGATATTTCTTATTAATGTTAAAATTAAGTTCACGCCCATCTGACTATTAACTGAGTTGTCAAATAAACTACAAACCCACATATCTTAGGAAGGAGCAGAATGTCAAGAAACAGTAAGAAAAGGTGTGCAATATTTTGTTGGCCACCCCAATGACCCCCCCCCCCCCAAAAAACAAAAAACAAAAAAAAAAAACCAGTATGCATATACGGTATCCTCTCCATAGGGCTGACCATATGGATAAGCTAATACAGGCAGACACTGAAGATAATCCACTAATCTGCTTAAACCTCATTCACTATGTATAGAATCCATTCAACTACACAATCGTGAATGATACCACACTGCAGCTAATGAAACGAGGAACTGTAATGTCCGCAATATAAACTCCAAAACTACAGAAATCACAGAGATGTAGCAGAGCTCACCTTTCTTACATGAAGCAGAGCTCACCTTTCTTAGATGTAGCAGAGCTCACCTTTCTTACATGAAGCAGAGCCCACCTTTCTTAGATGTAGCAGAGCTCACCTTTCTTACATGTAGCAGAGCCCACCTTTACCAGATGTAGCAGAGCTCACCTTTACCAGATGTAGCAGAGCTCACCTTTACCAGATGTAGCAGAGCTCACCTTTACCAGATGTAGCAGAGCTCACCTTTACCAGATGTAGCAGAGCTCACCTTTATTAGATGTAGCAGAGCCCATCTTTATTAGATGTAGCAGAGTCCACCTTTCTTAGATGTAGCAGAGCCCATCTTTATTAGATGTAGCAGAGCCCACTTTTATTAGATGTAGCTGAGCTCACCTTTACCACATGTATCAGAGCTCAACTTTACCAGATGTAGCAGAGCTCACCTTTCTTAGATGTAGCAGATCTCACCTTTACTAGATGTAGCAGAGCCCACCTTTACCACATGTAGCAGAGCCCACCTTTCTTAGAAGTTAGCAGAGCTCACCTTTACCACATGTAGCAGAGCTCACCTTTATTAGATGTAGCAGAGCTCACCTTTCTTAGATGTAGCAGAGCTCACCTTTCTTAGATGTAGCAGAGCTCACCTTTCTTAGATGTAGCAGAGCTCACCTTTCTTAGATGTAGCAGAGCTCACCTTTCTTAGATGTAGCAGAGCTCACCTTTCTTAGATGTAGCAGAGCTCACCTTTATTAGATGTAGCAGATCTCACCTTTCTTAGATGTAGCAGAGCTCACCTTTACCAGATGTAGCAGAGCCCACCTTTCTTAGATGTAGCTGAGCTCACCTTTACTAGATGTAGCAGAGCTCACCTTTATTAGATGTAGCAGAGCCCACCTTTCTTAGATGTAGCTGAGCTCACCTTTACTAGATGTAGCAGAGCTCACCTTTATTAGATGTAGCAGAGCCCACCTTTCTTAGATGTAGCAGAGCTCACCTTTACCACATGTAGCAGAGCTCACCTTTCTTAGATGTAGCAGATCTCACCTTTACCACATGTAGCAGAGCTCATCCTTCTTAGATGTAGCAGAGCTCACCTGTACCAGATGTAGCAGAGCTCAATAACCTCAGGTTACCATCCTTAATGTGTTATCATGCATATTAGGGCCGGATAAAGTAATTCATAGACATAACTGGCTCTGCTACATCCGTAGCTTGTCGTGTAATAATTAAATCACAATGTCACAATGGAATAGCAAAAACGCTTTCGCTGTCAACTCACTAGAAATAAGGCCGTCTGAAGCGTCACGCTGTAGCAGAGAGAAGCTGATGTCACAATATGACAATGGGAAGGATATGGTGACACGCCGGAGACATAGAGACGTAACACAATTACACAGATGCTATACCGCTATGTTATTCGTGTTATACATATAGGGCCAACACATTCTGCATCTTGGTATATAAATTGTCATCAATCACCGTCCTGTGTTCACAGTCTTACTGTCTTATCTCAGACTAGTATAACGCGGGGAAGCCACATAGCAAGTCTAGTATGGAGCCCTATGAAGGTGCTAGATTCCCTGCCTTGAATCACTTAAAGGGCAACTCCAGTGATTTTTTTTTCTTTCAAATCAACTGGTGTCAGAAAATGCCAGAGATTTGTAATATACTTCTATTAAAAAAAAATCTCAAGTGTTCTAGTACTTATCAGCTGATGTATGCCCTGCACATCTATGTCTATGACATACAGCAGCTGCTAAGTACTGGAAGACTTGAACTTGAACTTTTAACAGAAGTAAATTACAAATCTCTGGCACTTTCTGACACTGGTTGATTTGAAAGAAATCTTTTCTCACTGGAGTTGCCCTTTAAGGAGAGTACAGTGGTGCCTTGGATTACGAGCATAATTTGTTCCGGGACCGCGCTTGTAATCTAAATACACTCTTAAACCAAAGCAGATTTTTCCATACCAAATCACTGATATACAGACAATTGGTTCAACACCCCAAAAATAATGATTTTTGGGGTTGAACAGATGGAAACAAAAAAAAAATATGAGAAACAGCTGAATCTGTGATATTATAAGTTACTGTACAGTATAGCAATGAGCATGTGGAGTATAATGTATAGTAAGAGCATAAACCTAAAAAAACGCAGCAGTTTGTAGATACAGGATGGAACTGCAGATCCCCATAATGCAGGAGCGAAGTACAACAGGCTAGAATAGAGAAGCAGGGCTGCTGTCAGAGGTCTGTGTGGTCACATGACAGCAATGGGGAAGGGGGTGTGTTCAGCATGGCTCAATCAGGAAGTGAGAATCATAGAACTGTGCAGGAGGGCAGTGACAGAAACTTTATATACAGCAGTTTGAATGACTGAGTGTAAGTGCAGGCACATTATAGCAGCAGAGTGTATAGTTGAGTGTGAGTGCATACAGAGTATAACAGCAGTGTGTATAGCTGAGTGTAAGTGCAGGCACATTATAGCAGAAATGGAGAGGATGGGAAAAACAAGGGCTGACAGAGACTGCAGGGAGCATGAAGCAATGAGCAGGGCAGATGTGCACACATAAATGCAGCACTCTCTGTCCGTGGAGAGAGGGGTTACAGCTATGGAGAGATTCCCTCCACAGTCCTGTCCCCTGATGCAAGCCCCAGCCTGAAGTAGATCTGCTATGATTTGAAAGGTAAGGGAAGACTTCCTGGGTCAGAGTACAGGGCTGTAGACCCCGCTATGCAGACCATGCCCCTCCCCCACTCCCCCTCCCCCCCAGTACAGGGAGCTCTTAAACCAAAGCAATGCTCTTAAACCAAGTTACAATTTTGAAAAACTGTGAGCTCTTCTGGCAAAATGCTCTTAATCCAAGTTACTCTTAAACCAAGGTACCGCTGTATTTAGAGACATAGCTAGGGCAATAGAGTGAATGTTTGCCCCATATAAAGGAAAATTCTGTCAAGCATTTAACACATTTCTAGGAAGGTAAATTAGATTTGCAGAGATATGCCCTATGGAGAGGATACTGTATATACATACTTTTTTTTTTTTTTTTGTGTGTGTGTGGGGGGGGGGGGGGGGGGTTCATAGTGGTGGCCAACAAATAATTGTACATTTTTCTTTTTACTGTTTCTTCATACACTGCTCATTCCTGAGATATGTGGGTTTATAGTTTGTTTGACAATTCAGTTAAAGGGAACCTGTCGGCACCTGGGCCCTATCTGAGGTTCTGACAGTGTGCTGTAGCTGCAGTTTCTTAGTGAGCATGGTGCCTTTTAGTAGTTTGTCTGTGAAGTGAATTATGCATAATCTCAGGTCTCCTACTGAAATGAAGAGTCAAAGAGGAGTTGTGGCTCAGTATTTGTGCCGCACTCTGGCACACCTCACCACTCCTTCCTCCTCCCTCTTCTTTATGAATTATCTCTGGTGCCCGGCCTCCTGCTCGCTCAGCTGTCAGCCGGTGTCTGATTGCAGATCAGTCCTCTGTAGGCAGTTTATGCCTGACAGAAACACTCAGATACAGTTGAATCTCTGTGACTAAATGTGTTGAAGCTGGATTCTAGAGGTAACTCATCTGTCTAGAGAACTAAATAGGCTCTGATTGGGAACTCTTTGCACTGTTAAAAATGATACAAAAATGAGAAAAAAAATAAAGACCTATATTTCAATACCATCCGGGGGGTTTAAACAAAGAAAAACATGCTGATGTTCTCTGGACAGATGATTTACCCCAAGACAACAGCTCCAAGTATATCTGATTTCTGATCAGTCCTCTGTTGGCAAACACTGACTGACAGCTGAGCAAGCAGGAGGCCGGGCAGCATTGATAATTCAAGATGAAGAGGGAGGAGGAAGGAGGGGCGAGACATGTCAGAGTGCAGCACAAACACTGAGCCTCAACTCCTCTTTGACTCTTCATTATAGTAGAGATGTAAGACAGCACATTATAGTAGAGATGTGCTACAGCACACTGTCAGCACCTTAGGTAGGGCCCGGGAGCTGACAGATTTCCTTTAATAGTCAGATGGGCATGGACTTCATTTTAACATTAGTAAGGAATATCAGGTGATGGGAGTGATTATACAGTCAGGGTGTGCTTTAGAGATATTTGTCCCTCAATGTAAACCAGTCCAACCCCCTGTCAGTATAATCACGCCCATCATCTGATATTTATTCAAATCTTAAAAATTAAGTTTACACCCATCTGACTTTTAGTGGATTGAGGTGAATGAGAGTTAATTAAAGTGAATGTGGTTCCTGGGAACAGCTATCCATCCTAGATGCTTTTCTGGATACTGTCAAGTTGTGTTGGAACAGAATCACTATACGCTACCCGAACTATACGCTACACTATACAGTACATGGTACTGTTATGGCCTATGGCTCTGGATTCTTGCTGCAGATTTTTATTCCTCTGCAAGAATGTAGCCGCTGCCCACTTAACCCATCACCTGCCAGTCCACCCTACATTATTCATAATGGACATTTTATTCCCAAAGAGGTTTCACTGTAAACCGAAAAAGACACTTAGCCAATCACTGTACGAACCTGTGACCCATCCCAGCCAGTGATTGGCTTAATAGACACCTTCCTTGTGCCAAGATGGAGACCAAGAAGTAGTGGGCAGCAGGCACCCAGGCACCATCAGAATGGCAGTAGAGAGGGATTGGTGGTTTTTAATTTTATCCCATCGAACAACCCCTTTAAGGGATTTCAAAATGGATGACCTATTTTCCAGATACAGATGCCTACAGAGGAATGATTTGCAATCAGAGAAACTGACAGCTAAGCGAGCAGGAGGCTGGGTAGCAGAGAATATTCATGAAAAAGAGGGAGGAGGAAGGAGTGGTGAGGTGTGCCAGAGTGAAGCACAAATGCTGAGCCACAACTCCTCTTTCACTCTTCATCTATATTAAATCAGTGAAGGTCCAACTCCTGAACCATTTGTCAATCATCTGTTTCAAGGGGTTGAAGAGGCCATGGTGCTTGGACCAGCACCACAGCTTCTTCAGTGTTTACATGTGCACCATTTCTGCCCTCTATGTACTTTTAGTAGTTGTGGTACGAGGAACTGCACAGAAATCACAAATTTTTGAAAACCTGGATAATCCCTTCAAAAGAACTTGTTTATTTATTTATTTATTTATTTAGAAATCAATAGTACAGGCATTTTTAAGAAACTTTGTAATTGGATTTATTAGCCAAAAAATGCATTTTTATCATGAGAAAGCAGTTTGAAGCTCTCCCCCTGTCTTCATTGTTCTCTATGGAAAGGGGAGCGGTGGAGGGAGATTAGGCACCAAAACAGGACCACAAAGAGTTAGTTGACAGCTACATCACTCGCTATCTCCTTTGAAGTCAGCACTGACCTCTCTGACCTCTGAATAAAGGCTTTCATGCAGCTCCCGCTGTGTAATTCTTTGTTCTTTGATGGCAACTAATCTCCCTCCCCCCTCCCCTCTCCATAGAACAGACAGGAGCACATCTGATGCAACAAGACGTAATTTCCTGATAATGAGCAGTGAATGAGAGAGAGAGGAGGGAGGGGGGACCTGGGGAAAGTCTTTCTGAATGTAGATAATGGCATATTTGCCTAATACCTAATTACAAAGTTTCTTAAAATCACCTGGACTATTGATTTCTGCAAAAAAACAAAACAAAAAAAAAAACGACAGTGACACTTTAATTATTTACCCCCCCAGTAATTTCCTGTTTTGCCTCCCTATACTTACAATAATACAATAGCTTCTTGGTACACTAGTTCTAGATCACTTGAGAAAGTAGATCCCCCCCCCCCCCCAAACTTCCAAAGTTTCTTCTAAATATTGTTATGTTCTACCACCGCCCATATTGCTATATGCCATAGCCTATAATGTGATCAATAATCTATACCTGCCTTTCCCAGTCACTAATCATATAGCACTTTCCAGCTCTATAATCCATACGGAAACTTAATACCAGCCGGACGGGAAGAAGCAGGATCCATTTAACCTTCATAAATCAGATCAATGGCAGCTGTTTAAAGGAGCCACTTAAAACAATGTCCGTATATATAAAAAGGAAAAAAAAAAAAAAAAAGTCATTCTAGTGACTGATGGCTGTGAGAAGAGTCCACTGCCTGCACAGTCCCCGAGGCCAGAGAGGAAGGAGCGCTACTCTCCAGATTAGAGCAGGTTGGAGGCAGACGATAAATAGAAATGTGTAACCCAGAGATACTGAGGATTCTCCGAGGAAATTTGATAATCCCGAGGGGAATACGCCGGTGCTTCGGCAGCAGAATTACAGTAATGCCACGAGTAGGAATCATTTCTAATGAAATCTGTGCAAAGGGTTAACTATATATATATATATATATATATATATACATTGCAGTAACGGAGAGCGTGCAACCAAAAGTAACGTGCTTGGTTATTATAGCAGCCCATAGAAGGCTATACAAACTTCAATGATTCTAGTATATAATAGCACATGCAGTATATGTGACTGTAGTGAGCATGCACAGCAAGCAGCAAGGGCTACTGGACTTAGAATAAAGCTGATGTATTGTTATCAGGGTAACAATGCCCAGTGTGACACTCTCTGTAACAATGTAACAATTCTGGGAGTACTTACTGCAGCCTGTGTCCCAGTCCTCAGCAGGGATGGGAGCTCTCAGCACCAGCACTTCTCACACTCCTGCCTGCCTGCTTGCTCTTTCCAGATAGATCCTCCAGCAGGGACCATCTGAGCTGGGGAGTGGTTGTGTGCAAAGCCTGCTGGGAGTTGTAGTTTTATTGAGGATGCTCATGTGCTGTCTGTGCTGAGGGATGAGTGACTGGGAGGAGGTTAGGAGTACAAAGGATGTGTGAGGGCTGATCTACTTGTGTCTGCTGAGGAAAGAACATGGTGGGATGTGGAGAGAAGAGAGGAGAAGCAGGCAAGTTGGGAGAATTCAGGGAAGGAGAGATGTAGCAAAGCTGGAGGTCATACAGTTTGTGTGCACAGTGTGGGATAGATATAGATGGATAGATAGATAGATAGATAGATAGATAGATAGATAGATAGATAGATAGATAGATAGGAGATAGATAGATAGATAGATAGATAGATAGATAGATAGATAGAGAGAGAGAGATAGATAGATAGATAGATAGGAGATAGATAGATAGATAGATAGATAGATAGATAGATAGATAGATAGATAGATAGATAGATAGGAGATAGATAGATAGATAGATAGATAGGAGATAGATAGATAGATAGATCATAGATAGATAGATGATAGATAGATGATAGATAGATAGATAGATAGATAGATAGATAGATAGGAGATAGATAGATGATAGATAGGAGATAGATAGATAGATAGGAGATAGGAGATAGATAGGAGATAGATAGATAGGAGATAGATAGATAGATAGATAGATAGATAGAAGATAGATAACTATATGAATGAAGTGAAAAATAATAAAATCAATTACAGCTAAGCATACAAAGTTACAGAGTTTTAATAACCGCAACATTATCACGTAATGTAATATTATGAAATGGAAAAATATATATCTCAATGACAGATATTACTGTAGATAGAAATAGAAACTAAGATGCATAGTGCGAAGTGACAGATGTTATCTAAAGAGAATACATAAAGGGAGAGATTGATAAATACATACAATAAACACACAAGAAATATTGATAGATAGATAGATAGATAATATATAGGAGATAGATAGATAGATATCAAAAAAGAAAAAAAGCAGCACTGCTAAATAGGTATAACGTTGGTGCCAGCGGACCTAGGTCTTGACTTGAACCGCATATAAATATAGAGTAGAAAATCCATGGCACTCCAGGGGTTAACAATGGAAAAATGTGGGTTTATTTAAAATAACATAGTGCAGCACATCATAAGGCACTATGATGCCTTATGATGTGCTGCACTATGTTATTTTGAATAAACCCACATTTTTGCATCGTTAACCCCTGGAGTGCCGTGGATTTTCTACTCTCTCTATATAGATAGATAATAGATAGGAGGTAGACAGATAATGGATGGAGGGAGAGAGGGGAGAAAGGGGTAGATGATATATGGCAAGACAGATAAAGAGAGAACAGATATATATAGAGGGAGATATATATAAATACATAGACATAGACTGACAGAGAATAGGCGAGAGATATAGCCGATAGATATGAAATAGACAGAGGATAGATATCCTGCATTCCCTTTATTTAACTTTCTATTCCTTTATAGACTAGTCCCATGTTGTTCTCCTCTGTACAGATTATAAATATTATATTCAGTCATTTCTTACTTATTCTGTGGGAAAGCTATAAATCCACTGATAAAGAAGAAATCCCACCTGTGCAGTAGATGCCTGATGAACGCCCTGTATATGAGGGGGCCGTTCCTTGCCTTGTTGACCTCTCTTATGGTACAGAGGGTATATAGCCCTGGGGTCACCCAGCCATTGCCTTGTTGGCTTGGTTGCTCACCTCATCAGTGTACAGCTATACTATAGCTTAGTGTAGATTATTGCAGTACTCAATGCGTATTCCTATTTTATGGTTTATGGCGTATTTATAGGTAGAGCCCCCCCACCATCAGCTGAATAGAAAGGCTAGGATCCAAGGTAGCCAAGGTGGTCACAAGAAAAAAGAAGACCATATGCAATGTTCAGTGTACTATATAGGCATCATATGGTCGCTCAGTCCCACTTTAATCAGAAGGTTTGGACACAGTCAGTCTAATGTATATGGCAGCTTTACTTCTTGTATTACTGTAGTGCCGGACCGGCCCTCCAGAGGACCGGAGAATCCTCCGGGGGGCCCCCAGCTTTAGAACCTGCACTAACACTGACCGACATGTTGTTTCTCACTGGTTCTTCATTAGTGAGCCCCCAGAATCATTCCCTCTGGTGGGCCCCAAATACCCCAGTCCGACACTGTATGACTGTATAACTAGGCAGCTCCACTGTTCTGGAAAGCAACAACTGTTATGGGATCTGTATTGTCTGCCATATACATGATCGGACAGATAATAGTGTAAAATATACATACTATCAGGAATGGAGGACATGACAGACAGCGGCACCTACGCAGTACTCTGCATAGAGACCAGGAGTCGCACTGTAGTTGTCATTTATTATCAACCAGAAGAAAGTAAATGATATTTTATGGACATATATAGATGCAAGTAAAATATTTATTGGGTTAGATATAATAACACAATGACATTGTCCTCCAGATCAGAAGAAAAATGTATAAGAGAGTACAAGAGGATAATAACATTATGGTGGATAGAGAAAAGGAACATGAAATGTCATCTCTGGGATTCCTCATAGCATAGGAAGACCCTGGGATCTCCCTGGTCCAGCGCCATCTAGTGGTACGCCAAGTATGTATGATATAGCAAGAGCTCAGTGTCTGATAGCTGCTGTATTATATAGCTGTATATTGTATAATGTAGCACGAGGAGATACGAATTGTGAAAGTTCAAAATGATCATACATATAATAAAATTTGATATATATATATATATATATATATATATATATATATAATTATTAGTAGTAGTAGTAAAAAAAGAGCATGTTTTGGATCATGTACCGTATGTTTTTTTACATCAATAATTAGAAATACGTAAAATTTTGGTAGATAAAACTGAAGTTCTAACATGAAATGGAAGGAGACGGGAGGCTTCTTATGTTCCTAAAGTGAAAGGGTTAAACCAATACATGTCATATATTATATCTATATCCAGCTATTTCAGCCTTAAAGGGGTTGTTTACCAGAAAAGAAATTCTTTCAAATCAGCTGGTAACAGAAAGTGCCAGAGATTTGTATTTTACTTCCAGTACTTATAAGTCTTCCAGTACTTATCAGCTCCTGTATGTCCTGGAGGATGTGGTGTATTCTTTCATGTCTGACACAGTGCTCTCTGCTGCCACCTCTGTCCTTGTCAGGAACTGTGCAGAGTAGTTGCAAATCCCCCTAGAAAACCTTTCCTGCTCTCCAGACTGGAAAGAATACACCATATCCTGCAGGACATACAACAGCTGTTAAGTACTGGATTTTGTTTTTTAAATAGAAGCAAGTTACAAATCTCTGGCACATTTGGGGACCAGGTGATTTAAAATAAAAAAAAGAATTGGTGAACAACCTCTTTAGAATATAAAAGCAATATAATGTATATAGTAGTAAAGTATGATGCACATTGAAAATTCTTGTAATGAAATTAATTTTACAATTTTATGAATTTCCATGGAGCCTTCTTTCTTCGATAGAGAGAGTTCAATATTAAGGGAGAACTCCAGTGAAAAGTAAAAGTCCAGGGTCGGCAGGAGAGGTCGGAACATAATAGAATAGTCATACTTACCTGTCCCCGTGCCCCCACACAGGGCCGTTTCTAGTGGCGGGCGGGCCGGGCGACCGCACAGGGCACCGACAGCTAGGGGGCGCTGGCCGCCCGGCCGCCCGCCCCATCAGCTGCCCAGATCGCCGCCACCCCGCCCGGCGTGCCCCCCCCCGGGCCGGTCCCTCCAGGCAGCCGGATCTAGTACAGTGAGCTTCCGGCACAGGCAGACTGTCACACACCTGCCCGGAAGCTCACTGCTGTAGCCCCGCAGCGCCCGGACTTCTCTTTTCTCTTTGGCAGTGGACATGTGACGTGATCACATGACCGCCGCTGAGGAGAGAAGTCCGGGCGCTGCGGGGCTACAGCAGTGAGCTTCCGGGCAGGTGTGTGACAGTCTGCCTGTGCCGGAAGCTCACTGTACCTACAAGATCAGCTGCCAGACAGAGGGAGACGCTGCCGCAGGATCCAGGAGAGGTGAGTGTATTTTTTTTTCTTCTCATAACTGCTAGAATGTGGGGGCTACAATGGGGCCAATAGTATGGAAGGCTACACGGGGGGGGGGGGGTGAGGCTACATGGGGGGAGGGCTATACTATGAGGGGCTATTTGGATGGGGGGGCTACTCGGGGGGAGAGCTATACTATGGGGGGCTACTCAGGGGGAGAGCTATACTATGGGGGGCTACTTGGGGGGAGAGCTATACTATGGGGGTTACTCAGGGGGAGAACTATACTATGGGGGGCTACTCAGGGTGAGGGCTATACTATGGGGGCTACTTGGGGGGAGGGATATACTTTGGGGGGCAAGGCTATACTTTGGGGGTCTACCCGAGGGGAGGGCATTACTATGGGGGGCTACACGGGGCGAAGGCTATCCTGTATGGGGCTATTACTATCTGTACTGCACAGGGGGATTAGTACTATAAGGGGGAACACTGGGGGGATTATTACTATAAGGGGGAGCACAGGGGGGATTATTACTATGGGGGGCAATGGGGGATTATTACTATTGGGGCAAAGAGGGGATTATAACTATAGGGGGAAGCACAGGGGGGATTATTACTATGGGGATAGAGCACAGGGGGGATTATTACTATGGGGATAGAGCACAGGGGGATTATTACTATGAGGGGAGCACAGGGGGATTATTACTATGGAGCAGAGCACAGGGAGGGATTATTACTATGGGGGGAAGCACAGGGGGATTATTACTATATGGGGGCACAGCAGGGTATCCTACATACAGGGGGCAACCCACATACCTACTGACTTCACTGCACACGACACAAAAAAGTGGAAGTTGTTGTTAAAGTTCGGAGCCTAAGATGTTTGTCTGGCAGGTTCTGAAGAAACGAATTGTAGCTGGAAGAAATCATCATGGAGGTCTGGGCCAGAAGGAAAGGAAAAGAGAAGTGACGCCTCAGATCCAAGAAGATGTCACCTGTAAGTCACGGAATTACTGTTTTGGTTTTTGTTTTGTTTTTTTTGGGGGGGAAGGGGGGCGCTTTTAGCAAGATTCGCCATGTAGTCCAAATTACGTAGAAACGGCCCTGCCCCCACAGCATCACCATCTCAATCTAAGCCTCCGTTCTTTAGTTTCTCCCGGCTTCCTGTGTCATCACAACCTGCTTGGAAGTGCCCTCTCAGCCATTCTATGACTGTAGAGATGTCCTGCCTTAGTCACTGACTGGCCAAGCAGGCATGCCTCAGCCGGGTTGTGATACTGTAAGACCTGGTGCTGCAGGAGGCCGGCAGGAGTCTGTGAGCAGTGGCACTGCACCAAGGGGCACAGGGATAGGTAAGTATCACTTGATTATTATGTTCCGACCACCCCCTGCCGACCCTAGATTTTTAATTGTCACTGGTGTTCTTTATCAACATAAAGTGACAGCCAACTGGAATCAGCCAGGGTAGGAGTTTCCTTTAGTGACAAGGCAGATCACTCACTAAGTGCTCTGCCTGATCATATAAATCTGCACAGTATTATGCATTGAAGTCCCCTCTACTTTATGTCACCAGGGAAACAACTATTAACCCCTTAAAGGAGAAGTCCGGCCAAAATTATTTTTTTATATGTTATTACTGATGAAAAGTTATACAATTTTCTAATGTACATTAATTATGGGAAATGCTCCTATACTGCTATTTCCCTTAATTTAGTGTATCAGTAAGTGTTAGAATTCTCTCAGAAGCAGTGACGTCACGACAAATGGTGTAATTCCTATGGAATGTCCAGCAGGGGGCGCACTATATACAGAAGTCAATGAGTACAATTGACTTCTATATATAGTGCGCCCCTGCTGGACACTCCTTTGGAATTACAATGGATGTGTGTATGTAAATGTAATATACAGTGTTTTTGATTTAATACATTTATGAAATACTTTGGGGAGCAAGTGTCCTTGCTCCCCAAAGTATTCCATAAATGTAAGCAATCAGTACATCCCAGTAAGCCCGCCGAACCGCCGCTGCCGCCGCTACCGAACGCCCACCGCTCTGGACTACACTCAATTACTACTCTCCCCACCTGCTCATAGCATGCACAGGTGATGGGAGAGTAGTAGCCGGGTTATATCTCTGAGATCGCCGCCGCTGATGCCGCGCAGGGGAGCCGCTCATCACTGCAGCCATCATGCCCTTCCGCTCCCCCCTCCTGCTTCTTTCTTACTCTATCTGATGGGGAGTCAGCCATCAGATAGAGTAAGGAAGAAGCAGGAGGGGGGAGCGGAGGGGCATGATGGCTGCAGTGATGAGCGGCTCCCTCGCGCAGCATCAGCGGCGGCGGCGGCAATATCAGAGATATAACCCAGCTACTACTCTCCCATCACCTGTGCATGCTATGAGCAGGTGGGGAGAGTAGTAGTTGAGTGTAGTCCAGAGCGGCGGGCGTTCGGTAGCGGCAGTTCGGCGGGCTTACTGGGATGTACTGATTGCTTACACTTATGGAATACTTTGGGGAGCAAGGACACTTGCTCCCCAAAGTATTTCATACATGTATTCAATCAAAAACACTGTATATTACATTTACATACACACATCCATTGTAATTCCAATGGAGTGTCCAGCAGGGGCGCACTATATATAGAAGTCAATGGTACTCATTGACTCATTGACTTGTATATATAGTGCGCCCCCTGCTGGACACTCCATTGGAATTACACCATTCGTCGTGACGTCACTGCTTCTGAGATAATTCTAACACTTCCTGATACACTAAATTAAGGGAAATAGCAGTATATGAGCATTTCCCATAGTTTATGTACGTTAGAAAATTGTATAACTTTCCATCAGTAATAACATATAAAAAAATAATTTTGGCCGGACTTCTCCTTTAAACAACTTACACCATCAGCAAAACAAGCAATAATCTCTTCACTCCCACAGGACCCCAGAGGTCTATTAATCACTTCCCTTTGGTTAATTAACTATATGGCAGTATAAGGCCGGCCAATATTAACCCCACCAGGCACCAGGTGGGACTTCAGCTTCAGCATCCCTATTGTAGAACCTTTGCTATGGGGCATTTTTGAGAGCTTACAGGGGATTTTCGGAACCAAAAGAAATTATAGTTTATCTCACTCATGGCTCCTTCATCATTCTGGTGTGTTATGGGCTAATAAGACCAAGGGGGACATTTTTGGCCATAATTCCATAAGGTATGTATGGAACAAAGCCAACACTGCGAATCACCCAAAGAACAGCATGGTGGAGGTCATCTGCCGAGGATGCAAGCCATTGGGGGGGGGGGAGCCCTCTAGAGCCATCCAGGTGTTAGATCTCCCACCTCTCAGGAGTATACTGTAGCTCTGCTTTCAGAACTCCCACTGGTGGGACCTAGTTGCATGGAGCTTCATTAGAGGACTACAAGCAGACTGCCTGGAGCCGCAATTCCATAATGAGTTACCATACATCCTAGCAGCATAACAGTTATTGCCTAACACAGCCAAACATCCTCATGTGTCTTACACCCCGTGGTAAGGAGATACGCCGAAGTGGTAGTCAAAGCTGGGTAACGAAGTCATCTTTGGTCTCCAAACGTTCTGAGGGTCCATCCAGATCTGATGGTACCAGAACCGTCTACCTTTGACCCTGTGTTGCAAAGTTATGACCTCTTTTTGGAGTATACAGGTAGAATCAATCCTTTATGCATGGCCCTGACACTCAAAATGCGTGGTCCTGGCGCGGAAGGCTCAAAATTTCTAAGTCCCATTTCATGCATCTATTAGCCGATCGTCTAAGTCTTCAAACATGCGCAATACTTCTTATCCTCTAGCGACTATGTGGAGAACCATGAGCAGATAAACTTCCAGGGATCTGAAGCTGAGACAAAGTTCGCTTGTATGCGCATTATGAGTATCACCAGTGCAGATTGCACTAAGTACCTAGACATGCGCACTGGTAACCTGCATATCAGCGCTAAGTCCAATGAAATGCGCAATGCATAACTTCTGATACTTCTAAGTCTATGTTCTCACGCAGGAGCAATACCATCAATCAGAGCCGCTACGGTCAAGTTTCCCCGCATGTGCAGGAATTAAAAAAAATAGCCCGGGAATCTGACCTTAGAACAAGGCATGAATAGAATTATTTTGAGGCTCGCAACACAGGTCCCCCATTTGCCAACAGACTATCTGTGACGTGGAGATGTCTGTTCTTTTCTCTTCACCTAGTGGGGAGCAACTTGGAACGTATACAAAATTGTTCCTGGGCAATATAGCTCTTACTTAGCTTGCCCTAAATCTTGCTACCCTAACAGGCTACTTTACTGGCACTGTCCTTTAGAGTGCTAGCCCACGCCACGAGCATCACTGCATCGGCATTGGCCGTAAGCTCTAGCAACCAAACCCCCCCCTCTCTTTTTGGTGTCTTTCTAAGCACAGCAGCAGACTCGGATATCCCTTCCCGAGTTTAATTAGACTTCTCGTCCATGGGGTATGCGGGCCCACACACCCCTGAAAACACGAGTGTTCATTCTACTGGGGCCACATTATAGGAGCTTACGTGACTGATGCATGACGCTAATGTATCACTGTTTGGACTTCCTTGCATGACTAGTATACTAGGCAAGTGACAATACTGACGTAGTCGTGACCCCCAACTCTCACTAAAGAGTAACCCTGCTGTCTCACCACAAGTGTTTTAACAATTACACATACATATTGGGTGAAAACAAGATTTTAAGTTAATATTTAAATAAAAGTTACGTTTTAACTACCACTGGGGAACCAGGTATTTCCTAGCTTGCTAGATACTGTTAAACTCGTCTTATTTAATAAAGTGTTCTATTTTTGACTAAACGCACAGTACTCTATCAGATCTGTCTGCACCTGTACCCACACACACCATCGTACACTTAGGTTTTCTCCCCGTTCTGTGAGTGGCAGTACCGACTACCCGGGTGGGTCTGATACCACTCCAGGTTGCTGTGACAAGTGCCCAAGTGACCCTCAACACTCCCGGAGGTTACCGACCATTGAGGACAGTAAACCAGCCAAAGCACATCACACCTGTACAAAAAACACCCAATACTCAGATAACACAGAAGTGTCCGAGTATCACACCTATGTTACGTCAGACGCCTTCCCCGATATCTGTGTTTTCAACTTACTCCTGGTTTTGGTTAAAAAAAAAAAATAATGACCAAAAGACCGAATGATGGAAATACTATGCGTGATCACAGCCTTTAGGTGGAAAAAGTTCTGAAATTGATCATTTGGGTTTTTATTTTATTACATGGTATTGTAACATAGTATATTCACTGTATACTGAGGTTTAGCGCTAAGGTTTATTCGCAGAAACGGCTTTAAGGCTTCCAGTCCTGAGCGTCATATTACATTATATTATACAACATTGTTTTCCATTTTTATGTATTTTTGTTGTATATTAAGGTAGACAGCTTTTCATTTTACTTCCATGATCTGTAGGAATCAAATCAAAATCACCATGGTGACTATTATACGTTCATAGTAATCCCACAAACAACCATCTACATCTCTACAATACAGGGACAACAAATATTTGTGCGTTCAGTGGAAGAGATGATGCATTTATATGTAGCTTCAGCATAATATGGCAGACTACCGCTGTGTGTCATTCCCATAAGAGACACTGTAATATGTATAGGATAGATGGTAGATATGTAACATATATTGTATAGTATACATACCTCCCAACCGTCCCGGATCCAGTGGGGCAGTCATGATTTTGGGGTGATGTTCCGCTGTCCCGGAACAGCCACCATCTATCCCGCTGCCCCCCTCTCCTCCTCCTCCTCTGTCCACTGCTGGGCACTAACAGGTGCCCATTCACTGTGAGTGCCCCTGATAAGCGCTCACAGTGACACTGCCAGGCCAGGTTTCTTTGCAGCCCCCTCGCCACAGTGTCTGGCAGTATTACATACAGAGGGCACAATGTCTGACAGTATTACATACAGAGCGCACAGTGTGTGGCAGTATTACATATAGAGGGCACAGTGTGTGGCAGACAGTATTCCATTTAGAGGGCAGAATATATTTAGTGGGCGCAGGGGAAAGTTTTCTCAGCAAACACAAAAACAATAGTACAGCACAATAGGATTTCATGCATACAACCATATCACGGATCAATGTTGGTGCATAGAATGCCCTGTGTGCCTCTGAATTGATAGAAAAGCATATGTAGGTGCTATATGCAGTATGTTCTACGGTGAGAAGAAAATAGTATTCAGCCAAATTGCCTTCCTGTAGATGAGAAGCATCCATTTATGGGATGTTACAAGAAAGAGTGCCATATAGAAGTACCATGGAATGCCTGCCACTCTCTAATTTGGACCCATAGGCCTAGCTATGTGCCTGAAGCTAGATTCATATCCAACTATTAAGCATTCTTTATAGTGTTAAACTCGCCTAATGCAGGTGCTTGTAAGACAACTAAAGTACTCCAAGATCAAACAATTCTCCACCATGCGACCGCAAACTATGGCGACTGCACTTTGTTGGGCTTATAAATTATTCTTATTTCATAATACAATGAAACCAAAGACAGCGAGTCTCTAAATGTCTCTAAATCCACTACGTGAGAAATGAGTTATTAGCAAAACAATATAATCCATCCATTAAACACTATGGTAATGGTGCCACATTGGGAATAAGTGATTAGAGAGGGCATTATAGTGGATGGGTGCAGAGGAGGACACCACAACTGGACATGGTGTTTGAGGAGCTCCAGTGGCCCTTATGCATGAGTACTATAAGGGTTCATGATAGTTGGGAGGATCCCCCTAAAGGGTTAGCCTCTGTCCACACTTTAAAAACTTTTGAATAAACAGCTACAACATAATAATGTCCATAATAAAATAAGGAGATCCCATGAGCTGAATTCATCCCTGAAGAAAGTGCCCAGACAAGGATCAGTAGTCGAATGGAGTGACGTCACTTAGAACTAGATGCCCCCCTTTTCCATGGCATATGGCAGCCATATCCCCCTCTTGCCTGATGGGTGGGTGTGTCAAGATGGGGAGGAGGTGTGGTCTCCTCCCTCACCAAATTTATCGTGATTTTTTGTCCACTTGGAGGTGTAAATCATGATACCAATCTACACTTGCTTCCAAGCAGGTGTAGATGAGCACCGCAATGCCTGCACCAGGCGCAAGGCCGTCCGACTTTACCGTAAGGCGTGCGCCTTATACTAAATCTAACCAGGAAAAAGGGGTCGGGCTTTATTTAAGACTGGTATACTCGTAAGCCAGTCTTGATAAATTTCCCCCAATATTTATATAGTGAGTATTAATAATGTTATCCTGTTCCTAGTAAGTTCCCCTTTAATTAGTCAAGTCACCACTGAGACCAGTGATAGGTTGAGGTTGTGTCAGGCAGGGACTAGGAGAAAGGCAAAGGTGGGGGATACACATTGGCCCTGATTTCTTAGGATTGTCAGGTTTTTAAAAATTCCTTTTCATTTCTCAACCCATTTGATTTATTATATGTTATATAATTGTTGTTAGTGTATTTGCCTGGTTTTATACATGTGCCCATACATGCGCCATTTTGCATAAAGGCGCTTATTGTTGCGCTCTAATGTGAAAACCAAACACTTTAAATTTGGTCAACTAAGTGAAAAGTAGATTTACCAAAAACTGTAGGAAAACCCTTAAGGCTCGTTCACACTACGGAAAACAGCCGGAAATTCCAAGTGGAACCCCCGCTCGCGGACTCCACTCGGAATACCGCCTGCTATCTGTTTCAATTAAATGCCTCGCATGCCTCTGCCTTCCGTGCCTCTCCGCACAAAGAAGTGAAGTGGAGCGTAGAGGCGCACAAGGCATCCCATTGAAAAAGATAGCAGGTGGGTTTCTGAATGCTATGTAGAGGTATAGAGTTTATTTTATTATTACAAGGGCTTCATGGGCATCGCTACTGTTATCCGTACAGCCCTTGCTACCCGTTTATCGGGCAGTGTATGAGCTCAGTAAGCGAGCACCAATCCAGGAGATCAATGCTCGCTTACAGAAAGTCATCGGGTCATGTAATAGGGCCCTTATCTCCCGTAAAGCAATGTAGGTGCACTGGGAGAAACGCCAAAAAGTGCCCCAACTGGACCATAATTTTAGCAAATGAAGATAATACCTGGATGCTGCTCCTGATGGAGTGCCCAAACTCAGCCATAATGTTAGCAAATGAGGATAATTCCTGGATGCCGCTCCTGATATGTGTGAGTTAACACAATTGTTTTTTGAGGACAGATCCTCTTTAGATTTGTTTTAATTTAAACAGGTCGATACAATTATTATATATAGAATATATTATTTTTTGTATCTAGTTGTTTTTGCAGTTGTCCGGTATAACATATATTCATTAGTAAGTTGCGTTCTATAGACAAATCTCAGCACTGATCCCCGGCCTTAATTGCTGGTGTAAACATTCATCTTCATTGTTAGAGTTAATATAAAAGCTGCTATGATTCTGTGTCACTGCAAAGTCTGGAAATGCAAGATTCCATAGCAACACATCTAACAGATTGCGAGGTCACATTCACAATTTACACGTTATACGAAAGAAAGAAAAATGTGTTTTGGCTTCTGATTCTGCATGGCAACTAGAATCTATTAATTCTGTAGAAATAAAACTTTTCTTATTTTGCTTTTCTAAGTAACAGTCAGCCAGCTTTTCTATCCAACCCCCCAGATAGGGTTTCTGTATTAGGCTATGTTCACACTGCGTATGAGTCCGGCCGTAGTGTGAACCACGAATATACGCACGTAGTTTTGAGGTTGATGTGGTCGCTTGAAAGTATACGATATACGCCCGCACAGTGCACACTACGTGAGCTTACGGCCGGATTGTATGCCGCGGCGTGAAAAATGAACAAGACCATTGTTTGAGGACGGAAATGTTCCAACTCACGGCCGTGGATTTCCATGCGGTCCCGTACAAAGTACTTATTTCAGCCAAATTGAACTTGATTTTTCGATCCAAAAGGTTCTGTGAGTTTTATTGGGCTGGGCGAAGATTTCCAAGTAAATGACCTGTTATAGATCGCTTCGAAACAAGCTAGGGAAGCATAACTGTACTACGGGCGTATGTTCGCAGGTCGTACACATCCGGCCGCATGTCGATTTTTCCCACGCCCGTAGTTTCAGCCACACATGTACGGCGGCGTACGAAATGCGGCCAGACTCATACGCAGTGTGAACATAGCCTTAAAGAGGATGTACCACCTGGTACATCCTCTTTAACCTAAACCCACTGATCAAACGGCACCGGCACGGGGAAGCCGGTGCCGCGGTCCGTTTTTCGGACCGAGGCCTGGTTCCTGTGCACTGCGCCGTTCTATGCACCGAACCGGACGGTGCTTAAGCACTGGAGGCCGGCCGGGCCGCCCCCAGTGGGAGAGAATTCCCTCCCCTGTATGATGCGGCTCCATTCATTCTAAGGGATCAGTTTGATTAGTGGGTTTAGTTTAATGAGGATGTACCAGGTGGTGCATCCTCTTTAAGGGGACATCAGAGCCTATAATATGGCTTGAGAACCGTGCGGACAGGGCTGCATGAACAATCGCTAGGTGTCCAACCCCACAAGGTCATGATGGAAATACCCCTTTAAGGACTCTTCCCACATTTCTCATGGTGCGTTTACACAGGCAGATTTATCTGACAGATTTTGGAAGCCAAAACCAGGAATGGATTTGAAAAGAAGAGAAATCTCAGTCTTTCCTTTATTACCCGTTCCCTGTTTATGGTCTGTGCCTGGCTTTGGCTTCAAAAATCTGTCAGATAAATCTCTCTGTGTAAACGCACCATAAGTGTTGGAATAATATTGTCTTTAGGATTCCTGCAGGTGTTCTAGAGTCTGCCTCACTCATTAGGATTCCTACCCGATGTCTTGGTAACGGAACATTGTGTCTTTTGTTTATCCACCCACAAGCCATTGTTAACAGTGACTACCTGAGTAAAAGTGATCTCTTTATTCCCCATTGGGTAAAGTTCACAATCAAGAAAACAAAATCTCTTAAGGTCCCATCACACAGAACGATTATCTCAGGGGTGTAGCTAGGATTTATGGGGCCTCATAGCAATGAACTGTAAGCCCCCCCCCAAACACACACACACAACACAATTATATTATATATATATATATATATATATATATATATATATATATATATATATATATATATGAACGTTTTGCAAGAAGAGCATTGCTTTGGTTTAAGAGTTCCCTGTACTGGATGGGAGGTGGAGCGGGTTAAGGGCATGGCCTGCATAGCGGGGTCTACAGCCAGGGCCGGACTGGGACTTAAAATCAGCCCTGGCACTCAAACCTCAGCAGCCCACATAATATATGCTCCCCAATATATTATAGACAGCAGTGTGCTATACAGGCTGTAGCGAATTCTGCTCATTACTCACTACTTCATTAAATACATGAACCCTACCATCAACACATAAAAAACAACATAATCTGCTGTGGATTTGATGTTGCATATTTATGTGTTTCAGATGCACCAAATCCACAATAAGAGTGGTCCATACCACGTACAGTGTTGTAGATCCCGGCATACAGGTGCGAGGGAGATATAAGTGACAGGACCTTTAGTCCTACATAAACTTTTATAATCATTACCAGCTGAAGTGTGAGAGGTAGAGCAGAGCCCCAGCTGCACCTCCTGCCCCGGCCTGCTCTGACTGATTTACACTTTAGCTGGTAATAAAAAGGAGTAATTATAGTTAAATCCAGTGACTCACAGGAGGTGTCTTCTGTGCATGAATAGCAAGTGACGTTTTTGCTGAAATTGTTCTCTTTTTCTTGGTTGGCTATCATGAAGACTTCTCCAGCCATGACACCTCCCTGCAAGATCTACCAGACAAACAATTTAGGATCCTTGCTCCAGCATCATCTTCAAGTGTATTGCTTTAGGCTACGTTCACACTGAGCAAAAGGGGCGGATTACGCGAGGAAATATTTCCGCTTGAAATCAACTGACGCTGAATTCCGAGCAGAATATAAGCAGAATGCAAGCAGAATCCCTGCGTATTCAGCTAGGAAAGTGTTCAGCTCGTAATCAGCTCTTGACAAATTCAGCGCGGAATACTCGAGGAATCCGCGCTGAATCCGCATGCATTCAGCGCTGAAATTCAGCGAGTATTTGGCGAGTAAACTAGACTATACCAGAACATATACTAGAATCCTCCCCCCCTTTTTCCCCAATTCCGCGCTGATTCAGCGCGTAATTTCCGCTTGTATTACGCTTGTATTCCGCGCCGAATACGCGCGTATTCCGCGCTGAAACAGAAAATCAGAGCCCCATTGGTTTGTATAGGCTTCCGCTAGCGGAAGAATGAACATGTTCTTTCTTCTGGCGGAAAGCGGATTAGTTCAGTGCGGAAATTCCACTGTGTGAACTGCAGAGCAGAATTTCCATTCAACACAATGGAAATTAGCTCTGCACCTATTTTAACAGCTGAAATTTCAGCGCTGATTCAGTGCAGAAATTCAGCTGCTTTTGCTCTGTGTGAACGAGCCCAACACAGTAACCTTTCTCCCTCTGTGCCCCCTTATAAGCAGTCTGTGCTACTAAATAGTAGTCCAGCCCTTCTGCACCTCTATATAGTATTATAGTATCAGGTCCCCTCTGTATTTCTTACCCGCATCCACACACCACATATGCTATACATACATCGCAAACACTCAACACACACTGTGCACACATACATACATACATACTGTGCATACATACATACATACATAAAGACAAACACACACACACTGTGCATGCATACATACTGTGCATGCACACAAATATACATACAGACACACTGTGCACACATACATACACACTGTGCATACATACATATATGCATAGACGCACACTGTGCACACATACATACGGTGCATGCATACATACATACACACATACTGTGCATACATACATGTACACATACATACACACTGTGCATACATACATATATATATTGTGGACATGTCACGGGAAAAGTGCTCGAGGGGGTGTACATCTCACCCAGGTTAATACGGAGTGTGAGATGGTAAGTCCAGGAGGCATCTGTGCTCAGCAGTGTTATGCTGCTGAGCTATTATTTATTATTGCCGGGCCTGGACTTACATGGAATGGCAGATAGGTTTTGGTAGTGGGATTTGCCATTCCCTCCCCCCGATCCAGGTCAGGTTTTGGGGTCAGGTGTCTCTGGCCCTAATCAAGCCTGACAGAGAAAAGCCCTGCAGAGGATCCTTGTTTTGCTCTCAGACAGGCGTGAACAGCCTGCATGGTGTGTTCGCTGGGAGCTGGGGCTTATGCACACCCTGCAATATTACCTGCCAAGTGAAGTGCCAGAGAGGTAACCTGTTGTATTAGTAAGCGCCCAGACGGGCAGGACTTTTTGTTTTGTTTATTCTCACTGCACGGTGTTGCTGTATTTATGTTGCTGGACCGTTTATGCTACAAATAAACACCAAAGCTGTTTTATGAGCCCAAGTTTGCTGCCTGAACTGTGTCCAAACACACCATCCCCCGGGAAGATCCCTACAATATATACATAACTACATACATACACACTGTGCATACATACATGTATACATACAGACACACATTGTGCATACATACATACATAATAAACACACACTGTGCATGCATACATATGTACACATGTAGCCGGTATTAAACAGATTGTGCTGACGCTACAGTTTGTGTATGGTCACATGTCGGCACAATTTGTCTACCACAGGCAGTATACACTTTGTGTAGCGCTGTGTACTGCAGATTCCCTTGGGCTGGGCGCACTACAACCAACCCCTGGCATCCCTCTCACAAAGTAGACTATAAACTAGGACAGCATCTCCTCCATGCAAAACATGTGTTTTCATATTCTACCACATTGCATATACAAAAAATATATAATACTGTAAGAATAAAAAGACACAATTTTTGCATGAAGTAGATGTGGTCCTTTGTATTTTGTTTAATACATGCACATATGAACACAATCTGTACAAATATACATTATAAAGCCATGTTCCCACTGCATAGGTTATGTAACAATCATGGCTGTTGTAACAACGGCCATGATTACTATGGAACTTATGTAATGGTACTTTCTAAGGAATCTTGACTGGAGTGTATACACATAGTATACACTCCGGCCGGGATCCCTAGTGGCGCCGCATGAAACTGACATGTCAGTTGTCTGGGGCCACAGAAAACCGAGTCAGTTCACACAATGGCGCGTGCGACTCTGGACGCACGCTCCATTGTGAGCAGCAGGGAATTCGGCTGCAGACACACACTGATGCGCCTGCATCCGAATTCAGCGGCAGTGAAGATTATCCGTCTGGTACTGCAGTACCGACTGGAATGATCTTCTCTAACACCGTCCACAGAACGGCCGGTATGTTACGCCATGTGAACATGGCCTCTATATGCATGCCTACTGCACATTCATACATGCATTTATCATAAGCATACTACAGAGGAATGCATACACTATATATATATATACACACACACACACACATATATATATATATATATATATATATATATATATACTGTAAATGCATATATCATATATAAATACACACTATACATACATATAGAAATCCTTTACACACACAATACACATACTGTACACACTACTATATAGATACACAGTTTCACTTTGCACTCACACTATAAGACAAGAAACAATCACTTACTGTTCATAGACAAGCTCCTTCCATCCCAGCTACTGACAGGTCCTCCTCCCTCACAGCCAGCATGGTGCTCCCCTGCCCCTCCGACAGCAGAGCAGGAAGGAGATGATGACGTCACTGAGTGGGGGGAGGGAAAGTTGGTTGCGTCCTTACACAGGGGGGGAGGGCAGGCTTTGGCTGTAGCTTGGTGAGAAGAACAGGTCTTTAAGAGTCCTTCTTTCTTCTCACCAAGCAGTGCTGTTTGTTCATAGCAGCAAGGGCCCCCTCTGTGTGATTCCTCAGTCGGCAGCAGCCACTCTATGCTGCAGGGGGCAGCAGCTCCTTCTCCCCCGTCCTCCATTAATCAGCTCCCCTGCGGCAGGAAATGACGTCAGCCGACGGTAGCAGACGTGCCTGTGCGGCACCTCTGCTACACATAGAGAAATAACTAAGAGGCAGAGCGGCCCTTGAGTGTTCTGGAGGGGAGGGGGCGGAGGGAGTATGCCGGCTCAGCCCCATTAGCAGAGGCCGAGGGAACAGCGCGGTGGCCGGCAGCGTTGTTCTCTCAACCACTGCAGGGGCCGATATTAGTTTGCAGGGGGACCAGCAGCCCCTCTGATTGGTAATCCTGGCGGCCCAGCGGGCATTCGCCCGCTCCGCCAGATTACCAATCCGGGCCTGTCTACAGCCCTGTACTCTGACCGAGAAAGTCTCCCTCACCTTCCTAATCATAGCAGATTCACTTTAGGCTGGGGCTTGCATCAGGGGACAGGACTGTGGAGGTAATCTCTTTACAGCTTTAACCCCTCTTTCCCCGGACAGAGTGCTATACTGTGCCCATATCTGCCCTGCTTATTCCTTCATGTTCCCTGTAGTCTCTGTCAGCCCTTGTGTTTCCCATCAATTCCATTCCTGCTATAATGTGCCTGCACTCACACTCAGCTATACACACTGCTTCTATAATGTGCCTGCACTCACACTCCTCACTGCCAGAGACAGAATCCTGCCTGTAGCCACAAGAGTGACTGGCAAAGCAGAGAGCCAATGGCTGTCAGTCCACTGTATTTAACAATAAGGGCCCATTAGGAGCCCTTATGGTTAAATACATAGGTGCAGGAGCAGACTACCTTCTGCTTAACCCCCTATATACTGCAGTGTGTAAATGACCCAAAGTTCACTTACATGCTGCAACACAAAAAGCTTCACTGCTCTAATAACCCCTGACCTCTGCATGAAGCTCTGCAAATCTTCCTACTTGATTGAGGCAGCCGGAGAACAGGGGTCAGGAGTTATTAGAGCTGTGAAGCAGAGATCTCCTTGTCTTCTGCTTTTCAACCTTTTTTTGTGTTGCAGCATGTAAGTGATATACATGGCAGCGTATAGGAAGTATAAGGAGACTGGGAATGAAGCTGACATAGAGACGTACAAAAGTATACAGAAGGAGGCAAAGCAGATTATAAATGCTGCTAAAGCCTCAAAAGAAGAGGAAATGGCAAAATCTGTTACTGCGGGTAATAAAACCTTCTTCAGATATATAAGTGACAGGAAGAAGAAGAAGAATGGCTGCAGCATTACTAAAATAAGTAATGGGGAGAATACGTTTATTGATGGAGATAAGGCGGTCGCTGACTATTTGAATAGTTACTTCTGCTCAGTGTTTTCAGAAGGCGGCCTTCACAATCACAGGATGGTTGGACACAACATTGCCTCCAGTTATATGGGTTCGGCTCCAGTATTTTCAGAGGCTGAAGTTGCAGAGGAACTTGCCCGTTTAAAGCTGAATAAGGCGATGGGTCCAGATGGGATCCATCCCAGGGTTCTTAAAGAACTCAGATCTGTGATTGCTGCCCCCCTGACAGATCTGTATAACCAATCCCTGCTAACAGGAGATGTCCCCGATGATTGGAGAACAGCCAATGTTATACCAATCCACAAGAAGGGGAATAGAGAAGAGCCCAGTAACTACAGGCCAGTGAGCCTGACATCTGTAGTAGTGAAAATGATGGAAACTCTTCTAAAAAAGAAGATAATGGATCACCTAAGAATCAACAATTTGATGGATCCAAACCAGCATGGCTTTACTGAGGGCCGATCATGTCAGACTAATCTCATTGATTTCTTTGATTATGTCACAAAAGTGCTGGATGAAGGTGGTGCTGTGGATATCGCCTATCTGGACTTCAGCAAAGCCTCAGATACAGTTCCCCATAAAGAGCTGATAGAGAAGTTGGAGAAAATTGGACTAAATCCCTGGATAGTTCAGTGGATTTGTGGTTGGCTGAAGGAGAGATATCAGAGGGTTGTTGTTAATGGTGTATATTCTGAGCAGAGACTGGTTACAAGTGGTGTGCCACAAGGGTCTGTTCTGGGTCCTATTCTTTTTAATATGTTTGTAAGTGACATAGGAGAAGGGTTGATAGGTAAAGTTTGTCTGTTTGCTGACGACACAAAAGTGTGCAATAGGGTGGATATTCCTGGAGGTGTCAGTAATATGGAAAATGATTTAGCTTTGCTAGATACGTGGTCCAAACAGTGGAAATTGAAGTTCAACGTTTCCAAATGTAAAATAATGCACTTGGGGAGGAGGAATCCTCTATCCGAGTATCACATCGGCAGTACTGTGTTGGAAAAGACTTCAGAAGAGAAGGATTTAGGGGTAATGATTTCTGAAAGCCTTAAAATGAGTCACCAGTGCAACCAGGCGGTGGGGAAAGCAAATCGTATGCTGGGGTGTATAGCTAGAGGTATAACCAGTAGGAAGAGGGAGATTGTGATCCCGCTGTATAGAGCTCTGGTGAGGCCACATCTGGAATACTGTGTCCAGTTCTGGAGACCTCACCTAAAAAAGGACATTGATAAAATAGAACGGGTCCAAAGACGAGCTACAAAAATGGTGGAGGGTGTGAGGCATAAACCATATCAGGAAAGACTTAAGGATTTGAATCTGTATAGTCTGGAGGGAAGACGGGAAAGGGGGGACATGATTGAAACCTTTAAGTATGTTAAGGGACTAAATAAGGTTCAAGAGGGGAGTGTTTTTAGTAAAAAACTGAGCTCAAGAACAAGAGGACACAGTGAGAGGTTAGTTGGGGGAAAGATCAGAAGCAATGTAAGAAAATATTATTTTACTGAAAGAGTAGTAGATACCTGGAACAAACTTCCAGCAGAGGTGGTTGGTAAATCTACAATAACAGAATTTAAACACGCCTGGGATAGACATATATCTATCCTAAGATAATAAGGAAGAAAATACTAAAAGGGCGGACTAGATGGACCCAGTGGTCTTTTTCTGCCGACAATCTTCTATGTTTCTATGTTTCTATCATTGGGGCACTTACACACTGCAGTACATATAGAGTTAAGCAGAATGGCACAGGCTCTTACCTTCCATGTATCCCCTGGGCCCACCTGCTGCATGGTTCCTATAGCAGCTGCCTGGCCTGCCTCTATGGTAGCTATGCCACTGAATTATCTGCTGAATCAAGCCAAATTGGGCATATACCGCTCCGTGTAATAAAGGCAATGATCAGCCAAGGAGCAAGCAATTGTTCACTCGATTGTCTTTCAACATGTTTAAAAACAAAGATGTTTTTTTCCTTTCCATGCTCCCCCGGTGTCCTCCTGCCATGTCTCTAGTTACTTCTGTTTAGCCAATTGCGGTGGGGGATGCAGAGACATGGCAGGAGGACACCAAAAGGGAGTGGCAAGGTAAGCATATGTACATCTTAATTATTTTCTATGTAAAGCTATATGAACATCTCCATGCAGCCCAGCATGCACGATTATTGAGTCGTATAACAGCCTTAGCAAGCGATCTATCAGATCAGCGCTCCCATAACCTGTGAGTCGTGTAATACCGCCCTTAGACTTTGTTCCCTGGTTCGGCCAAATTTTTTAGCCACCCATCGGGACCACTTGATTTCCTGTAATCCACGCAATAGGGGAGATTTCTCAAACATGGTGTAAAGTGAAACTGGCTCAGTTGCCCCTAGCAACCAATCAGATTCCACCTTTCATTCCTCACAGATTCTTTGGAAAATGAAAGGTGGAATCTGATTGGTTGCTAGGGGCAACTGAGCCAGTTTCACTTTACACCATGTTTGATAAATCTCCCCCTAAGTTTTTTTTTTTTTACCTTTTAATGATAATTGATGGATGACTCCATCATACTCCAATAGACGGAGCTATGAACCTGAGACCCCGCTAATCACTCAGTAATTTCTCCTTCTCTCATGTGAAATGACTAATTACTTCTGACATTAATTAGGGAGGAAATAATTTTAGATCATCAATGGATCAATGGATCACCTTCTTCATTTACAGTCATATATTACCTGACCTTACAAGTAAAAATTACCAGGAATCATATTAGCTGTAATTATGTGTAATTACTAATCCAGGTGAAGTAAGGCAAGTATAAGCTCTCTTCCTGGCCGGTACTATCGACAGGGTCATGTATCATTTGCAGGAAACATTTCTTCTTGTGTCCATCAGTGTGCAAGACATCTAGTATCAGAGTCATCTTCTAGAGCAGGAATGGGGGACCTTCAAGGGAACCTCTGGCTGCAAAATTGTTGAGGAATGGTTTAAGGAACGAGACAAAGAGATCAAGTTGTTGGCTTGGACACTGGATTCCCCAGATCTGAATCCAGTCAATCTGTGTGATATGCTGGGAAACAATTCCAATTCATGAAGGCCGCACCTCAGTACTCTGGAGAAAAAAAAATCGAAATTACTTTTTAGAAATCTCAAGCCTATACAGTTCATCAAAGGTTAAAAATAAATTATTTTAAACTTTTTATTTAGTTTTACAAATTATAGCTCTAGCCAGGTCAAGATTATCATTCCAGCTCCTGAACCCTCACATCCAGGCCCGCATCGGTACAGAAGCCTACAGGGGCCCCACTTAGCTCTCTACTCATTCTGCCTACTCCCTACTTAGCTCCTTACTGATGTGTGTATTTATGGGGAAAGCATATGTAATAGACCACAGATGGGGGAGGCCCAATCATTTGTACCAGGGTCCATTGGTTATAGCTATTAGTGGGACCATACATTAGTGGGACCATACACTTCATTACTTCATTACTTCATGGGAAACAAGCACAAATTGTCAAGTTTGGGCTATGGCGTTTAACCCCTTCAGGACCGGGCTAATTTTCATTTTTGCGTTTTCATTTTTTCCTCCTCGTGTTTAAAAGGCCATAGCACTTGCATTTTTTCACCTACAGACCCACATGATCCCTTATTTTTTGTGCCACTAATTGTACTTTGCAATGACAGACCTAATTTTTCCATAAAGAATGCTGTAAAATCAGAAAAAAATATATTTGTGCAGTGAAATTAAAAAAAGAAAAGGAATTTGTTTTCATTTTGGGGGGTTTCATGCGTACGCCATTCGTTTAATAGTAAAACTGACATGTTATATATGTTCCTCAAGTCGGTACGATTACAATGATATGTAATTTATATCACTTTTCTTTTATCTGACAGTTTTTTTAAAAGGTTTTGATTTTTTAAAAGCTAAGTGTGTTTAATATCACTCTATTCCCAGCCTTATAACGCTTTTATCATTTGGTCTATGGGGCTAAGTGAGGTATCATTGTTTGCGCCATGATCTTTTATTTCTATTTGTACTTGCATATATGTGACTTTTTGATCACTTTTTATTACAATTTTTCTGGATTTGATTTGACAAAAAATGCGCAATTTAGCACTTTGGCAGGTTTTTGTGCTTACGCCATTTACCGTGCGAGATCCGGAATGTAGTAATTTAATAGTTTGGGTGATTACGCACGCCGCAATACCAAACATGTTTTTTTATTTATATTTAATTTATAAAATGGGAAAAGGGGGTGATTTAAACTTTTATTAGGGGAGGGGAGTTTTTATTAATAAACTTTTTTTTTTTTTACAGTAACTTTTTGTCCCCCTGGGGGACTTTCAGTATTACTGCAGTAATTTCCCATAGAGATCACTGCAGTATACGTAATACAGCAATGATAGATCAGATCATTGCTGTATTGCTTTAGTCTGCAGCAGACCAGATGAATGAATTGACGAGCCGGACAGCACGGTAAGCAAAAGGGATCTTCCCTCCGCGATCGCATCCCCCACTAGACACCAGGGAAAGGGGGAAATAATACATTTAAATGCAGCTGTCAGTTTTGACAGCCGCGGTCCCGGGCTGTACATAGCACCTGGGATCGTGGCGGTTCAGAGTGGGGTTGCCACGCGGCCCCCCTCAGAACTGCCCCTCCCGCATCAGGACGTACAGTTACGCCCTGATGCGGGAAGGGGTTAAAAAACATGTATCATTAGAAGATGACGTATAATTTAAATTAAAGGAAAGCTGTCAGGGGCAGGGGGGAATGTGATAACAACCACGAACATACCTCTCCCTGGGGCACCCCTACCAGACTCTGGGATCTCCAGGTTGTCACAATTCTGTTGATGGACTAGCTGCTCAGCCAGTCAGTCACTGGGGCGGGCCGCAGTTACAACTGTCCTCTTGCAGGGGTTCCAAGACCGGTCCCACCACTCACTGTGGGAACGGGGAGAGGTAAGTGCATTCTCCTGATCAAATTCCCTCCTGCCCCTGCCCGCTGCTGGATTTTCAAATTCACCAGACTTCTTTTTTAAACGTATAATGTTAGTTGTTTTCTGTTAAAATATGCTAGTATCTACATAAACAATCTTGAAATGTTTCCATCCTGTTGAGCATGGCTTTGCTGAATAGACAGGGTCAGATTAAACAGATTCATCTCATTATTATTAGATTGGTTTTATGACATTACAATTGTCGTCTTTAGATAAAATAGCATAAGTATACACAACTCTGTGTATATATATATATATATATATATATATATATACACACAGTATATATAGTAGTAGGGATCTTCCCGGGGGATGGTGTGTTTGGACACAGTTCACAGCAGACTTGGATTCATAAAAGAGCAGCTTGGCGTTTATTTGTAGCATAAACAGTCCAGCAAACAGAAATACAGCAACACCGTGCTTTTCAGTATAAACTAAATAAAAAGATCTTGCCCGTCTGGGCGCTTACTAACAGGTTCTCTCACCTATCTGACACTGTATAACAGGGCGTCTTTCGCCTGGATATCGCAGGGTGTATCTTAGCTCCAGCAGTGGCTGCATTTGCAGCTTCCACCAAACACACTGGCTGAGAGCGACCACCTGCAGCTCTGCAGAGCTTTTACCCTCTCAGGCTCATTAGCTTCAGAGCTCACCTGATCCCAAAACCCGAACTGGATCGGGGGAGGGAATGACAGGTCCCACTACCAAACCTACCTGCCATTCCATGTAAATCCAGGCCCGGCAACAATAAGTAACTCAGCAGCATAACACTGCTGAGTAACAGATCCATCCTGGACTTACCATCTCACGCTGTGTACTGTGTACACCCCCTCGAACACTTCTCCAGTGACATGTCTACAATATATATATATCTGTGACACGGGGGAGGGGGCTGCTTGTTATCACCTTTAGGAAACTGTAATAACCTGTGAAATTTCTCTTTTAATTCACCTATAGTTTCAACTGCCGTAATGCGCACACACCCTGCTGCGCTGTCTCTATGGACCTTTTATATGGCCGCCCCTTGAGAAGTTTTTGAAAGTTAAAAAAAAGCAAAAACTTTTCATTTTTAAAGAAACACATCATCTCCCTCCTACAGATTTGTATCTAAAATTGCCTAGATGATGCATGCTCTTGGATATAGCACCACGTGGAGGAAGCCAGGCAGCCGTTGCACCAGTCATGACTGTTCTTTCAATGCCACAAACTGATTCCTCATCGCAGCGTTTCGGAGAGAATTTACAGATTCTCTGATTAGAAAGACAACTAAAAAACATGTTTTGGCAACATCTCAAGTTGTGCGGTAACAGTGTCTGCCGTAGCGGAGCTATTGATGGATGATGGCCAGATGATGTCACTGACGGCAACAACAAGCAGCTAAACCATCCGCTTATTTACTTGTATAATTATAAGACCGGATGATTGGTTTACAGAATTTAATAGTAGACGTACAAGAATGCAGAATGTTTTATGAATATTTTATGCAAATTTTAGCATATGGTGAACTGTAATAACATGGGCTTGATTGTCAGATAGAAGCTTACAAGCTTATGTCATTGCATGCAAACGGGTCGGATCATGTGACCAACAATTATTATTGCCCGAAACCTATTGAGTTCCTATAGTGTTCAATAACAATCTGTATTCTGGTATTTTGGAGCACTCAAACTTTGTCAATTTTCAAATAACTTTTTATTTTCACTTTACTGTAGGTTGTTTTTTGTGGAGCAAGGTGTAGGTTTTTACTCTTGGTACATTAGTGTCACAATTTTCTTTTCAATTTAAAGGGGTACTCCAAGGAAAATATTTTTCTTTCAAATCAGTTGGTTTCAGAAAGTATTATAGATTAGTAATTTATTTCTATTTAAAAATCTCCAGTCTTTCAGTACTCATCAGCTGCTGTATGTCCTGCAGGAAGTGGTGTATTCTTTCCAGTTTGATGCAGTGCTCTCTCTGCTGCCATCTCTGTCTATGTAAGGAACTGTTCAGCACAGGAGTTTTTTTTTATGGGGATTTGCTACTTCTGCACAGTTCCTGACATGGCCAGAGGTGGCAGCAAAGAGCACTGTGTCAGACTGGAATACACTACTACTTCCTTCAAGATTACAAATTACAAATCTATACAACTATTTTTTTTTTAAGCATATTTGTATTTTAAAAATTACAGAGAGAAAATTAGATAAGCATTTTTATTAAGGAGATTTTTTCAGTATCACAAATGATTCTTATTGAATATCATCATGCAAAAGAACCCCCATGCATGAGGCTATATATATATATATTTGTGCGTATTGCAGCATAAGGCTACTGTATGTTCACACAATGTTTTTAGCTCCGTTTAAAATGATGTCCGTCATTTTGAATCTATAATAACAGACGTCATTTAGCTGTCTGGCCGCCCGTCAGCTCCTTGCGCTGTCATCTCCTTCTCCTGTAATGCAGGTGATGGGATTATGTCACTCTTCAGAAGCCAAGACTAGTCAGATGAGGTCAGATTGCCATGTCCCAATGACACCCTGGACAGGTGAATCTCTTTGGAGGGGAGAACTGCTTACATTAGGGGTCACTGTATATTTTTGCCTCCTAAGGGGACAGTATATTTTAGTTGGAGATCTGCTACAAAAGTGATAAACCAAAGCTACCGGATGCTGAGTAGAGATGATCGAACATCGGAAAATCGTAGGTTCGATCGAACTCGAACATTCCCGAACCTTCCGCATTAGATTCCTGGTCTGTGGGGAAGGAGGAGACAGCCCGGGGACCGCCTGGAATTCAGGGATACAGTCTAGGTAATAGTCTGTATCCCGGAATTCCAGGCAGTACCCGGGCTGCCTCCTCCTTCCCCACGGACCGGGAAGGCATCGGGAATCAAATGCGAAAGGTTCGGGAATGTTCATGTTCGATCGAACCTATGATTTTCCAATGTTTCATCATCTCTAGTGCTGAGAAGGAGCTGGAAAGAAGGAAAGCAAAAAGGAGGACAGTTAAGACTCTATTAATCTCAACGATTATCGGCCTTACTGACTGTTCAGGCCGATAATCATTCAGTGTCATAGTGCACGTTGAAAGACAACGGTCAGCCAGCATGCAAAATGTCTGCTGATTATGGTCTTTCAACACTCTAAAAGATCACAATCATATCCGCGATGGCACATGTAACCGTATAACTGTACCGGTAGCAGCAGACCGCCACTAACTTCAATGGGCCACCCGGACGATCCTTCGATCCCCTCCTGCTTCTCACAGCTTGCTGTCTGTACATGAAATAGGACAGACAACAAGCTGCAAAAAATGGGGAAGCGAGCTCTGACCTGACAGGTTGGTGTTCACTTCCCCCGGAACATCAAGCCATAGAATATGGCTCTTAAATAAATTGTCACCCATGAGCCAAGAAATGGTTTTAGTGGAGACCTGCAAGTGTTTCTTGCATGAGGTAGGGGCAGTCCTGTCCTGCACTGCGCTGAATATGCACATTTGTAACATTTAATTTCCCTGTGGGGGCGCAAACGGGTGTAAATGTACGCCCCGCCGGGTTACGGGGCTATGGAGCGGGCTCAGGAGCTGAGCTCACCCCATAGCGGGTAAGGACCGAGTGCTATCTGCAGCCAGGCCCTCACCCTCAATGGCGGGCTGCCGCGATCCCGTGGTCGCCTGCCATTAACCCCTTAAACGCCACGATCGTGCCGCCCGGCGTTTAAGTGTAAGTGACCGGAGCACCAATCGGGACCCCCCCCCAGCGTGTCAGCAGGGCCCCAATTGCATGGCCTGACTGCTGGAGGTCTAATCCTTACCTCCATGCAGTCCGATCTTCAATCTTCTGATAGAGTCTGCCACAGGCCACAGGCAGGCTCTATCACAAGATCACAGATAACACTGATCACTGTTACTGATCTAATGTATGTATGTAAAAACTATTAAAGTGTAAAAAAAAAAAACTATAAAAGTTTTAAAAAATTTTCCAAAGCCCCTCCCAAATTCCTATTTTATACATAAAACACATAAAAATAATCTATTAAAATAAAATTTAACCCTTTGAGGACCAGGCCCCAAATGACCCAGTGGACCGCGCAAATTTTGTTCTTTGCGCTTTCGTTTTCCCCTCCTCCCCTTCTAAGAGCTCCAGCACTTTCAGTTTTCTATCTATAGGGCCATGTAAGGGGTTGTTTTTTACAGGAATAGTTGTACTTTGTAGTGGTGTCTTTCATTTGACCATAACATGTATGATGGAATCCCAAAATTATTATTTATGAAGATATAAATAGGTGAAATCGTAAAAAAGAATGCAATATGGTAACGTTTGGGGGGTTCACGTGTCTACGTAATGCACTATATGGTAAAAGCGACATGATACCATTATTCTATAGGTCAGTCCGAACACAACCATATGCAGGTTACACAGATTCTCTACTGTTATATATATATTTTTTTAATGAAATCCTTTTTTTTGGCAATTAATTATTAATAAAATGGGCTTATTGTGACGCTTATAGCGCTTTTATTTTTACACCTACGGGGCTGTATGGGGTGTCATTTTTTGCGCCATGATCTCTAGTTTTTATTAATACCATATTTGTGAAGATCGGACGTTTTGATCACTTTTTATAATTTTTTTAAATATATAATGTAACATAAAATCGGTAATTCGCTCACTTTTTTCCCACTTTTCCTGCACGCCGTTCGCAATTACGCTTGTTATATTTTAATAGATCGGACAATTACGCACGCTACGGTATATTATATGTTTATTTATTTTTTTATTTTTATATGTTTTATTTATATAATGGGAATGGGGGTGATTTTAGCTTTTATTGGGGGAGGGGTTTGGGGGTAGTGTAATAGTGTTTTTAAATTTCCTTTGGGGGACTTGTACATTCATTACTTTGATTTTTACACTGATCATTGCTATGCCATAGGCATAGCATTGATCAGTGTTATCGGCGATCTGCTCATTGAGCCTGCCTGTGCAGGCTCAGAGAACAGAGCGCCGATCGGACCGCACGGAGGCAGGTGAGAGACCTCTGACGGTCCGTTTTAACGATCGGGACCCCCGCAGTGTCCCGATCGGTAAGTGACAGGGGAAACCGCAGCTTTGAAGGAGTTAATGGCACGCCGCAGCGCGATCGCTGCAGCGCCTCAATAGCGGTGAGGTGCCGGCTGCTGATTGCAGCCGGCCCCCACCTGCTATGAAGCGCGCTCCGCTCCGGAGCTTGCTTCATAGCTCAGGACACAATAGGGTCATAGGGTCTGAATAGATTTTACTGCTAATAAAAATAGTAAAACGTTAGAAAACCTAGTAAACATGCATATGGCTGTGTTCAGACTGACCTATAGAATAAAGAAAAAATGCCAGTTTTACCATAAAGTTCATTAAGTAAACATGGGACCCCCCAAATTTCATCCCCATAAATGATATTTTGGGGGTTCCGTCATTCATTTTATGGCAGATTGAAAGATGCCATTATGTCACAGCCGCGGCGGCGTCCCGCGTTCCGGGCCGCCGCCGCGACCGCTTCCTGCCCCATGCAGCAGCCGGTGTCCATAGTTGGGGACCCGGCGCTGCTATCACCTCGGCCCCGGGGGGCGCCTTACCTCTCCACGCTCCTGTCTCCCGCTGTGCCGGCCGGCCGGCGCGCGCGTCCCCGCCTCCTAGGGCGCGCGCGCGCCGGCTGTCTCAGATTTAAAGGGGCAGTGCGCTCCTAATTGGTAGTTGCACCTAATCACTCCCCTATAAATCCCAGCTTGCCCTGTTCCCTGTGTTGGAGCCTCTACATGCTTCCCATAGCGTTTGGCCCAGCTCCCTGTTGTTCCTGTGTCCTGTCCGTTACCTGGTCCCAAGTCCCTGTTCCTGAGTCCTGTCCGTTACCTGGTCCCAAGTCCCCGTTCCTGGTTCCTGTTCCCCTGTCACTCCACCTGTTCCCGTGTCCAGCCTGTCACGTGCTCTCTCATCTGCAGACTATTGCCTGTGCCATCTCCTGCCACGCCTCGCCTGCCGACACCAGCAACCAAGCCAGGGGTAGCGACCTGGGGGTCGCCTGCCGCAGCAAGTCCATCCCGCCTTGCGGCGGGCTCTGGTGAAAACCAGCGGCCCCTTAGACTCCGCCCCCTGGTGAGGTTTGTGCCATCGCTGGTGCTGGTCCAGTGGATCCACTACTCCGGGCGTTACAGTAGGCTCCAACCATGGATCCCGGCGAGGTGCCTGATCTCCGTGACGTCGCCAGAGTGGTCACTCAGCAGGCGCAACAAATCCAGAAACAGTCACAGCAGATCCAGCAACTCACTGCCGCCTTACAGCAGCAGACTACTGCCCAGCGCACACCACCTCCTGACGCTTCTTCTTCACTCCGACTGGCCCTCCCAAGCAAGTACTCTGGGGACTCTAAGTTGTGCAGAGGATTCTTGACTCAGTGCACCATGCACATTGAACTTTTGAGTAGTCAGTTTTCCACCGAGCGCTCTAAGGTGGCTTTCATCATCAGCCTATTAGAGGGTAGAGCCCTGGCCTGGGCCACGCCACTGTGGGACCGTGATGATCCAGTTGCTGCCAATCTCCGGGCCTTCCTATTCGAGTTTCGCTCCGTCTTTGAGGAACCTGCCCGTGCTTCTTCAGCCGAGACTGCTCTCCTCAACCTCTCTCAAGGCAGCTCCTCTGTTGGTGACTACGCCATCCAGTTCCGCACCCTGGCAGCCGAATTGGACTGGAACGAGGCCGCCCTATTGGCCACCTTCAAGAAGGGCCTGTCTAGTCATGTGAGAGACGTGCTCGCTGCCCGAGACCTGCCTACCTCCCTGAACGAACTCATTCTACTGGCCACCCGAGTTGATACTCGTTTTTCGGAGAGGGAGGAGGAGGTTCGGCATGAACATTTACTAACCCGTTCCCGTCGCCATCCCCAGCTGGCGCCGGTTTTCCAGAATCCTGACCTTTCGATGTCCCAACCCTCTCCTGAGATTCCTATGCAGGTGGAACGGGCTCACCTGACGCCTGATGAAAGAATCCAGCGCCTGGAGCAGAATCTCTGTCTCTATTGCGGGGGTTCCGATCACTTCCGGCTGGGATGTCCCCTACGTCCCCAAACATCCGGAAAATGCTCGCACCTAGGTCCGGTGGGACAGGTGTCCCTAGGTGTGAATGCCACCATTCCAAGTCTGTCTATGCCAGTTTCCATCCGGACTCTCTCAGGACGAAATCATCAGACTACTGCCTTCCTCGATTCTGGGTCAGCAGGCAGTTTTATTGCGGCAACATTGGTCCAAAGATGGCGGCTACCCGTGACCCGACTAGCCAGGCCCCTGACTATCTCCTCGGTCACAGGCGAAATTCTTACCGACCGTGTGTACTACCAGACCGCACCTTTAGTCCTCCAGGTGGGTCCTTTACATCAAGAAAAGATATCCTTCTACGTCCTGCCCCATTCTTCCCCCGCGGTCCTCCTGGGACTCCCGTGGCTGCAAGAACATGCCCCTCAACTGGACTGGAGAACCGGGGAGATTCTCAGTTGGGGTCAGGACTGTTCCAACCAGTGTCTCAGGTCACCCTTAGACCAAGTGTACTATGTCGTTTCCTGTCCCAGCCAAGCCTCTATCCGACCTACCGGCAGAAGACCAAGACTCGGCGGATGCCTTCTCTGCCGAGGTGTACCCTCTCTCCATACCCAAGACTAAGGTCGGGTCCTCTCACCACCAGGAGAACTTACAGAAGGTCCTCGTCCACAGACCCACAGTCCCTTGCCATGTTTTACCGCCTGATCGCCTAGCACCAGTCGTCACCTCCTCGCTTCGGAGAGTACCCCCCGGAAAGACTCATGTTCACCCTGCGCTTCGAAGAGGTATTTTGAAGTGGGGTCATTCCTCGTTGGAGGCCGGGCACCCTGGAGTCCGTAAGACCGGCCAACGGATCTCTCGCCACTACTGGTGGTCCAGTTTGTTTCAAGATGTCAAAGACTTTGTGGCTTCCTGTGCCATCTGCAGGCAAGAAAGAGGGGGAGGCCAAAGGGGGGGGGGTACTGTCACAGCCGCGGCGGCGTCCCGCGTTCCGGGCCGCCGCCGCGACCGCTTCCTGCCCCATGCAGCAGCCGGTGTCCATAGTCGGGGACCCGGCGCTGCTATCACCTCGGCCCCGGGGGGCGCCTTACCTCTCCACGCTCCTGTCTCCCGCTGTGCCGGCCGGCGCGCGCGTCCCCGCCTCCTCGGGCGCGCGCGCGCCGGCTGTCTCAGATTTAAAGGGGCAGTGCGCTCCTAATTGGTAGTTGCACCTAATCACTCCCCTATAAATCCCAGCTTGCCCTGTTCCCTGTGTTGGAGCCTCTACATGCTTCCCATAGCGTTTGGCCCAGCTCCCTGTTGTTCCTGTGTCCTGTCCGTTACCTGGTCCCAAGTCCCTGTTCCTGAGTCCTGTCCGTTACCTGGTCCCAAGTCCCCGTTCCTGGTTCCTGTTCCCCTGTCACTCCACCTGTTCCCGTGTCCAGCCTGTCACGTGCTCTCTCATCTGCAGACTATTGCCTGTGCCATCTCCTGCCACGCCTCGCCTGCCGACACCAGCAACCAAGCCAGGGGTAGCGACCTGGGGGTCGCCTGCCGCAGCAAGTCCATCCCGCCTTGCGGCGGGCTCTGGTGAAAACCAGCGGCCCCTTAGACTCCGCCCCCTGGTGAGGTTTGTGCCATCGCTGGTGCTAGTCCAGTGGATCCACTACTCCGGGCGTTACACATTACAAAGTACACCTGCTCCTGGACAAAACAAGCCCTCACATGGCCCTGTAGATGGAAAACTCAAAGAGTTATGGGTCTTAGAAGGTGAGGAGGAAAAAAACTAAACCGCAAAAGTGACAATTGGCCCGGTCCTTAAGGGGTTAATGTAAAGGAGTCAAATAAGAGGGAAAAAGAGTCATTATCAGTAACAAGATTTTGCAAAGTTTTTCTTATCTTGGCTGTTAGTATTTATTTATGAATAGCAGGATTAGAATTGGAGGTATACTTTAACATGCTGTTATTTTCCCATCTACAAATGTTAGAATTCTGCTCTTTAGTATTGTACTCTTTGCCGGCACGCCTCCATGATAGTGATCATCATTATTATGGATACAGTGCTGCACAATCCCCTCTGTGACAGTATTCTCAGCCATCTCCAAAGCACTTGCACTCATGATGTAGAGCCACATGTATATCTCAGTTGTAGTACAAGGAATTCACCACATGGTGTCACCAGTGCACTGGGAATGCTCCTGAATCCCCTTTTTATTCCTACACAATCA